>NW_024412400.1:72934793-72970657 GCF_014898765.1 Herpailurus yagouaroundi | reverse complement strand
AGAAAGAAAGAAAGAAAGAAAGAAAGAAAGAAAGAAAGAAAGAAAGAAAAAGAGAAAGGAAGAAAGAAAGAAGTCATACAGAGAGATTGGCTGGTCAGCCTCAGGTAGTCTCAATGTGGCACTTCCATGACATAGTCCTTTTATCCAGCATCCATTTTTCAAGAGTAGAAATTCAAGATAGGCTTAGCAAACTGATAGACACTAACCAAACAAGCTAGACACTGATTTAGAAACCATATTGATAATGTTTTAATGGTGAAATATAGATGCTATGTGAACCAGAAACTCCTATTGAATATCAATATATTTTCCCATAAGAAACCAACTTTAGTCAGAGGTTTATTTGTGAGCCTGGAATCAGAGCAAAAACAGTCTGTTAGGTGATGTTAATGGCTAATTCCATCAAAGTATGTAATCTGATGCATTTATTTCCTCTATATAAGTATTTCTAAGGCTATCAGATACTCAGCTCACGTAGGCACCCCCTACCTCCCGCTCTCCCTCCCTCCTTCTCTGTCTCTTTATTAGCAGTTATATTCTCTCTATATATATAACTGCTGCTTTTGAAGCAGTTTTCAATGATTTTTTCTTAAAATGGAAGCCCAGTATACAAAAAAGAACTGCAGAACTACCTTTGTTGAAGCTATGATAGAAAGATAATGAGATCTCAACCTGTTACTCCCCTCCACCCCTAACCCCCACCATGCACATACTAAATGGTGGCTGGATAGATACCTTTAAGGACTGTCTCAGACCTATTAATGGGTTACTTTTTCAGGTGGAGTTCAATATCACTGATTATGTTTTAGCTTAAGTTATCATATTCCAGTCCTTCTTCTGTATGTCTATACTGTATCACTCTGGAACTGTGTATTTCTCAGACTCTCTAGTCAAACACCATTTTATCCTTCCAGGTTTTACTTTCTCAGGAGGTAATTTGATTTCCAAGTTCAGGAAGGCTCTATTCTTTGTCCTAATAAAATCACTATGAGTCTTTTTTATGATTTGGTCTCTGCCTATGTATCCTATTATATTTTCAGCTCTATCTGTAAATCATTAGGATTCAACTGCAAAGATTTCCTTTTTTTTTAAACCACATAGATATTCTGATATTTCCAAATATTCCAATTTTTTCCCCAACCTTAGAATTTCTGTACTTGCTGTTTTCTGAAATGTTCTTCCCTCACTTTATTTTCTTTTTCTTTTCAGTTCTCAGCCCAAAGGTAGCCTCTTCTCTGTCATAGCACTCCATTTATTTCCATAACAGTTATCATAATTTTTTTTTCCTTATTATCTCTATTCCCCACTAAGATCCATGGAGGTGGGGCCTTATCTGTATTGTTCATGCCTCTATACTCAATAATAACTAGATCAGTGCCAGCAAATATCAGGAATTAAATAAATGTTTGAATGAATGACAATATACAAATACTTATATGTATATATCACATTCACAGTGAAGGATAGGTCAGAGTATGTCATATATGTCCGTTTATTTAGTTATTTTTCGCCTGGTTTACATTTGGTTTTTGTCTTTTATCTTGTGTTAATTGTTGTTAATTTCACTGTGTCTCTGACTAAGGATAGTTTCTCTAGGGGTTCTGTGCATATAGGACAAATATCTGTATCCTTGTTGTATTAGGGTTCTCTAGAGAAACAGGATAAATAGCATGTGTACATATAGAAAGAGATTTATTTTAAGGAATTGGCTCATTGGATTATGAAGGCTGGCAAGTCCAGAATATGCAGGGTGGGCTGGCAGGCTGAAAACCTAGGAAGAGTTGATGCTGCAGTTCAAGCCTGAAGGCCACTGGGCTGGACACCAAAGAAGATCCAGTGTTGCAGTTCAGATCTGAAGGCTATCTGCTGGCCAAACTCTATCTGCTGGCTGAACTCACTTTTGCTTGAGAGATGTCAGTCTATTGTTCTGTTCAGGCTTTCATCTGATTAGATGTGGCCAACCCACATTATGGAGAGCATTCTGCTTTACTCAAAATCCATCAACTTGAATGTTAATCTTATCCCAAAATACCCTCACAGAAACATCCAGAATAATGTTCAACCACATATCCAGGCACCATGGTCCAGCCAAGTTGATACAAAATTAATCATCACAATTGTGTTATACTTCAATGCCTCATTTTAAGACAGTGAAGTTTATTCAGAGTAATACAATCTCATGATGGTGAAGCAGCCACGTTCATATTATATGAAGAATAGCTGAAAGAATTGAGAATGCTTAGAAATTCTCCATTGTTCAATATACTGGGTTCCACTCTTGTTCATACCCAGTGTTTTTCTGAGTAGAACCACCACTTCTTACTTCTATAATAATTATAATATTAATTATAAACATTTCACTGGCTCGGTTTGAAATTAATGTCAGTTGGGGCGCCTGGGTGGCGCAGTCGGTTAAGCGTCCGACTTCAGCCAGGTCACGATCTTGTGGTCCGTGAGTTCGAGCCCCGCGTCAGGCTCTGGGCTGATGGCTCAGAGCCTGGAGCTGTTTCCGATTCTCTGTCTCCCTCTCTCTCTGACCCTCCCCCGTTCATGCTCTCTCTCTCCCTGTCCCAAAAATAAATAAACGTTGAAAAAAAAATTATGAAATTAATGTCAGTTAAGGGCCTTTATGAGCAAAATTTCTAAGCTTGTAATACTTTTATTTTTGCTACTTCTAAGATGTAGAACTTAAGATTTCTTATCCATCACAGTGATTTCTGCAAGATAACTTCCATGTTAAGCACCGAGTAAAAAATTATCTACCATTTTTTATGAGTCACTGATTCCAGTTGACTTCCCTTTTTGAACTATAAAACATCACTTCTAATTGTAGCAGCCCAGGGTTTTGCTGTTAACCCTGTCCTACCCATTTCTGAGGCTACCTTTTAACCCTTTCTCCAACAGTAGTGAACAAAACCAAACACTATGATATTAGGAAATTTTTTTGTTTTTGATTTTGTTGTTATTTTTTCTATGACACTTAGACCTTTCAATAGCTTCTGATCTAGAATTTATTGTATTAATTTTCATTGGTGTCATGGTGTCTAGCATGAATATGAGAGTTGTAATTCATTTGTTCACCTAATGTTTATTGCCTATCTATTTGTGCCAAGCAGCTCTAGGTGCTGAGAATTCAGTGATGAACAAGTCAGAAAAACAGCCAAAATGAAAAAAGGTAGCATGAATGGTTATTGCTGATGATCCTTTATTCTGTGTCTGTGGACTTAGATATAGAAGAAAAGTGGATTATTTTTATAGCTTTTATCAATTTCACAGAATAAAAGAACCTTTGAGGTACCTTTGTTACAACTTGAAGATTTAGAGGAGAATAAAATCCATAATAGTATAGTATATATTTATATAGCATATAGTATAGCATATATTTATGTATATTTATATAGTTATTTCACAATAACAAATACCATTGCATTAATTATCTCTGTATAATTAAAATATTTCCAAGCCTTTGTCATTGGCTCTTACTTTTGGCCAAATTAAGGATAACTTATTTCTTGAACTGTATAACAAGAGTCTTTGAGGGGCCCTTGGAAGTAGTGACATAAGAACCAAGTCAGTGAAATTTTTATACCGTTTACTAGAAATTTATTTTATGGAATATTCTCAGTTGACATAATCCCTTTTCCCAGTGTTCATGGAGAGAGACAGTAGAATTGTGAGGAAATGTTCTTATGATGGATTATATTAAAAATGATTAAACAAAAATATATCTTATATAAGAAATACTGAACATATTGATACCATATTACTGCTGAAATTCTCTGGGCAATCTGAGGGTTTATAAACCTATTTACTTATTTGTCTTTTTCAAATATTGATACCTTACCTCTGGAATTACCAGAATTCTGGAAATTTGCATAGATGTCCCTTTGACTATTTGACTGAGTACTAAGCTGTATGTATATAGGGTGAGACTCTACAAGTCTAGAGAAACAACAACTACAGGGAAGCTGTAAGCTGAACAACCATCAGAGTTTTATAGTGGTTGGAAGATGCTTGCATTCTGACCAACTAGGGTAGAAAGGCCTGTTGACATGCAGAATTAAATGGAGATCCTAAAAAGGTATACTTTTGGGTTTAGCCCTAAGAAGGGCTAAACCTAGTCCTAAAGTCTGTTCTAGACTTGTCTTAACAAAGTTGAAAAAGCTTAAAAATTATCAAGTTAATTTCCAAGTAAATTAATTGCCTGCCAGCATAAAACTCAACTCCCTTTAATGAAACACATAAAAATCACTCAACAATAAAATTCACCATGTCCAACATCCATCAAAAATTACCAGACATGCAAAGAAGCATGAAAATGTGACCCACAGCTAGGTTAAAAAAATCTATCAATATAAACAGAAATGACAGAGATGATAGAATTAACAGACAAGGACTTTTAAAGCAGCTGTTACAAATGTGTACAAAGATTTAGAGTGGGAATGGAGAGAGAGGCAAGGAAAGAGCTTCAGCATTTTTTATGTGCATTTCTCCCTCAGAATGAATTTGGGGGCAAGTATAGAGAGAGGAGGGAGTGGTGGTAAATCTTTTCTTCCTGTCTTCATTTGATAGGGTTATTCTCTGGATCATCCTTTCTCTCTGGGACTGTGGTAGGCTTGCTGAGATTCACTACACCATAGCACAATGGTATAGAGAACAATGGTATAGAGGATGCTGAAGCAATGGTGTGGCACACAGCAAGTGCCTGCTGGCAATCCTAGATCTAAGAGGTATGTGAGAGCATTTCTCTGTGTCAACAAGCAAGAAGGACTGAGCAGACTTGTAGGAGTTTTATCAGCCTCAGTTAGGGTGAGAAGACCCCTAGGGAAGATGGAGAGAGATCAGAAGAGGATGCTGCCACATTTCAGTAGATTATCAATATGGTGGAGAAACATGGTCTCTAAGGATACCAGCTTCAAAAATTAAACCCCTTAAAATCCAGAGTGGACAACCCTTCTACCTGGATGTCATAGTAACATTATTTAAGTCCTCCAGCCCAATACCAACCAGAGAGGAGAAAGAGGACAGAGGGACAGTAATCTCAAAAAGTACAGTAGTTAAGGTGGGATCAGGGGGAGGGAAAAGGCTTAACCATGGTTTTACTTTCTGTAGTTTCAGTTACCCATAGTCAACTGCAGCCAGGAATCCAGTGATCCTCCTTCTGATATATGGTCAGAAGCTCAATAGCTTAATGCTAAGTCACAATATCTACATCATTCATCTTACCATGTAGGCATTGTACATCTTTTAACATCTCAAGAAGGATGAGTAGAGTACAGTTTTGAGAGACAAACCACATTAACATGACTTTTATTCTAGCATATTATTATAATTGTTCTATTTTATTATTAGTTATTGTTAATGTGTTAGTATGCCTAATTTATACATTAAACTTCACCATAAGTATTATGTATAGGAAGAAACACAGTGCATGTAGAGTTCAGTACTATCTACAGTTTCAGGCATCCATTAGGGGTCTTGGATTTGTCCCCGTAGATATGGGAGTGCAGAATACTCTGTTGAGGTTTTCATTTTGGTACATCTCAATTTGTTTATTGTTAAACAGGCTAAAAAAATGATTTCTTGCTCCCCAATTGCTTTTCTAAGCATCTAGCTCTAGATTCCTTAACTGGATAATTTTAGAGATGTGCTCATTCTGTAGAGGAATAAACATGAAGCAAGCCTACAAACCTATGAGAAGGGAATGAACCTTGTGTAGGTAAGCAATTTAAAAACTAATATGTAGGTACATTATTGAGAGCAAAGGTAAAAAACACACTAGACAGCTAAAAATAGTCTTCTGTATGCTCTTAGAGATGTGGTGATTAAGTACTTGCTTTCTTCACTTTGTCTTATCAGCAAATACACAGCTGCAATAAAAAACTCCACTTACCCTGTCAATGTGATCTGAGAGCACTGAATCCTGTATCTACCTGGCTAAAGCTTGTCTTCCCTAAACAGGATGATGTAAAGGGGATACACATCTAGGTTCAACCTTAATGGTCCCTTACTACTTGCATGATAACATTCACTATGGTCTGCAAGTTTATTTAGTGTCCCTGGTTAAAATATAATAGCTCTACTCATTACCTTATTATACTATAATTTCTCTGGGACATACACTTTCATTTCTTCAAGATTGATTTTAAAATGCTGTCTAGTTTTAGGTCACTTGAACTTTATTGATTCACAGTGCCTAAAATAATCTAGGCCTTTCCAGCTTTAAATTTCTGTGACAGTGTGATAATTTGGGGTTTAAAACCATTTATGTTGGGAAAAAAAGATGCTTCAGAGAAAAATACCCCAAAGTGTAATTTTATCAATATTAACATCAAATTGACTTATTAATTCATTCTTCTATGCCGGTAGTTTGGGAAGAAAATTGAGCTAACAACTGAAACAGAAATGGCTCCTTCTTTTCAGGAATTAGCAACCTAAAGAGAATACTTACATTTTGCAGTGTTTATAGATCTAGAAAGCTAATATAAATGTTTAGTAGCACAAAAAATTAAATTATTGCATGATGGGAAGTTTTATATGTATACTTATATAGGTGTTAGTATACACACACACACATATATAAGTATATACATATAAATAAATATGTCATGGCATCATTGGCATAAAATATGGAAATTAGAAGAAAAGTGGAAGTTGTTACTGCTTTTCCTTTTCCTTTCCTTTTTTCTTTTCTTTTTTTTTTCTTTCCTTTTTTCTTTTTTTTCTTTTCAGTAGGCTCCATGTCCAGAGCAAGACCCAGGCAGGCCTTGAATTCACGACCCTAAGATGAAGTCCTGAATGAGATCAAAAGTCGGTTGCTTTAACTGACTGAGCCACCCAGGTGTCCCTACACTTTTTTAATGCAACTTTATCAGTCCAAACTAATCAATTCATATATCCTTGAATGCCACGATAATTGAGAGCTGAGAAGCAAACTGAGTTACCAAATAGGCCTTAGTGGTCAGTTGTTGTCTTTTAGCTGCCTAGGATCCATTTTTCCTAATTTTGGTAACAGTACCTACCTTTCCCCCATGCTCTGTCCTTGGGCTTTGGGTATCTTATATTATTGAGTCTAAGGATAGGCATGTGACTTAGTATAGACCAGTCATCATATTTCATTCTTCTGATAAATTTGATTGGCTTAGGAATGGACAGTGATTTGATTTGGCCAGTAAGAATCAAGCCCAGGAATTCTGATTAAACTGTTGAAAGAACCTTGTGTTTTTTACTTTAGTTTTTACTGTTTTTTCTGGACTTCAGTCTTAAATTGCTATCATATATTTTGCCACCACATAGAAACTTTGAATAAAATCTACATGGAAGAGAACAGAGCTAAGAGATGGAAAGATGGAAAGATGGGCTCAGAAAACTGAGCCCCAGTTGCATCCTTTGAGATCTTGGATGAAGCTGGGCCTGAATATAGAACTACATCTATAGTTTTCAGATACATAAATCAATACATTACCTTGTTTGCTTAGATGAGCTTGAGTTACATTTTCTGTTACCTGCAGCAAAAGAGTAGTATATTGAGTATTTTTCATTTGCCCTTCAGATTCACTATGGACTCTTCACTCTCTGTGCCCCAAGGTACTGACCTATCTGGACTATATCAAAGAGTTCTTTTGCCCTGTGGCTTCTGGTTATGTTCAGCCGATGGAAATCTCCCTGCAGAGTAAATCCAGGGCATTTATTCCCTCGGGGCTTTCCCTGGTAGATCATAATAAGTTGGCCAGTCTAGTTCCTCTTTTTTTTTTTTAAATTTTTTTTCAACGTTTTTTATTTATTTTTGGGACAGAGAGAGACAGAGCATGAACGGGGGAGGGGCAGAGAGAGAGGGAGACACAGAATCGGAAACAGGCTCCAGGCTCCGAGCCATCAGCCCAGAGCCTGACGCGGGGCTCGAACTCACGGACCGCGAGATCGTGACCTGGCTGAAGTCGGACGCTTAACCGACTGCGCCACCCAGGAGTCTAGTCCCTCTTAAAAAGGCCATAGACCTTCCCCAGTGCCCTTCTCTTTCCAGGTTTGAGTAACCATTTTCTCCCTCCATACCATCAAATGTAGGATAGTAATACTTCTTCACAATTGCTAGTTCTGCCGTAAAGCGTTATTCCTAATCAATTTCCTGTAACAGTTCCCATGCTTTTGTAGTCTATTAAAGTGTCCTCAATTATCCAGTTGGAGTGAGCCATCTCTTCCTAGTTGGACCTGAGTGATACTTACTCTATGTATCTTGGTCTTCAAAATAAATGGAAAATGCAGTAGTTTTAGAAGACACTATCAGATTTTCCATTTGCATATTTATTTCTTCGTAATGAATGCTCAATTGAGCATCAAGATAAAGAGTCCAATTTTTTTCAATGCATGGAATTTTAGTAAGTCTTTGGTGAAGAGAAGTTAGGGCTGTTGGTATTTATATTAACTGGGACTTATTTTTAGATTTTGGATTCTTTTCCAGTCTGTCACTCCCAGAAATTTCCTTTTAATGCAAACATGGTAGAATCCTTCTTCTTTATTATCCATGGTAGCTGTGTGTAAGCATTACAGTGCTCTCACAAATTTCCATTTTCACCTTTCCAGGTCCTAGAAAAAGGACTTCTTGAATTTCTGTGAATAAATGAATAAAGAAGTAATCTAGAAATGCATGCCAAATTAAATGGCAGCAATTTATATGCAAGTAAAGCATTCATTTACACTCTGAGTTTATCTTGTAATTACTTGGTCACAGTTTTCTGTTGTACCATGTACATAAAAAGAATTTCCTAAGCACATTGACAGTATTAACAAAATTTCAGGTATATGTTTAAAACTACTTAAGAGAACAAACTTTTCATGGGCCTTTATATACCTTGGAAGGATACAACTACAAATAACGCTAATTTCAGATTTACTCATTGAAGCGATTTTTGAAGACCTCAACTAGGTATCATATAATTAGTCTGTATATTTAGTAAGATTACTTTAACATTATTTATAATTCACATTTTTACCATGGTTAGCCTTCTCTTTAATTAATCTGAGTGTTGACTGCTGATGAACTTTTTTAGTGATAGAATATTTTAAGAAATTAACTATACTGAACATATGTAAAAGATTAACAATAGCTGGTTATTCAACATGAGTCTGAAGGCATAGAGTATATTAAGTAGTTAAGATGAAGCACAATATTATTTATGCTTTGAGCTGAGAACACTTTACTAAGTTAATCAAGATACTTTTCACCTCATCTGGTTTTCTTGGCTCTTCACTTATAGCAAGACTTTCACATTTGGACAATTTGAACTAATAATAAAGATATGGTTGTCATATTTTTTTGAACCACATCATCTATTGATGGTGATAATGCAATAAAATATTTGAAATTGCTCTTGACCTAGGAAAAAAAAAACTAAGCTATAGTAAGGTTGCTATGTATATCATGTTATATCTGTAGCATACTTCCTCTCGATCTCTTATCAACAGCAAAATAGCTTAAAAAATATGTGCCAGTTTTCAGGGAAATCTAATAGATTTAAGAAAATATGTACTATAATAATAATGTTACACAAATGTTTGTAATAGAGATTAGTGCTTCACTGTGCTAGGTAACTGTTGATTAAAGAGTACAGTAAGATATGGTTTCTGCTCTTAAGGAGAGTATAATCTGAGAGAAGTGGACTATCAACACAAGGCAGCATTAGAAGCCATGACATTTCAGAAGTCAGGATTACTGAGGACAGTTAGATGAAGAAAGAAGCAGTGTATATGGAGTGCTGGTTATGGAAATCTATAATCTGGGGTTTAGTCCTGTCTATATCACATGCTAGATATGTGACCTTAGCTACAAGTTCTGGGACACGGTTCTCAAAATAAATATAGTTACTTATCTGGCTGCCCCACAAAATCATTGGGAAAATCTGTCTCATACCCTCAACTTTCCCCCATTAAATTCTCTTTTTTTCCCCTTTCAGTTTCCTCTGATATGTCTTCTAGAATTACATCCTCAGCCATCTTTTCAATTCTATAATGTCTTCCAAAGAAACTTCCTGGATGTACCAAAGGTCCCTTAAGCCCCACATGTCCAAAATCTGAATTGATAATCAGGTTTCTTAGACAGAATATGTTTAAGATGATAGAGTTTTCCTAGTTGTAGTTTTCACACCTATAACTTTAATTACCAGTACATTTAGACTGGGAAAGTTAAAAAAAATGTGGTCATATTCCCTTTCTTCCTTCCTCCCTCCTCCCTCTCTTCTTTTCCTCTTCCTCCCTCTCTCTCTTTCCTTCCCCTCTCACTCCCTCTTCTTTCTTTCTTTCTTTCTTTCTTTCTTTCTTTCTTTCTTTCTTTCTTTTTCTTTTTTTCTTCAAAAAAGTAACACCCTAGCATCAGCTTGTAGGAAAAATTAGAAAGAATGGAGAGTCCAAGTAAAAGATTATGAGAATCTGTGTACAGTCAATGGTAATAGGAGTAGATCATAGGGCCACGTTAAAGAGTTATTTAGAATAGGCAGATTTACCCTCCTATGTTTTGGAACATAAGAGTGTTGAGATAACCTGATCTTTGGAAGTTTGCTAGGATTCCCTTGTGAAACTATTTTGGCTTTGTGTTTTTGTGTGCTAGTGTTTTGATTAACTATCTCTATTTGTTTTATGGAAATTGGTTTGACATTTTATATCTAGTAGGGTCAGTTGTTGGAATGTATGTTTCATTGGTTGACATCCATGTTTATTTGCACAGAGTTGTACCATACAATATGTTACGATTTTTAAAAGTTTTCTTTAAAAAAATTTTTTTAATGTTTATTTATTTTTGAGAGCGTGCGCGCGCGCGCGCACACACACACACACACACACACACACACACACACACACATGCATGAATGGGGGAAGGGCCGAGAAAGAGGGAGACACAGAATCTGAAGCAGGCTCCAGGTTCAGAGCTGTCAGCACAGAGCCTGATGCAGGCCCAAACTCACTATCTGGGACACGATCTGAGGTGAAGTCGGATGCTTAACCTCCTGAGCCACCCAGGCACCCAAAGTTTTCTTTTTTTATAGTTATTTCCTTATTATTTTTATTTTGTATTTTTGTGGTTCTGTTTTGCTTGATTAATTAGCTAGTGGATTCTGTATTTTGTTAGTTCTTTCAAAAAACCAGCATTTTTATTTATTTATTCATTCTACTTTTTTTGTTTATAACTCATTATTTTTGCTATTATTTAAATATTTCCCTCATTCTGTGTTTATTTTTAACTACCTTAGAGTTAAATTTTATATTACTCATGAAGAATTGGCATTGTTGTGATATTAAAAATTCCTTGCTCTGTTTAAGAGCAAGGAATGTCTATTAATTCAAGTAGATATTTATTTTACTTCTTTCATTTTTTGTGTGTATAACCATACAAAGCTATGATTCTTTTCTCTGGTCTTTGCTTTAACTGTATCTCATTGATTCTAATATATAGTGTTTTCATTACCATTACTTTTATAAATTTAATTTTGAAATTTCAGTTCTCCTTTGAATTAAGTTGTTTAATAGTTATTTAACTTGAGATAGAAAGGCCTGCTTATGTTGTGGTTTTGTTATTAGTATCTATGCCATTTGTTAAAAACTTTTTTGGAGAGAGAGACAGCACATGTGAGCAGGGAGAGAGAATCTTAAGGAGGCTCCATGCTAAGTGTGGAGCCTAAAGCAGAGCTTGATCCCACAACCCTGGGATCATGACCTGAGCTGAAATAAAAAGTCAGATGCTCAACTGACTGAGCCACCCAGCCAACCCTAATATCTGTACTTTCATATGAGAGAATTATCTTTGTATCATTTCTACTTTATGAAGCTCATTGAGATTTTCTTGGACCATAAGATATGGTCTATCTTCATGAAAGCTTATCTGCTCTTGAAGATATATTTTCTATTTTGAGGATATAAAATCTGATATATATTCATATAATTTATTTTGTTGATTATGTTGTTCAGGCCTTTTAAATTTATTTATTTTGAGAGAGACAGAGAGAGTGTGAGCAGGGGAGGGGCAGAGAGAAAGGGAGAGAGAGAATCCCAAGCAGGCTTCATGCTGTCAGCATAGAGCCCTACATAGGGCTTGATTTCACGAAAGTGTGAGATCATGGCCAAAGCTGAAATAAAAAATTAGATGTTTAACTGACTGAGCCACCCAGGCACCCTTGCCCATCTGTTTATATTTAAAGCTTCTGGATTATTTTGTTTTATGGGTTTCTTTTATATATAGCATACAGTTAGGTTTTCTTTTCTTTCTTTCTTTATAAAAAATTTTTTTAATGTTTATTATTTGTGAGAGAGACACAGAGCAAGAGGGGGAGGAGCAGAGAGAGAGAGAGGGAGACAGAGAATCAGAAGCAGGCTCCAGGCTCTGAGCTGTCAGCACAGAGCCTGACACGGGGCTTGAATTCACAAACCCTGAGGTCATGACCTGAGCTGAAGTCAGACACTTAACCGACTGAGCCACCCAGGCTTTTTCTTTTAATATGTTAATTAAGTCCATTTGAATTTATTAATATCATTGGTAATTTTGGTCTCTGTCATCCACACTTGTCATTTTCCCTTTGTCCTTTTTTATATTCCTTTTGATATTTAGGAAGATTTATAGTCTTTGTTCTTGTGGTTACTTTTATACTAATTGTAATAATTTTTTTTTATATAATGCCCTTAGTATTACCATCCCTTACTTAGGCTTTTGTTTAGCTCATGAGTTTCAGATGATATCCTTTGACTCTCACCTATTGCCTGTGTTGGTACATAGACATCTTATAATTTTGTCTTAATTTTTTATGTAATTTTGTCTTTCTTAAATTCTCCCAATGTTTGGTTTACTACTTCACATCTTTCTGTTGCTTGTTCATTTTTAGACTGAATTTAAAAATTTTATGTGTCTATAATTTCTTGTTTTATTACATTTAGTTTATGTTGAAACATTGTTAATTTTCTCTTTTGTGGTTGACATCTTTCTTCTTTCTGTCAGTCTTTTTGCCTTTGTTATGTAATTTTTGATAACATTTTATTTCATTTTTAGATGCGTATACTTAATGTATAGGGAAATTTAATGATGAGCTTGGGAATACTGCTAATTAATGGAAGAATAGAGATTACCCAGGTCTTTTGACTTCTAATGTAGGACCTTCCTGAGCTATACTAAATTTGAAAGGACAGTGTTCCCATGAATAATAGAAGCAAGTCTACTGAGAAACTGAATATACAAATAGACATTGGCCAGACCATATATATGAATAGAATTCTGATCCATAATTTGCAACATCTTTTGCAGGAAACTAACCTGTTATCTACAGTAAGCAGTCCAGGAAGCTGGCTTTTATAAATCAGACTTATAGGAAGTCAGACTGCTATCTCTGGTAACAATCAAGGAAACCAAAAATAACCCCCGTTACAATCTGCCCCAATGGCAAGAAATTGGTTAATAACTAATAACTAATTTCCTAATTTTCCCCTTGTTTCCAGTTTAGAACCAACCAGAGAAAGCTAAACATGTACTCCTAACCAATTGCATAGGATCTCCCACTTCTAGTTAGATAGCTTATGGCTTCCTGAGGCCAACAGCCTCTGTTCAAGGCATATGTGAAGGCTTTTCCTTTTTTCCACTATAAAGCTTTCCCAGTCCTCTGCCTGTCTTTGAGTCTCTCTCTGTCAAAATGCAAGTAATAGTGGCTAACTCCTTTGCTATAGCAAGCTCTAAGTAGCCTTTGCGAGTTACATTTAGTTGGTCTTCATTTATTTCCATACTGCTGTTACTTGTAACAAAATATTTCCTTAAACATAGCTTAGATATGATTCTCTCCAATAGAACTACCTTCCCCTTAACCTATTTACATTGTCTTATCCCCATTTCTCCTTCTCCCTCTAGTGTATTGAACTACCAACAGAGATCTACTCATTGCTCCCTAGTGTCATTTTTGAGGCCTTTATCTGCCACTGTTCTCCCGTTTCTCATCCCAGGTTCAGATAATCCATTTAGGCTACTTTATCCCCACTTCCAACATTGATTACTGGCTTCCATGACCCATTCCTGTCTTTACCATATTGCATGGGATATGTTTACTTTCTCAGTTCTGAGTCATCCAATGAAGAAGCTACTATTCATGTGTGGCCCTTAAACACTTGAAATGTAGCAACCCAATTGAGATGTGCTACAAATGTAAAAATATACACTAAATTTTGAAGATGACGTAAGATACAAAGAATGTAAAATTCTCAATATTTTTTCTATTGATTGCAAATTGAAATTTTGGTTAAACAAAATACATTATTAAAATTAATTTCCTTTGTTAATTTTACTTTTTAACGTAGCTACTAGAATATTTTAAAATACATATGTGATACACATATTTCTCTTGGGCAGTGCTGATATCACTCCTCTTTGACTTCCTCACTATCCTAAAATCTGGCTCTACTGAAAAATATTAATAGCTTCCAAACTTATAAGCCTAACTTTTTTCTTGGTCTCCATTTTCATTGGTCTTTTTTTCTTGTGCTTCATGCAGCTGAAATTTTCCTTTTTTTTTTTTTTAATTTTCTTCATCTCTTGACTTCTACTCAGAGCTACCACAATTCTTATCCAATTTCTCTCAGTATTATTCTCCTGTTCCTTTCATTGGTTTCTCTTTTCCTTACCTTAAGGGTCTAGAGCCATATGCTTTGATTGTCTTTCTTCACTCTTTCCCTTCAGATGTTTCATCCATTTTATCCAAACCATTGCATAAATGAAAATAATCAAATCACCATCTCCAGCGCTTCCCCCTCTTTTTAGCTGTAGTGTTGTATCTGCAGTTGTCTGTTAGACATTTCTATTTAGGCATCCCATCCTGTCATCAATTTGAAAATTTCATATTTTTTGAAACACATCAATTTGCTCTCAAAATCAGTTCTCCTTTCTATTTCTGTTGGTGGTGTCATGATTCTCTTTATCACCCAGCTTGAAATGTCTGATTTAAGTAGGACTTTAAATCTCTCCCAAGGCTCTTCTATCCTTGCAGTCAGGAAGAACTGAAAGCTGTTCCTTCATAATCAATTCTTCCTTCATAATGTCCCTTCTACCTGCTTTTTGTCTCTGGTGCTACAGATGGATGTTGCTCAGACGGCTGTTGCTTTCTGAACTTAGAGAACCTGGGTATGAAACACCAAGTGGTGGGATGGGGAGGGATGATGGCCATTTCCTAGATAATTACTCCAAAGTGATTTATTCACAGTATTTGTTGTTGTTGTTGTTGTTGTTGTTGTTGTTGTTGTTGTTGCGAACAGATATCACTTTATCTCACAAAGGAAATTAGGATAAAAAAAGATGCTGTTCTTATATAGTCATAGTCAGAGGCAGCATTGTACAAATAAGACTGACTGACCCCTGATTGTTTTCTGTTTAAGATGTTAGAAAAATGCTTTCTGGAAGAAATACATATTTTAGCACCATTTAAAAACTTTTCTTTAAACCACTATAACCTTCATATATCAGGTAGACTTTTACTTTGCTCCTAAATATTTCCCACAGCTATGATATCTGTAATTCCATGTAGAGGAACATAAAAATTGTATTCCACAATAGAAAATAGCAATTAATATACACACATAACTTAGGAAAGGGAATGCATTTTCTTAAATTCACTAAGCCAGTTTTGCTCATTGTATGATCTTATAACATTCTGCATCACAATAACTAGAGAACCAACTAAAATTCTTATCCTAGACCCACTGAATCAGCAATCAGCATTGATGAGATTGGTGACTTGTAACCTGTGTTTCAGATTGACTCCTCTGAGTTGTATTTATGCACACTAAGATTTGAGAACCAGTAAACAAAAACAGATATAAATGATACCAGTACAAGGAGTATCTCTCCTTAGAAAAGCAGATTCCCATCTAATTATGGGACAGAAATGAGACTAGGTACACGGAAATCTAAATCATAGCATGTCTTTGCCAAGCCTAGCCCTGTAGTTACTGATCTTCTAAGACAGACAACATCAGAATTATGTCACCAACTTAAATAACAAAACAAAAGAGCAAAAACTTTCATAGGGAGATGCACCAAGGGAACCATCTGTCTTTATTAGGTGTTTTGCAGAACTTGAAAGAAAAGCATAGTGTGTCATGGGTCAGTGGCAGGAGCAGTAACAGGGCACAATCCCTTGGCATTTTCCTCTTTGACCAGCCTGCCCAAACTCAGATATGACTTTGTATTCTCCCTCCTCTCTCCCTCTCTCTCTATTTGTCTCTATATATCTATCTCTATTTCTGTCTCTCTCTATATATTCAAATTGTATTTGAATTGCCTAATTTGTATCCAGAGCCACTCAAAGATCTTTATGCTTTACTTCCCTGCATTTTTCTGCCTCACATCTTTGAGAATGGTGGAATATCTTTTTGTGGCCAAAAAATATCATATAGAAGATTCAAAACAATTAAAAGAATGCATAAAGTGGTTTTTGTCTTTCTAGGAGCTACTTTTCTATCCAAAAGAAAAAAAAAAGGAGGGGAAGAAGGGGAACTTAAAATCCAAAATAACAAAATGTTAAATAGTTAAAAATACTGTCAGTGATGCAAAAGCCTTAGTGTTTACACAGCCTTTTTCACAGCCTCAATATGTGTCCTATAAAGAGGATTTCAGAGCGCTCTGACAGCATTATATTTCATAGTCAATGTGGCTTGAGTGATAAGGCTCATGTATTCTTTCACTCTTTCAATGTCTATACTGTGCTTTCATTCTGTCTTTTCTGCCCGTATGTCTGTGTTTAATTCTTTACCTCCAAATAAGGGAAGATGCCTCTGACTGTGACTATGTAAGAACAGTGCCTTTTAAAAATCCTAGTTTCCCTTGTGAGATAAAATATCTGTTCATTTCTGAAAGTTTATTTCTATGCTTTTTATATATGTAAAATTTTTCTAGCCTCAGACAGCTACTTATAAAGTGGATATACTATTACCACTTGCTTACAGAACACAAAAATCCCTGGGTTGAACGTCTGCTGCATTATTATTTATTTATCTTCTGTTCTGACACAAATAACATTCTTGCTCAACAGACAGTGAAGTCTGCAAGTGAAATATCACTCCAGAAATGGAGTACAGGTTTGCCAACCAGTGACCTGGAACCAATCCTTACTCAGTGGCACCACAGCATACATAATACAGAGGTGTAAGAGAAAAATAAAAATACATCAGAGTACCCATTAAACCTGTAACAGACTTGTTTCTAGCCCAGCTCTTTCTACCCTTATGAAAAAGAAAGGAAATCTTATCAATGAAGAAGGACCAAAAGGATTGAGCATAAGGTGGATGTACTTTCAAAAAGAGAGTTGTAAATATAGGTAGAAAGAAGATAATGAGACCAGAGCCTTTGCTGGATCACTGGGTTCAGCAGTGGCCTAGCAATGAGAGAATGTAATGCTTTGGGGAAATCTTCTCTGGGCAATCTTTCACTCCTCCCATCTGTGTCCACGTTCCCACAGTAGCTCCTCATACTACCCCTCTCCTGGTTTGAAAAGAAATAAAGCACTCTTCTAGCCCTCTTGATTATGGAGAAAAGAAATAGTTCAGTACAAGCAAAACAACCAAGAAATAAGAGATATAATGAGCACCAGAGACAATGCTGCTTTAGAAGAAAAGGGAATCGATATGGGCTGGTGTATTTAGAAGCTGACTCAGGCTAAAGTTGGATGGGGGAGGGCTTCAGCTGGAATTGAAGAAGAGGTAAAGTCTGAATAGGTGGGGACAAAAAAAGACCTCTCTGAGATATGTTAACTGGTATCAGGCCAAAGATGGAAGGCAAAACAGATTTTTTCTTTCTTTCTTTTTTTTTTTGTCAGCGCTTTAATGTTCTTTCTTGAAAAAAAAAGGAAGAGAGAAAGAAAGAAAAAGAAGAAAAGAAAATGAATGACAGTTAAATTCAAGCATCTCTCTATAAACACTTCCGCAGTTATAAAAAAAGCTTCCTTTCCTTAAGTTTTTTTGAGATGACTAGACATCACAGCTTGACAAGATTATCTCTTTTCAAGGGCTTGTTATAGTGTCAGGAACAATTTAGTCACCTCTTTCAACTTTGCAAACTGGGACAGTCTGTAAAACTTGCAAGTTAAATTCTGAGTACATATCAGAGTATCAGGGTGGGGTTTGGCAGAATCCTGTCTTTAGATTCTTTGAAAACTTCTTTGTGCAGAGGTTGCCAAAAGAGTTGAGGACATAAAGGATTACAGGATTCTCTATATCTGGTAAACTTATTGGTAGTTTGCAGTTTTCCTCTTATCATCAAATCAGCAATTCTAATGAGCAGCTTGGGAATGTGCACAATAAATACTCACTAAAGAGCAATTAGAACAAATAACCATTGAACATTCAATGAAGAGGAAGTTTACACATTTCCCTAAAGTAATTAACACTCCTTTTCCTTGTTTTGTTTAAATTTTGTTTTTACCTAAATTACCTTAGTGCTGCCCTTAGTGAAATACTTTAAAATAAGAGTCATTGGAATTGGATCTTTCTTGATTAAGTGCTAGAAATACAGAGGTTAATTAGACCAAAACTGTATCTGAATCTGTTGAGTACAGATTAGTAGTCCAGACATTTTTTTTTTTTTAATTTTTTTCAACGTTTATTTATTTTTGAGACAGAGAGAGACAGAGCATGAACGGGGGAGGGGCAGAGAGAGAGGGAGACACAGAATCGGAAACAGTCTCCAGGCTCTGAGCCATCAGCCCAGAGCCTGACGCGGGGCTCGAACTCACGGAACGCGAGATCGTGACCTGGCTGAAGTCGGACGCTTAACCGACTGCGCCACCCAGGCGCCCCCAGACATTTTTTTAAATTTTTTAAAAATGTTTATTTAATTTTGAGGGAATGAGAGCTAGAGTGTGAGAGGGGGAGGAACAGAGAGAGAGAGAGGGAAGACACACAATCTGAAGCAGGATCCAGGCTCTGAGCTGTCAGCACAGAGCCCGATGTGGGGCTCGAACTATGAACTGTGAGATCATGACCCGAGCCGAAGTTGGATGCTTAACCAACTGAGTCACCCAAGCACCTCAGTCCTGACATATTTAAAGGATGTCTTGCTCAGGTCTCACATTAATCTGTCTGCTTTTAAGACCTGGAGGTTTGCATCATCATTCCTGGAGCTCCATTCAATACCTGCATGTCTGTAAAAACAAAATACACAGAGAACTGATGACTTGGAAGCATTATCTTGAATGGGGAGGATTTTTTCTTCCTCATATCTTGCCTTAGAAGCAGCTAGTACCAGTTACTTCACTTCAAGTGGAGCTGAGGTAAGGCTTAGAAATGTTCTGAAAGTCTAGTCTTAGAGAAGAAGCATGAGTGAAATGTCTATGAGCCCTGAACCAAAGAGTGTCAACTCAAAGATAAATATCCCTAAAATTCACAAAGCACATCTCTTGCAAATATGATGGCTCTCAAATCTTTGGACCATTTTCCAGTGGAATAAGAACTTGGAGGTAATAATAAAGTGTTAACCTTCCGTCTCTATCCTTCACCCCTCATCCCAGGAGTGAATTTCATATAACTTTTAATAATAGAAGTGTGAATGACTCATATTAGAACTACACTTCATGCTTGCCTTGAAGACCTGTCAGCGCAAAATTATAGCCCAAAATACTGTGAGTACAGACATGATGTCACTATAAACAGTAGCATAAACAAACAACCATCAACAAACTAGATTGGTAATTTTGAAGCTAAATGAAAAGCTTTTTATATTTAAAAAACAAGAATTGAAGCATTAATGACCAGAGCAATTCATTAATTCATTCATTTCACAAACCTGTTTTTGTATGGCCTGTGCACTACGGATGGTTTTTACATTTTTATTTTTTTTTAAATTTTTTTTTTTCAACGTTTATTTATTTTTGGGACAGAGAGAGACAGAGCATGAACGGGGGAGGGGCAGAGAGAGAGGGAGACACAGAATGGGAAACAGGCTCCAGGGTCTGAGACATCAGCCCAGAGCCTGACGCGGGGCTCGAACTCACGGACCGCGAGATCGTGACCTGGCTGTAGTCGGACGCTTAACCGACTGCGCCACCCAGGCGCCCCGGTTTTTACATTTTTAAATGGTTGTAAAATATACCAAAAAACCCAATCTTTTGTAATATGTGAAAATTACATAATATTCCATTTTCGGGGTCCATAATAAAAGTTAGGGTACACTCACAGTCTTTCATTTATGTATTGTCTCTGGCTGCTTTTGTGCTACAAAGGCAAAGATGAGTAGCTGAGACCTTATGATGTGCAAAGCCTAAAATGTTATCATCTGGCCCTTTACAGAAAAAGTTTCCTAGCCTCTGGCAAAGACTGTAACAATTTAAATGACCCCCTATTAGCAGCAGCATCAGTCTTCAGCTTAACAGCTTTTCTCAAAAGGTCTTAGATTAAAGGTCTTTAGAATAAAATAAGACCCTCAGAAACCTAAACTCTTTCTGATGGTTCATGTTACATGTCAACCTGATTGGATTATGGGGTGCCTGGGCATTTGACTTGACATTATTTCTGGGTGTGTCTGTGGGGATATTTCTGAGTGAGATTAGCATTTGATTTGTTCACTAAGTAAATCAGTTTGTCCTTGCCAGTGTGTATGGTGTCATCCAATCTATTGAGGGCCTAAATACAATGAAAAGGCAGGGGATGGGAGAATTTGCCCTTTCTGCTGACTACTTGAACGGGCATATTGGTCTTTCATGCCCTTGGACTGAGACTTACACCATAGCTCCCTTGATTCTTAGGCCTTTGGTCTTGGACTAAACTATACCTTCAACTGTCCCAGATCTCCAGCTTGCAGATGGTAGATCATGGGACTTCTCAGCCTCCATAATCACATGAGTATCTCCCTCCCTCCCTCTCTCCCACCTTTTCTTCCTCCCACCCTTTCTGTCTGTGCACACACACACACACACACACACACACCCAATTGGGTCTGTTTCTCTGGGAAACCTTGACTATACATTTTTATTTACAAATGCCTAATAATGGATTGATGTATTCAATAAGGCCAATAATCAGTTGGTGTTGGGCCAAAATAAGAGTGACTTAAAAAATTCTGATATGCTGATTCATGAATGGAACAAACTTGACTGCATGGATTGTTGATCAGTTGCAACAAAAATATATGGTCCTGAACCAAGCAAACATTTTGACAGAAACATCATCTCAGTGATCTAAATTGTATCAGAGATTTTCCCTGGGAATCAGGAAACATGGTGAATGTATACTTAAGATATCAGAAATCCTACTCTTAGATTTTGTTTATTTAGCAGACCTTGAGACCTGTTGCCTTCTCATAAACGTAGTCAGACCTATGGTCACTGGCTAGGTGACCCTGAATGGGGAGGATCTCTCTGAGCTGCTAGACT
Organism: Herpailurus yagouaroundi; assembly: GCF_014898765.1. NCBI lineage: Eukaryota > Metazoa > Chordata > Mammalia > Carnivora > Felidae > Herpailurus > Herpailurus yagouaroundi. The sequence goes on along the minus strand of NW_024412400.1, from coordinate 72,949,283 downwards.
TTGTCTGAGAGTTGACCTGTAAGGGGACCTCCAAATTTTGCTGATTAGAGAGCCTGCCTTAGATTATTCTTCTGGTCTTACCACTCAATAGGCAGTTGTTTCAACCATCCCCTATCTTCTCTGAGCCTTAATTAAACACTTTCAAATTGATATTTGGAATTCTTATACTACAAAAGAAGCAATCATCAGATTTGCCCCACACAGCCTGTCTGTGGAATTTTTTCAGCTTCTCTATTGGCAGCCTCACTCCCCCCACCGCTTTTATCCACTTTCTCTGAGCCTTTTTCTAAGTGGTTGCCCCAAACTGAGATTGTCTTTAGGCCTATAATATTTTAGGCCTGACTTGGTATTTTTCCTTCAGTTTCAAGCCTGCTTTACCTACAATCCTATCCTCCAGCTCCCCAGATCTAAAATTTATTTAGATCTAAAATTTATTGTTCTGTTTCATCAGACAATTGAAGAACATTTAGTCAGGATTCTCTAGAGAAATAGAACTAATAGGGTATGAATATATGTGTTTATATATATATCCATATGTAAATGGGGGAGAGGATGTGTGTGTAATAGGATGTGTGTATATAAACATAAACGTGTGTGTGTGGTGTGTGCATGCACGTGTGTATACACACATATACAGAGAGAGAGAGAGAGAGAGAGAGAGAGAGAATAAGGAATTGGCTTTTGCAGTGTGGGCTAGCAGGCTGGGGACCCAGGAGAGCCAGTGGTATAGATGAAATCTGAAGACAATCTGCTAGACAATTCCCTCTTGCTCAGGTTCCCTCTTGCTCAGGGTAGTTGCTCTTTTTATTCTGTTCAGCCCTGATTTCATGAGACCTGTCCTCATAAATAATCTATTTACTCAAGATTGACCAATTTAAATGTTAATCTCATCCAAAAACATGTTCTAAATTGACACATTAAATTAAACATCATATTAACTATACCAAACTTTGGTTTGGTTTGGGTATTTAGCTAGCATTTATTAAGTGCCTGCTGTTTGTAAGGCACTTTATTTCTATTTGAATCCTATAGCAACCAGCAGGTTGGGCTATACTGCATCATTTTGCTGAAGAAGAAACTTAAGCTCTTTGAGGTTAAACACATTGTTCAAGATTACACAGAACATAAGTGGCAAGCCCAAGGTGATAAACTCAGACTTCTTTAAGTAAAAAATTTTGGGGGGATGCCTGAGTGGCTCAGTTGGTTAAGTGTTTGACTTCAGCTCAGGTCATGGTCTCACGGTTCATGGGTTTGAGCCTCGTATCGGGCTCTGCTGACAGTGCAGAGCCTGCTTCGGATCCTCTGTCTCCCTCTCTTTCTGGCTCGCTCTCTCTCTCTCTCAAAAATAAACATTAAAAAAATTTTTTTAACTGAAGTATAGTTAACACACAATGTTATATTAGTTTCAAGGGTATAGCATAGCAATTGGACAGCTCTATAAGTTATGGTATGCTCAAAACAAGTATAACTACCATCTATATTCCTCATGCTTTACCTTTCATTCCTATGACTTCTTCCATAACTGGAATCCTGTACCTCTTATTCCCCTTCACCCATTTTTCTCATCCTTCCATCCCCTTCTCTCCCCTCTGGCAACTACCAGTTTGTTCTCTGTTTTTATGGGTATATCTTCTGCTTTTGTTTGTTTGTTCATTTGTTTTGTTTTTTAGTTTCCACATATAAGAATCACATGGTATTTGTCTTTCTCGGTCTGAGTTATTTCACTTAGCATAATACCTTCTATATCCATCCATGTTGCTGCAAATGGCAAGATCTCATTCTTTTTTTGTGGTTGAGTAATATTCTACTATATATCTATACTACATCTTCTTAATCCATTCATCTATCGATGGACACTTCGGTTACTTCCATATCCTGGCTATTGTAATTAATGCTACAATAAACATAGGGGTGCATATATCTTTTCAAATTAGTTTTTTCATTGTCTTTGGGTAAATACCCAGTAGTGAGGTTGCTAGATCATGTGGTATTTCTATTTTTAATTTCTTGAGGAACCTCCATACTGTTTTCCACAGTGACTGCACAATGTACCTTTTCACCAACAGTGTAGGTGGGTTCCTTTTCCTCCACATCCTTGCCAACATTTGTTATTTCTTGTCTTTTTTTTTTTCTTTTTTTAAGAGAGAGAGCCAGAGAGCACAAATGTGCATGTGAGCGGGGGAGGGGCAGAGGGAGATGAAGAGAGCATCTTAAGCAGGCTCCACCCTCAGTGCAGAGCCTGACATGGGGGCTCAGACATGGGACTCAGTCTCACCACTGTGAGATCATGACCTGAGCTAAGACCAAGAGTCAGATGGTTAACAAACTGAACCACCCAGGCCCCCCTGTCTTTTTGATTTTAGCTATCCTGCCAGGTATAAAGTGACATTTCATTGTGGATTTGATTTGCATTTCCCTGATGATTAGTGATGCTAAGCATCTTTTCATGTGTCTGTTGGCCATCTGTATATCTTTTTTGGAAAAATGTCTAATCAAGTCCTCAATCCACTTTTAATTGGATTATTTGTATTATGGGTTTGTTTTGTTTTGTTTTGTTTTTGTTCTTGGTGTTGAGTTAAAATCCAACTTGTTTGACTCTAAAGTCTATGTTTTTTATATTGTGCCATGGTATCTGAGAGGTCAATGTTAGCTTCTGACTTCTTGGTTGTCAGTACCAACCAATAAGTACAACTTACTGATATACAAAGCCACAATCTATGCAACTTCGTCAGCTGTATGTTTTTTTTGGTACTTAGAGTGGAATATGGCAGATGTCAGGAAGCAACAGGCATCTGCTCTAGCCAGAAATCTACACCCACATAAACATCAGTTGCCTAATTGTTTTCCTTCATATATCCTGATATTTCTCAGAAGTACACCATCTGCTCATGGAATAGATACCAGAATATGTCTGCAGGAGTTTTTTCTTGTCGAGTTATCTTTTCTCTTACAATGTATTGCTTTGGTTCTTATGCATACTTAACCTAGTCCTGTATGGAAGTACAAAATATCTGCCACATCATCCACCCCAAGGGAAGGGGGCACATGTAAAATGGATTAAACATGAAGAAGCAGAATGTGTGGAGATTGATTTCAGCTTCTGGGGTTTGATAGGCCTGGCTTTAGATCTTTGTTCTACCTCTTGCTATCTAAGCCTTATTTTCCTCATCTACAAAATGGGGACAGTGAAAATACTGCTTACCTCATAGGGTTTTGGGAAATTAAGGTAGTATTGGAAACATTTAGCACAGTGAATATTTTGTAGTAAGAACTCAATAAATTTTAGGTATTTTTATCATTATCTTTTTTTTTCATGCATGACTCTCCCTTACTGTGAGTAGACTATGGATAATTGCTGTTTCATTTGCTTTATATGGTAGGTAACATTTTTAAAAAATCAAACTGGCCTTTCATTAAGTTGTTTATTCAAAAAATATTTAATGTGCATCAAGTATTTCTTCTGGTTACTAGAAAGAAAATGATGAGCCAAAAGACAGGGTCTAAGACAAGGCCTAAGACCCCTTGCAGCCTAGAATCTAATGAGAGAAGGAGATGTTGAATAAATAACCATTGAACAGGTACCATACATGCAAAATTACAGTGAGGGGAGAATGAGAACAAAGAGGGTGGGGAATTTTATGTTGGGAGTGAGGAATATAACTTTATAAGTGACATTTTAATTATAATGGAATTGTGATGGAATAGGATCTCACTAAAGGAGGAGAAATGCCAAAGTAAAAAAGTATTTTAGAGGGACTTATATGTTCATTGTTCCTCCCTTCCTTTCCTTTCTCCCTCCCTCAGTTATTCAAAGCTCATGACAGTGTGAAGGGTAATGTTCAATTGGCATGCATTGTATGGCTCTTCCAGGTATTAAAAATACTGAGATACTTTTTTTGATGCTTGGTAAAGAGCTTCTTCTACTCCAAACATTTTGAGTGACCCTACTCTCACCCCCACTGCCTTAGTCCTGGCTAGATCCTCCTCCAGAACCCATCAGATTTCCCCTAAATCAGCCACTAAATGGTTGATGCCTGCCACAAAGGGTCCTCAGAGACCAAAAAGGACCTACTTCCTCTTTGGCAAGCTCAAGTCTATTTTACTAGGTCAGTACTGGTATCATACTGGTTGTAAAATATTTTTAATGTTATGTCTGGTTAGGATATCAACATTTCAGTATCTATTTTATCATCTGGGAGAGGTATGATAAAGTGATAAAATGATCTAAGTCAGTCTTAAGAGTTAAATTCTCTTCCTTTGTCTCAATTTGCTTATAGTTTTTAGTTTAGTTTATTATCTGTAACCTTTGAAGCTGACAGCAGGGAATCTAGCATCCATTGTATGAAGTACTAACTTAGTATTTCATCTTAATTCCTTGGTTCATTGTGATTACATTTTACTTCAGGTTTGCTTGTTGTAATGACAGAGTCACAGAAGCTATAATCTATTATCCAAATAGGGTTTAAAATGTGTAGGTCTAATCCCAGTAGGTTTGCAGAGGGCACAACTTCAAATCTTTTTCCAAAGAATTAAAAGCATAGTTCTAGTTAGCACATAGAAAAAGGCTGTTTCTCCTAATACTATTTTGGATATTGAGAACTAACTTGTTTCAACTCCTATGATTGAGCTGACAAATCAGCCAATTTAGACATGTTTAGTTTTATTATTTCCTGTATACATGGAAGTGGAATTGTAGAATTTGCCATGGGGTATTTAATAAAAAGAAATGGGCTTTATGTATTTTATGGTCTTAATGTTTATTTAGAGGCATCTGGGTGGCTCAGTCAGTTAAGTGTCTAAGTCTGATTCAGGTTATGATCTCATGATTTGTAGATTTGAGCCCTGCATTGGGCTCTGCCCTGACAGCTTGGAGCCTGGAGTCTGCTTCAGATTCTGTCTCCCTCCCTCTCTCTCTGCCCCTCCCCAATTTGTGCGCTCTCTCTCTCTCTCTGTCTCAAAAATAAAAAAAAATAAAAAAACATTTAAATAAAATAAAATATTTATTTTGAGAGAGAGAGAGAGACAGTGTGTGTGTGCATGTGAGAGAGAACAGGGGAGGAGTAGAGACAGGGAGAGAGAGAATCCCAAGTAGGTTCCTCGCTGTCAGCACAGAGCAATATGGGGCTCAGTCTCACAAACTGCAAGATCATGACCTGAGCTGAAATCAAGAGTCAGACACTTAACCAACTGAGCCACCCAGGTGCCCCTATTTTGTGGTCTTTTAAACCACTGGATAGTTATTACTTCTTTAGATGTTTAAGTGAGGAATTAAAGTTTTTAGGACATGTGAGTGGGATCTTCCAGGGCACTTCCCTGAACTATCACTAGAAACAAGGGCTTCTTTTTCACCTTTTGTGTATGAGCTATGTTTGACCTATTTGATCTCTCATGATAAGGAAATTGGGTTCTGGGAAGCAGCAGCTTTTCCTTTCCATACATTGTGTATGCATGTCACCTAACTAACCACAGGTTTTAAAAATAAGCAATATTATTATTCCAAAGTTTCCATCTGAGCTGACAAGCATCAGTCTTAGCCAGCAACTTATCATTTCTAATGATGAGTAGACAGTATTTGGAGAATAAAAGACTGCTGAGCAAGTAGCCTTTGTCACATAAAAAAAAAATAAAAAAAGAATTCTCAGGGCAGTGTAGAAAATTTCCACAGATTGTAAAGACAAAAGGAGCAGGGGGCTGCTTTAATTTCTACATCTTCACATGGCATGGAATTTTAATGCAGTAATTATTTTGGCATTTAATGCTAATGAGTTAACTTTTATCCATCAGATACATAGAATTTATATTTTGGTAGGAAAAAATACAGAACATCACAGTAGAAGTTCAAAGATTTCAGGAAGTTTTATTGAGATAGCAAAATGGATAACAAGACCATGAGAGAGTATGCCCATCTCAAAGGAAAAGAAAGCATTGAAAGCCTTCCATGACTACCACTGGGGAAAAGAGGATACAAGAGAAGAGCAGTACCAATGGAGGGGATATAGGAGCATCTACCTGCATTTGGCAAGAAAGGTGGCATTATGGGCAGCCAATCCAACCAATCTGCCCTATGATAGATTGGTGGTGAGGTTATCAGTCTATTCAGAACCTGACAGAGCATGTCAGTCTATTCCACTGATCCTGTGAGTATCACAGTGTCATAAAATGATGGAATTTGGAGGATAATTCATTTGGTTTAATATTTATTGAGCATGTACTATTATAGCTGGCCCTGCCTAGGCATTGAAGATAAGTCAGTTAACAAGATACCCTAGGTTTCTGCCCTCAAAAAGGTTATCATTAACTAAATTACAAATATAATTTTGGGTAATGGAAAATGCTATGAGGAGAAATGAAGAGTAAGGTAAGGGGATAGCAAATGATGGGTGAGTTGTTTTAGATAGGGTGGTCAGAAATTGCTTTTTGTGGAAGATACAGTTAGTTAGGGATTTGGATGATACGGAGTTGCCAAGCATATAAATGTCTTTGAGAAGAGCATTTCAGGCAAAGAAATACCAGTGAACTGGGTCTGAGGTGGGAATAATTTTGCATATTTGAGGAACAGCCAGAAAGTTAGTGAAGTAAGTTGTAAGTTAGGGAGTGTGGGCAAAAATGAGATGGAAGAGATAGTTAGAGCCAGATCATGTAGAGTTAGGCCTTAGTAAGGAGTTTAGATTTTATTCTAAATACTATGGAAAGACATTGGAAGGTTTTGAGTGGGGGATTGATGTTATATGTTCCATGTTTTAAAAATGATTACTCATATGTTATGTGAAGGTTAGACTATAGAAGGGTAAATATAAAAACAAGGGAAGCCAATTAGGAGATAATTGCAGTATTTCAGATGAAGATGTGAATGAAGATGCACCAAGTGGTAGCAGTAGAGTAGTGAGAAATGGTTTGATTCTGGCTTTGTTTTGATAGCAGATGTAAGAGGACTTGCTGATGGGTTTGAGTGAGAGAAAGGCAAAAGCCAAGAATTGAGTTTTAACCTGAGAAACTGGGTGAATATTTGTGCTCACTACTATAAATTCTCTAAGAAACCAATGCCAGGGAGGATGCTGTAATTATAAGTTATTATTATCCATTTTTCCTTAAATGACCATACACAGTCCCTTAATCTGTTATCATTAGCCCCCAAAACCTGCCAGGTCATCCATCATCAGAGGGGCATGATTACAGTGTTTTACAAAGCCAGAATTGGCTCAAATCCTGATTCTTCCATTTACTATATGTATGACATTGGCATGTTAATCACTGTGCCTCAGTTTCTTTATCTGGAAAATGGGGATAAAAATAATGGTGCTTATACATTAAGAAAATCATTTACCATGATCAAGTGGGATTTATTCCTAGGATGCAAGGATGGTTCGGTATTCACAAATAAATCAATGTGATATATCACATCATCAAGAGAAAGGATAAAAACCATATGATCGGGGTGCCTGGGTGGCTCGTTGGCTGAGCGTCTGACTCTTAATCTCAGCTCAAGTCTTGATCTCAGGGTCCTGAGTTTAAGCCCCATATTGGGCTCTGCTCTGGGTGTGAAACCTACTTAAAAATAACCCAAACATATGATTATTTCAATAGATGCAGAAAAAGCATTTGACTAAGTACAACATCCATTCCTGATAAAAACCCTCAACAAAATGGGTTTGGAGGGAACATACCTCAACACAATAAAGCCCATATTTGAAAAAAACCACAGCTAAAATCATACTCAATGGTGAAAAACTGAGAGCTTTTGCATTAAGATCAGGAACAAGACAAGGATGTTCACTCTCACCACTTTTATCCAACATTGTACTGGAAGTCCTAGCCATAGCAATCAGATAAGAAAAAGGAATAAAGCCATCCACATTGGTAAGGAAGAAGTAAAACTTTCACTATTTGCAGATGACAACCTGTAAAACCTGAAAAACTCCACCAAAAATCTACTAGAACTGATAAAGGAATTCAGTAAGGTCACAGTATACAAAATCAGTATACAGAAGCCTGTTTTATTTCTATACACTAATAACAAAGCAGCAGAAACAGAAACTAAGAACATAATTCCATTTATGACTGCACTAAAATAATAAAAATAAAATAAAATAATAAACTTACCCAACAAGTTGAAAGACCTGCAGCATGAAAACTATAAAACACTGATGAAAGAAATTGAAGATGACACACAGAAATATTTTCCATGCTCATGAATTAGGAGAACAAATATTGTTAAAATGTCCCTACTATCCAAAGCAATCTATAGATTTAGTGCAATACCTATCAAAGTACTAGCAAACATGTTTCACAGAAATAGAACAAATAATCCTAATATTTGTATGGAACCACAAAAGACCCTGAACAGCCAAAGAGGTCTTGATAAAAGAAGAAAAAACTGGAAGTATCACAATTCCAGATATCAAGATATACTATAGAGCTGTAGTAATCAAAACAATATGGTACTGGCACAAAAATTGACACATAGATCAATGGAACAGAATACAAAGCCCAGAAACAAACCCATGATTATATGGTCAATTAATTTTTGACAAATGAAGCGAGAATATGCAATGGGAAAAGACAGCCTCTTCAACAAATGGTGTTGAGAAAAATGGACAGCTACATGCAAAAGAGTGAAAACTGGACCACTTTCTCATACCATACACAAAAATAAACTCAAAATGGATTTAAGACCTAAATGTGAGACCAGAAATCATAAAAATCCTAGAAGAGAACATAGGCAGTAATTTCTTTGACATCAGCTGTAGCAACATTTTTCTAGATATGTCTCCTGAGGTAAGGGAAACAAAAGCAAAAGTAAGCTACTTGGACTACACTGAAATAAAATGCAATGCACAGCAAAGGAAACAATCAATAAAACTAAAAGACAACCTACAGAATGGGAAAAGATATTTGAAAATGACATATCCATTAAAGGGTTAGCATCCAAAATATATAAAGGACTGATACAACTCAAAACCAAAAAAAAAAAAAAAAACCCAAAAAAAACAAAAACAAAAAAACACTGAAAACACGTAATCTGATTAAAAAGTGGACAGAAGACATGAACAGGCATTTCTCCAAAGAAGACATACAGATGGCCAACAAATGCATGGAAAGATGTTCAGTATCACTCATCATCAGGGAAATACAAATCAAAACCACAATGAGATATCACTTCACGTCAGTCAAAATGACTAAAATCAAAAACACATGAAAGAACAAATGTTATTGATGATGTGGAGAAAAAGGAACCATTGTGCACAGTTGATGGGAATGCAAACTGGTGTAGCTACTGCAGAAAATAATATGGAAGTTCCTCAAAAAATTAAAAAAGGATTACCATATGATCCAGTAATTTCACTACTGGGTATTGAAAGAAAGAAAAATGAAAGAAAGAAAATGAAAATACTAATTCCAAATGATATGCACCCATATGTTTATTACAGCATTGTGCAGGGACAGAAGCATTGATCTAGTCATGTTTGTGTTCATGACATGGATTCTAGGCAAAATGCTACCTTTAATTAGTTGCCCTATGTCAAAAAAGTTACTCAACCTCTTTGCACTGTAGTGCTTTGCATGTACAGTAAGAAGAAGGGAGCAGGTGATCTTGGGTTCTGTGCTAATCACTGGACCAGTAATGTAAGATTTAAGTGATCTTGTAACATTTTAATTGTCTTTATTGAGTCTTATTCAAAGGAGTTGTCCACAGAACCATTTGAAAAATATTGGCTGTAGATAGCTCAGGAGTTGAGGAAGAAGTTAAAAAAAGAATCAGATAAATAGATTTTCCCTAAATAAAGCAGTAATCAGCTTCACAGAATCCAAGTATTGGTATAAGGAGAGAGTAGCAGGGTACTTTTAAGAGCTCTTCTTGGGAAACTTTGTGGCTATCAGATAACATTAGTCCAACCTTGCTGTGTCCTGTCCTGAGCTCATATGCCCTTCATAGTTACTGCCTCTACAGTTTGGCATTCTTCTCCCCAATGCTGCCTACAGACTTTACTTGCTTCCATGAAGTGCACTGCTGTCAGACTGTCCCTAAGCATGCTTTATCTGCTCCTGTAATGGGGGCCCAGACTGCTTACTTCTTCTGGAAGAAACCATCTGGCCCACCTGTTTGGCTTTCTAGGATATCTGGTACATTTTGGTGATTATATTTCCTTTCATTTCCCATTGTCAGTTTTGTCTCCCATAGTTGACCCAGTGGATGGGCCATCTAGTCCTTGGACTGTGGCATTCTTGCTAGAACTCCCGAGCCCATTCTGACAGCTGAGTCCAAAGGTTTTCATCTTCACAACAGTTTTTAAGTCTGCAGGGGGTGGACCACTCACAAATATTTCCCGGTGTCACCTCCAAAAGGCTAGTTTTTCATCATGAGCTTTCTGGTGGAAGGTCTGATCTACATGGCTCATTCTTTCAGGAATGAGCTGAAAGCTACTAGTGCTATACCAAGGAGCATCTGGTACCATTCCTTAACACCCTAGCCATCCATTTAGTTCTCCTGACTCTCATGGAAGCAGTCTGTTACTTACTATGGCTTGTTGAAAAAGTCAGATAGTGGGTTTGGCATATTGTCAGGACTAGAGCCAGATATCTGACCCACAGGCTACTATTATTTTTTTCAAAGGATGCTGTCAAAGGGTTTGAAAGGATATAAAGCTCATTTACTGGACAAGTTTATTATTTTGACATAAAATAGATCTACAAGGCATTTACATGGAGCTAAGGATAAAAACAGTGAAAAAGGCACATATTCTTCCTGATAAGGTCTGAGGCATTGAGAGGACTAGGAAGCAGTTACAGATTCTTTTCAACATGTCTTTCATGCATGTATGCAAATTGAGTAATAGAAATGGTTCTAAATGTGCTATGTTTGCTCAAGGTAGATATGCAAATTATTATTGGTTATATTTTCTTTGGTTATATGGGACTATTTTATTTTTAATTTTTTTAATGTTTATTTTTTTTGAGAGAGAGAGAGCGGGAGTGGTGGAGAGACAGAGAGAGAGGAAGAGACCGAATCTGAAGTAGGCTCCAGGCTCTGAGCTGTCAGCACAGAGCCTGACATGGGGCTTTAACTCACTAACTGTGAGATCATGTCCTGAGCTGAAGTTGGATGATTAACCGACTGAGCCACCCAGGCACCTCTTTATGGGACTATTTTAAAAGAAATGAACACAAATCCCTGTCATATAGATGGCATTAATAGATAATAAGAATTTATTGTTTAAGTAAAATAATGAAATGTTTTACTACAAATGTTGGGAAACATTGCTGTCAACAGAAAAAGTACTTCAATATTTATACTTAAAAAAATTTTTTTTAATGTTTATTTTTGAGAGAGAGAGAGCACGAGCAGTGGAGGGGCAGAGAGAGAGGGAGACACAGAATTCGAAGCAGCCTCTGGGCTCTGAGGTGTCAGCACAGAGCCTGATGCGGGGCTCGAACCCACAAACCTGAGATCATGACCTAAGCCAAAGTCGGAGGCTTAACCGACTGAGCCACCCAGGCGCCCCTCAATATTTGTACTTTTGACCCCCAAATGAAATTTAGGTGGCTAACTTCAAAATGACTTATATTTACTTAAACATAGTATTGATTTGTGCCTTGTTAGGCACTCTAAATATTTATACTCTTTCAATCTTCAAATGTTTTTACGTGGTTCCTATGGTAGAAAGAAAACAGTCAGATATAAATTCAAATCCCAGCACTGCCACTTATGAACATGTTTAACCTTTTTAACTTTTAATTTTTCTTCTGTAAAATTGGGATAATAATAATGTTTAATTCATGATATTTTCAAGATAATGTACATAAAATATCTAGTGCCTGGCACAATTAAGTACTCAATAAATGTTAATTATTTATATTAGCACAATACCTTACATATAATAGATTCTTATAAACATTTGTTGAATGAATGAATGAACAAGTAAATAACTTTATTATCACAGAACTTCAGGAATATTTTATCATTTATTATAATTTTACTCTGTTCTTTTTCATAGATCCAACGTATCACATTTTTTCTTCTGTGAATACATGTCCCCTTTCTTAACCTCAGCCGTTTGGTGTCATGCCAGGGAATCATGGAATATCATGTTTCTGAGGCTAGGCTTTATTGGCCATTTGTCAAGGGAGTCATCCTTTATTTATTTGGGAACAAAATGGACATGGAGCTACCATACACAAGATTTGGGGTATTTCCCTCCCAAGAGATAAGTTATGAACATTAAACATAAACATGAAAAGTAACAAGAACTTGAGGTGTTCTTAAGATTTCATCATGACTTGCCCTATATCATAAGGATTTTTCATGCTCGCTATTTTGAAATATTTATTGGAAGAAAGTGGAATATACATTTCAGTGTGCCAAGTGAGACCAGAAAAGTTGCACTTGGATTTTGTCACTAACAATCATGTTTAGTATGAGACAAGGAAGCAGATCAGCTCAGCTCCAATGAAGCAATAACTGGACAAACATTTACTTGTCTTCCTCTCCTACAGTTAGATGTGAATGGGGATTCCTCATTGTTAGGAAATTTAGAACAATAAAAGGAAAGGAGCCTCACAGAAAAAGAGCTGAGCAAACAGATGTGGGTACTATTTGATTACTTCTTAATTTTGTTTTTAATAGAAAATAAAATAATTTTATTGAAAAACCATTCTGACTGATGTCTGTTTCTAGAAATTTTGAAATTTTCCTGTACTGCTTCACACAAAAACTGATAGACTAATTTCTGGCCTAAAGAAGAGGGCTCCCTAATCAGTGGCCAAGAAATTCCTCAAGCAGTGTCTCACTTTTATTTATTTATTAATTTAAAAACTATTGAAGTATAATTAACATACAATGGGATATGTGTTTCGGATGTATAACGTATTGATTAGACAATTCTGTACATTACTCAGTGCTCATCAAAATAGGGGTAGTCACTATCTGTCACCATACTTACAATATTGAATGTATTCTCTATGGTATACTTTTCATCTCTGTGACTTATTTATTTTATAACTGGAAGTTTGTATCTCTTTTTTCTTTAAGTTTATTTACTTAGAGAGAGAGAGAGTGAGAGAGCATGGGACAGGCAGGGAGAAAGGGAGAGAGAGAATCCCAAGCAAGCTCCACACTGTCAGCACAGAGCCCAATGTGGGACTCGAGCTCATGAACTGTGAGCTCATGACCTGAGCCAAAACCAAGAGTGGGATGCTTAACCAACTAAGCCACCCAGGCATCCCTGGAAGTTTGTACCTATTAATCACCTTTATCTACTTCAGCCCTCCTCCCGCCCCCCACGCCTCCACCACCACCACTCTCCTCTTTCCTGACAATCACCAGTTTGTTCTCTGTATTTAAGAGTTTGTTTTGGTTTTTTAGATTTCGAATTAAGTGAAGTCATATGGTACTTGTCTTTCTTGTGTGACTTACTTCATTTAGTATAACACTGACTGGGTCCATCCATGTTGTCACAAGTGGCAAGATCTCATTCTTTTTTATGGTGGAGTAATATTCTATTGTGTATGTATATGTATGCCTGTATATATGCATATATATGTATAAGTATGTGTTTGTGTATGCACACACACATGCATATACCACATCTTATTTATCCACTCATCTTTTGATAGACACTTGTGTTGTTTCCATATCTTGGCTATTGTAACTAATGTTGCAGTCAACATAGGAGTGCATATGTCTTTTCAAATTAGTATTTTTATTTTCTTTAGGTAAATACCTATTAGTGGAGTAGTGGAATTACTTGATCATATGGTATTTTTATTTTTAATTTTTTGAAGAACATCCATACTGTTCTCCACAGTGGCTATGCCCATTTACATTCCTACCAAAAGTGTACAGGAGTTCTGTTTTCTCCACGTGTACAGGGGTTCTGTTTTCTCCACATCTTTGCCAACACTTGTTATTTCTTTTTGATGCTTCCATTCTTACTGGTCTGAGGTGATATCTCATTGTGGTTTTGATTTTAATTTCCCTAATAATTAGTGATGCTGAGCATCTTTTCATGTGTCTGTTTGTCATCTGTATGTTTTTTAGAAAAATGACTATTTAGGTCCTTTGCCCATTAAAAAAAAATTTTTTTTAAGTTTATTTTTGAGGGCAAGAAGGGAGAGAGCAAGTGGGGCAGGGGCAGAGAGAGAGGGGGACAGAAGATCCAAAGCAGGCTCTGTGCTGACAGTAGAGAGCCCAATGTGGGGCTCGGACTCATGAACCATGAGATCATGAGCTGAGCTGATGGCAGACACTTAATCGACTGAGCCACCCGGGTGCCCCCCCACCCCTTGCCCATTTTTAAAAAGTTTTTATTCATTTATGTTGAGAGACAGCATGAGCAGGTGAGGGGCAGAGAGAGAGGGAGATAAGAATCCCAAGCAGGCTCTGTGCTTAGAGCAGAGCCTGACATGGGGCTTAATCTCAGTAACTGTGAGATCATGACCTGAGCCAAAATCAAGAGCTGGATGCTTAGCCAACTGAGCCACCCAGGCACCCCT
>NW_024412400.1:72930631-72934693 GCF_014898765.1 Herpailurus yagouaroundi | reverse complement strand
ATATAGGCTATTATCCACTTAGTTCATATGTTTCATTTACAAATATTCTCCTATTCAGTAGGTTGGCTCTATTTTGTTGATGGTTTTTTTCACTGTGCAAGCTTTTTATTTTGGTGTAATCCCAACAGCTTATTTTTGCTTTTGTTTTGCTTGCCTGAGGAGGATATGTTGCTAAGGCCAATGTTGAAGAGATTATTGCCTATGTTTTCTTTTAGGAGTTTTGTGGTTTCAGGTCTCACATTTAGGTCTTTAAATCATTTTTAGTTTATTTTTTGTATATGGTGTAAAAAAGTGGTCCAGTTTCATTCTTTTGCATGCAGTGGTCTAGTTTTCCCAGCACCATTTATTGAAGATAGTTTTTTCCTCATTGTATATTCTTGCCTCCTTTGTGGTAGGTTATTTGACCATGAGTGTGGGTTTATTTCTGGGCTGTCTATTCTATTGATCTATGTCTCTGTTTTGTGTCACTACCATACTGTTTTGAATAGTATAGGTTTGTAGTACATCTTAAAATCTGGGTTATTCTTTGTTATTCTTTCTCAGGATTGCTTTGTCTATTTGGGATCTTCTGTTGCATACAAATTTTGGGATTATTTTGTCTAGTTCTGTGAAAAATGTTGTTGGTATTTTGATAGGGATTTCATTGACTCTTGTTTTGGGTAGTGTGGACATTTTAATGATACTTATTCTTCCAGTCCATGGTATATATTTTCATTAGTGCTGTCTTCAATTTCTTTCATTAGTGTCTTGCAATTTTCAGAGTATAGGTCTTCTACTTTCTTGGTAAAAATTATTCCTAGATATTTTATTCTTCTTGGTGCAATTATATGAGTTTGTTTTCTTAATTTTTTTTTGCTGCCTCATTATTAGTGTGTAGAAATGCAACATATTTCTGTATATTTTGTATCCTGCAACTTTACTGAATTAATTTATCAGTTCTAATTTTTTTTTTTTTGGTTGAATCTTTTGGGTTTTCTATATATAGTATCATGTCATCTACAAATAGAGATTATTTCTTTCTTACCAGTTTGGATGGTTTTTATTTTTTTCTCTTTTCTGATTGCTGCAGCTAGGACTTACAGTACTATATTGAATAAAAGTGATGAGAGTGGACATCCTTTTCTTTTTCCTGAACTTAGACGAAAAGCTCTCAGCTTTTCACCATTGAGTGGTAGTGCCTGCCTGGTGTAGAGTGTAGGAGCCACTTTGGAGGGATGCCTGCCAAGGCAGATAATTTTGACAGGGTGGGTGGGTCTGTGGGGAAATGCCAGGATGGGGGCATGGGGTGCTAGCAAGGAAGATGGAGAGTGTTAGCGCTCATTCCCACAAGTGTCCAGCCATCTAAGCAGAGGGGTTGGGGAAAGGGAAGGTGTGGGCAGGAAGGAGAAGAGAAATGGCTCCTGTGAGCACTTTTGTTGCCAGAGAAATCGCCTGCACATCCCTTCCCCTTCTGCACATATTCTAAAATTATTCAGTAAATTTCCTTCACATATACCCCAGGTGCTTTTCATACTGCTATTTCTGTGCTGTGTTTAGGCCAAGTTATTTAATATACTGGCTCATAAGGATGGGGACTCAGTTTTCTGATCCTCTCTGGCTCTCCTGGAGTTAAGTCCCAATGGTTTGCAAAGCCAGGTGTTATGGGGATTATCTTCCCAATGAGGGTCCCCAGTGTCAGGGGTATCTGATCCTTTCACTTCTCCATATTTGTGATGTCCCTCCCATTTGTGGTTGGTCACACATGGTGGGCAGATTTGGTTCCCAACTGTGTTTCTGCCCTCCTACCCTTTTCGATGTGACCTTCCCTTTATGGTTAGATGTGGAAGGTCTGTTCTGCCAGTCATCTGGTTGTTTTCAGAGTTAGTTGCAAAGATGTAGCTGTTATCTTGGTGTGTCTGTGCAACAGGGTGAGCTTAGGATCCTCCTATACCACCATCTTCCCAAAACTCCAGTGTCCTACTTTTATTGTCTGGTTTTATATTCCTTCTGGATTTCTTTTTTTTTTTTTTTGTATTGAATTTAAATATATTCAATAGTTGTTTTTTCATTATTTTGTTTTTATATATAAAGGTGACTTTTTTTTGGTAGTTTTATGGTTTAACACAAATACAACATGCACATAAGCTGATTCGTTTTCTTTGCTTTGCAGCCTGGCATTGGCATTGATCACTCTGATGGCCAGCTGGGCTGCTCTTTCCACAGTGGCTTTGTGGTTCTTGGAGGAGACATTGTAAGAAATCTCTGCACAGTAAGATTTGTAGAACATGAGTAGCACTTCAAACTCTTTGATGTTGTGGAGTAGGAACTTCCAGAAGCAACTGGGCAGCATGTGCTTTGTTTTCTTGTTGCTCCTGTAACCAGTGTTGGTCTATCAAGATCTGGTCCTTGTATCTTCTGTGTGCCCTATTGTCAGTGCCTCTGAATTTCCCTTATTTGTGCTTAATTTTGACGTATCAATCGACCATGATGTTGAGTAGGAGATGGCTACCACCTCCACAGGCAGTACTGAGGGAGAAATAAAAAACAAAAAACAAAAAACAACTTTACTTTTTAATTCTACTTTGACTGAATGACATTGGTCAGTATCAGGATGGCAGTGAGAAGGTTAGTTGCCTGTTAAGATATCTCTTTTTTGATGCATTCATTCTGGTTCAGTATTTCCTTGAAGGAACAGAAGCTTGAGCATATATTAGGTTGCATCATAAGAAAATGCTGATATTTGACTGATTTTGACTTACAAAACTGGCAGTTTCACATAATTCAGCCTAATTAATCTGAGTTGGATTCCTGCCTCAGGGTAGAATTATTTCAACCAGGTTCAGAGAGATTGATATATAATGTGGAGTGCTACTTTCACAACTAGTAATGGCCACCATAACTGCTGTGGGAAACATCTCCTGGCACACTCTGGCCAGAGTGACAGTTCCGCCTTGTAGGTAGATCTACACAGGAAATTAAATGATAAGTCAGTTCTTAGCAAAGGTACAGCCTGTATTCCATCAAAGAGTATGTATATCTCTTTTGAAGGAGAAAAAAAAGATTATTAAAAAATACCATTAAAATATGTACAAACATAAAACTAGGTATAAACCATTTTTAATCACCAAGATTTATGTAACAATGAAACAAAAACTGTAAATCAAATACAAACAAAAGTACAAAACCAATATAATTTAGGTGAACCATATTGATTTAATAGAACAGGTTTTTTTTCCCCTCTAAATCGCAGATTGCATCATTGACATGGCACTGATTTCAACAGTGAGTCTTTTGAGACTGCATGATTAACTATACATATGCATGTAAACACTCAGTTTTCTCAGCATCATCTCTGCTGTGAAACCTCCATTTGTACAGCAAAAAGTGATGCCATTTAGTTTTTCCTTGGTGTGGATTTGATCAATTCTACTCTTTTGGATAGAAGTTAGGCATTTCACAATTAAAAGGTACTATTTGGAGCCAGAGCTACCTTAAACACAAGCACAAATGCCTCTTTGTTTCTGGTCACCCTTATTAGGATTCAGAGGGTAGCTCTTTGGTGATCTAGGTTTATGTGAGGATCTTCTGTTAGATTTCACACCTTATGGGGAGCCCTGTGCCTTATCTATAACATTTTACTAGTCTTTAATATAGAGTAATTAGTAAGTAAAGGGTTTTCAGTTGCTATTGTTTTAATAATATCTTGTTGAATTTAAGACCCATCTATGAATTATCCTGCCTTGGTTGAGTTTGTTTTTCTTTTCAGTAGACATTTTTTTTTTCTGTCAACTATCATTAGATTAGAAAAACATTACCAAGTTCCCATCCAAACCTTCCATTTCCTAATTGCTGACAAAGGATTATGGACTTCAGTCTTTATGGATATGAAAAAGATAAGTAATGACTCAGGAATTAAATAACTGTACAGAGATTTTAATATCAATTCTGCAGTCAACATTGCGAAAATATCATTTTATTATTTTAGGAAGAATAAACAACAACAAACAAATCTTTTTATTTTTTTTATTTTTTTTTCTTCTTTTTTTTTTAAATTTATATATGAAATTTATTGTCAAATTGGTT
>NW_024412400.1:72788452-72930231 GCF_014898765.1 Herpailurus yagouaroundi | reverse complement strand
AGGTCTATTTTTAATTTTCTGAGGAACCTCCACACTGCTTTCCAGAGCGGCTGCACCAATTTGCATTCCCACCAACAGTGCAAGAGGGTTCCCGTTTCTCCACATCCTCTCCAGCATCTATAGTCTCCTGATTCAAACAAATCTTTTTAAAAGAAACCTCAATTGTATCAAAGATACCCTTGTAGTAGGTTTTTTTTTTTTTTTTTAAAGAAAAAGTGTCCAAACTCAATTACATTCTTTCCTTTGATTTATAGTTGATGAGTAGACAAAGGGCTCTTGGTCTAAATGTCAGCTGTTACTTAAGATATAAGGCAAGAAAAATAGTTCATACTCTTAAATGATTTCTGATGGGGTACATTAACTATTCAATTATTGATGAAATTAAGACATTGCAAGATGATTTTAAGGAGCAACATTCTAAGATGTAACATATAATTTAGTTAATTTGAATATTTGTAATATATCCTTCTATTGTAATTGTAAGCTTTTAGTGACTGAAACATTAGAGACAAAGAACAGTCAGAGAGAATGAAATTATGTTTCTTTATATATCACTCATTAGTGTATTCAACAAACATTAATTGAGCATTTAGCCCTTGACCTAGATACCAGAGATATAGACAAATCAGTGCTTTTCTACTAGTTCTCTATCTGGAAAACTACTCATTCTCCCAGATTCAGTTCAGAGGATATTCCCTGTACACAGATAATTAGTTGGTCAAGGCTTTGTGCTTTGTATGTTACGTGTTTATTATATATTACTTGCATATTAATAAATAGATATAAGTAACACATATACCAACTCAATATATCTACCAACTTGAGTGTAAACTCTTCAAGGACAGGTTTCACTGTTAAACTTTTAATGTCTTTCCTTTTTTCATTTTGTTTTCCTATTTAAATTGTGGCAATCTTTATGTCTCATTCTCTAAATGTTATATAAATAGCATTTATTTATGTAGTTAAATATTTCTTGATTTTTATTGGCATCATAGTATCACATGTATAAGCCATATTTGATTTAGCCATTCCTCTACTTTTGGACAATTAAGTTATTTCCTGTTTTCTAATATTATAATAATGCTGAAATCCTTGAAGATACTTATCCATATCTCTGATAATTCATTTAGAGTTATACATTTCTAGAAGTGATATTACTGTGTCAAATGATATGAGCCCTGTAAATGTTCTCACCATAAATGGCCAAATTGCTTTCTAAGAAGTCTGTTCCATGGGTAATAAATGAGAATGCCTGTTTTATCTTACCCACTCTTCCCAAACCTAGACATATCATTCCAAAAACCCTTGACAATTTGGTATGCAACACCAAATAGCTCTTTTTTTGATTTCTTGAGTGATTTTATGTTTTATATTATCTGCCCTAGTAATTTGGGCACTTGTGTTTTTAATCATTTGACTATTTTCTGTACTAGTTTCTAGGCAAAGAGAGGTTTAAAAGGTTAAAGAAAACTAAAATTCAAAATATACTTTAAAAAAAAAAAGACTGTGGAGTCCAACATGGGGCTCAATTTCACAACTGTGAGCTGAGCTGAAATCAAGAGTCAGGCACTTAATGGCTGAGCCACATAAGCACCCCTTAAGTCAGTTTTTAATTTTTTTGGTAAGTTTATTTATTTATTTTTGAGAAAGAGAGAGAGAGAGACAGACACAGAGAGACAGAGAATCCCAAGCAGGCTTCATGCTTTAAGTGCAGAGCCTGACATGGGGCTTGAACTCATGAGATCATTACCTGAGCTGAAACCAGGAGTCCAATGCTTATGGACTGAGCTACCCAGGTGCCCCAAGTCAATTTTTAACTGTTGATAAGTACAGATACTAAGGTATTTACCATTGTGGTAGAAATAACTTATGAAAAAGATACCCTTATCCTTGTTGTTCAGTCACATATCACATAATTATATGTGTCATTCTTTCCCCCAGTTTGCAGAATAGCATAAGGTATGTCAAGGAAATCTAAGGAATTAAAATAATATAATAAACTGTTGTAGGATCCTTTACCTCAAAACCCCAGGGTTCATCGTCTTGCCACTTCAAAGAATGAAGAGGTAGACACAAAATGAGCAGTAGGCAAAAGTTTATTTGAGTATAAGATTGGAAAGTAAGAATAGTATGAAACCTCTCTTTTTTTTTTTTTTTAATTTTTTTTTCAACTTTTTTTAAATTTATTTTTGGGACAGAGAGAGACAGAGCATGAACGGGGGAGGGGCAGAGAGAGAGGGAGACACAGAATCGGAAACAGGCTCCAGGCTCCGAGCCATCAGCCCAGAGCCTGATGCGGGGCTCGAACTCACGGACCGCAAGATCGTGACCTGGCTGAAGTCAGACGCTTAACCGACTGTGCCACCCAGGCGCCCCTGAAACCTCTCTTTATAGAGAGGGGGCTTTAGAAGGTGAAAGCCTGTGACAATAGTCAAGGGCCTTTGTTTTATAAGGTTTTGGTCAGCCCTCCTTTCCCTTCCCCCTTCCTTGTTTCTTCTCAGGTTCTACTCTCATTGGCTAGGTAACTCTAAATGCCTAGTTATTCCTTCTTGATTGACTCATTTCTGTAGATGAGGGGTGGGTGATAAGTTTTATGGTTTATTTTTAGTTAGATATTTTTTCAAATTCCTGAGGGGAAGGTGAAGGTGAGGGGGAATAAGTGGTATCTGTTACATTCTTAAGAGGAACCTTACGCCTGAGGGGGTTTGCTGTGGTCAGACACTCCTAGCATTGTTTCAAAATAGGTGTTTTTCCCCACCCAGGGGCTTCAGGTCTTTCCCTCTGCCTACTGAATCCTATCTTTTCTTATCATAAAACTAGGATGGCATATCCTTAGTTAAAATTAAACAAAAGCAATAATGAAAATAAAAAACTCTGGCCATAACAAATGTTGGAAAATTTATAGAGCAATTAGGACTCTCATGCTGATGTGGGCTAGCAAGATCAGAACTGAGTATGTGGAAGTATGAAATGCTTTCCTCTCAGTCCTACCCTAATTTTTAACTTTATCTCTTGATTTGCCTGAGATCTAGGGTGAGGCTCTTACTGACATTTGTGAAGGATAGAAAATGGCTCCATAAGAGTCCTTCAAGCCAGAGTGAGATAAGAGATAAAAGCACTCCTGAGAGAAAAGAATTATCACAACAAATGAAGGTGTCTGTCCCCATGAGAAGGGAGAATTAGCATAGGATACAGATGTGAGACTAAAATTTTTTCCTGCTTAGACCCTTGTGGGTGCTTATGACCCTGGAACAGAGATAGTTGTATGGTAAAGTTGAAAGCACTTTATTACTATGAGCCCTGCTCATAGTTTCTGCTGTCAATTCCTTCTGCCTTCATACGTGAAGAGATGAACAAGTGGAAATAATTTCTTTCCAGGTGTGGACTAGAGGTCAAGATTGGGTTAACATCAGTGTATTAGTGACCAGAATAGGGTTGTAGGTGGTGGTTATGCCAGGAACTTGGAGGCAGGCAGGATGATGTTCCAGGCACCAAATTTGAGAAAATAGATACTTCAAAGGATATCAAAAGTTATTACCACAATGTGGGTTCCTTGCCAAGCATTATTATTTGTGACAAGGGAAATTGTACTAGCCAAGAAGAATGTTGGCTAGTATAAGAGCAGTAGAAATAGTAAGCTGTGTAAATTCTATGTGAGATATTCCTTATCCTCTTTGGAGTATCCAAGAAACACCAGAAAGAATAGAAAGGCTGCTGTTTGGCAAGTTGGGTACTATTATTCTAGTGACATTGGGAAAGAGCTTTAAAGTGGTCATGTGTAAGCTCTACAAACAAATGGTAGCGAGGGAGTAATTTGATTTAAAATGGATTTTATAAAATAAATTTTTAAAATCTAAGTTAAAATCGTGATCTGCATAGAAAAACCATTATTAGCCAAAAGTGGAAGGGCAATATCTTTCATATTATAAATATGATAGACTATTATACAGTTTGTAGGTTTGGTCCATAGTTCAAAAGCTGGGGTCCCAGGTTAGTCAAAGTGTTTTTATCAGGTGCTGCCTGGGACTGTTCATTCATCCCCATATCTCATGTTTTATCCATGTAACTCAAAGGTATCTGTTATGGTGTCTTTGTTACATTTATCCTGTTGTCTGTTTTCATTTACTTCATTTAGTTCAGCAAACTTCTGCTCCCTGGTTATCTTGCTGCCATCTCTCTCTGAAAAGATCAAGGCTTTTACCCAAACATTGCATCCATGCTGTGGATGTGCATCCCTTTGGAGTAGGATGTGGGGCTTTGAAGCAGTTTAATTTAATTACATTCATTTGAATGTCTTGAAAAATGACTGCAGTGCTCAATCAGTTTTTTCTCTTTAGGCATCTCCCTTTCATATATGTTTGGGGGAAGGATGAGTTGGGGGAGAGGAGAGAGGGAAGAGGAAGGAAAACCAGTTCTCCTTTAATCACCATTTAAGGCTTTAAGAAGAAACTTCAAAGAAAATAATTCCATATCTTAATTAAAAAGATTCAGCTCATGGTAAAAAAAACTGATTTGTAAAAATACATTTGAGTTTTAACTTCAAAGTAGAGTCAGAATTTTTATAGGGGTTACCATATGATTATAACTTTTTTTTTTTTTTTTGTAGCTAGATTTGGCAAGTGTTTATTGTAGACTTACTCTGGGTCGTGATCATCATATGTAATAGATAAAATCAGGGAGTATCCCTTGAGGTAATTAATATTTAGTCTTATTTTACAGATGAAGATGCTGAGGTGAAATTAAGTCCACCTAATAAGAGGCAGTATCAGGATTAGAATTCAGGGCTACCCATTACTCTTCCTTTTTGTCCAGACCAGTACTTTCTAACCTGTAACCTGTACATCAGTCATCTGAGGATTTTGCTAAACTGTGGGTTCTAATGCAGCAGGTCTGGGATGGAGCCTGAGATTTTGTTTTTTCAAGATCCCAGGGGATGCTGATGCCACTTATTTACAAACTACACTTTCAGTGGCAAGGCTGTAAGCTCTTATCACTTTGAGAACTAAAAATGACTTTCTGTAATGACAAGTGAAGATACAGCAATTAGTACACTCATTAGCTTATCAGTTTGCTTATCAAGTGTTTAATTTTTAGAGAACCTTACATTGGTTTTTGATAATCCCAGAGGATAGTGGTTTTGTATACACTTGGTGTAGACTGATGCAGCAAATACCACAATGTACTTTTGAGAATGTGATCTAAAGTGGCAGATACTAGCAAGAAAATTACTCTGTGCTTTTTAAGTGACTTAATTTTTTGAAATAATAGCTTGAAAACAAATCCAAATTAGATAATGTAGAGTAATTATGGCAAAGAAAGTTTGGGTAAATCCTCAGTAAAATCACTTTCTAAATCATTTGTGTGGAAGATGTAATTGGAGAGAATGATTATACCCCTACCTTTCTTCTGTTTTGTTAAGCTTTAAATAGACAATGAACAATACCAGCTGTAATCTAATTGAAGTCAGCAGTCCCTAGGTGTTCAGAGAGGCTGCTCATTCAGTCAGAGTTTTCCAAATCAAGCCCTTCTTGGGATAAGCCCTTTTAAGGGCTTTAATATTGAAGTATATTTCTTTTCAGTGTTCCTAAATTAGTGAATTATTTTCTTGTGATTAAATGCACTAGTGAAACTTAATTTAAAACTTAACTAAATTTAATTTAATGATAGTCAAGACAAAATTTCACTGATAGTAGAAGTTATACAGGAAGTCATTTTTTAAAATTCTTTTTATTTTTTAAAATTTATTTTGAGAGACAGTGTGAGTGGGGGAGGGGCAGAAAGAGAGAGAGAGAGAGAGAGAGAGAGAGAGAGAGAGAGAATCCCAAGCAGGGTCTATGCTATCAGAAATCAGGAGTTGGATGCTTAACTGCCAGAAACACTTAGGTGCCCCTAGCAGGAAGTCCATTTCTAAAAAGAGTATTCTAAATATTAGAATAAACGTTAGAGTTAGAAGTACTCTTAGAGATGAGGATGTCATGGGCCCCATTCCCAGTGTCAAGTGAACATATTGAGTCCTAAACAGATTTAACAACTTGCTGAAGGTCAGCTTGTTGGTAGCATAATTTTTATTAGAAGTGTGGTCAGTGATCACAAAGTGAATTGCTACCAGAGCCAGGTAAAAAACAATTTAGAGTTATAAATTATAACATCAAAGAGATGTTAGGGAATGTGACAGATGTCTTAGGTGAAAGGGTCACTGCCACACAGATCTAGCTGATTATTTACGTGTGAAAACAGGGACTCAGTATAGCCAGATCATCTGATTTTTAAATAAAAGCTGGGAATCCAGGAGTGCCTGCGTGGCTCAGTTGGTTAAGCATCCGGCTTCGGCTCAGGTCATGATCTCATGGTCTTTGGGCTCGAGCCCCACATATGGCTCTGTGCTGACAGCTCAGAGTCTGGAGCCTGCTTCGCATGCTGTGTCTCCCACTCTCTCTGCTCCTCCCCCGCTCATGCTCTGTGTCTGTCTTTCAAATATGAATAAACATTAAAAAAAATTTTTTTTTTAAAGATGGGAATCTGGAGATTTTATGTAAAAGATTTCAATTTTAGGGGCGTCTGGGTGGCTCAGTTGATCGAGTGCCTGACTCTTGACTTTGGCTCAAGTCATGATCTCATGGCTTATGAGTTTGAGCCCCGAGTCAGGCTTTGTGCTGACAGAGTGGAGCCTGCTTGAGATTTTCTCTCTCTCCCTTTCTCTCTCTCTCTCTCTGCCCCTCCCCGACTTGCTCGCACACACTCTCTCAAAATAAATAAGCTTAAGACAATTTTTTTTTAAATTTCAATTTTAAAACGCTGACAACAAAGAAAAAGAAAAACAGTGTGAGTCAGACAAAACACATTTACAAGGCAGAATTGGCCTATGAGGCTGCACTTACACATTTTCTGATCCAGGCTTTTGATCTCCCAGTTTAGTATACCTCTACCAGTGATTTTTAACAGTAATCTGAAGTTCTTTAAGTTAGTAGCTAATCTAAAAATTGAGCAGAGGTCAGGTGTTTGGGTTTCTAGTCCTTCCAATTCCATATCAACAAAGTCTTCACATGAAGATCCTTTGGAAAGAAGGTTTCCAAATAATAATGAATAAAAACTTAAGATCTGAAGGAGTTAGGATAATGGAGAAGCAGGGGACCCTGGGTTTTCCTAGTCCTTCAAATGCAACTGTATTGAGGTCAGATCACTTGGAACACTTAGGAAATCAATCTGCAGGCTGGCAGAAAGATCTCCATGATTGGAGGGAGACAGTGTGGCAGGTGTGAGGTGCATGGAACTGAATTGGGGGAGAGAAAATGGTGGTGCCATGGAGGGGAGGGAACCATTTCTGTGGAGAGACAAAAGGTAGAGAAAGAGAGAGGGATTGAAAGAGTGTAGCATAGGTTCAGAAAAGATGAAAACATCTCTGGACCATGGACTGGGGAGTGAGAAGTATTGAGCATCACAAGTGTTTTTTTGCAACAGTGTTTGGAGCTTGAACTCTGAGGTTTTGGAAGTACATAGCTTTCTGTGGAGCGGAGCTGTGCTGTGCGCTCCTACAGAGGAGGGAGCTGGTCCCAGAGTGCAGAGCGTGGTATAGAGATCTCTGGGGCACTTTGGGAGAGAACATTCCCCTTCCTGGAGTACTTTTGGAAAAGGGTATATTGCCTCCTCAAGGACAATAGCCCTGTAGGTTGCAGAAAATCCTTTCATCTCAGGGGACAGTGACACACCCATAGGGAATATAACCTTTGCTGCTTTTAATGGTGCTACACCATAGATTCCTGGCACTGCTCAGGCATGGGACTGTTTTTCAGGGACAAAGGTCTCTAGACATGGTAAGGAGAGGCTTTATTCTTGAGGGGGTGGTGAGTCTGTGCAGTGCTGGGTCCTTTAAAATTTCAAGTTTTGAATCTCAGCTGTGCACCAAAGAAAAAATGCATGAGAGAGCTGTAGTGCAGGGTGAGCTGACTGCCCTCATTATTCTGTGAGGGCTGCCCAAACAGTGGCCAGGGGGCAGGGGATGTAAGATCTCCTGTCCAGGACGAGAGATTGGGGTGGCACTATTTCCCCCCAACACCAATACGGTGGGATGTCAGAGAGTAACACAGCAGCTCCCAGTGGAGATGAGACCTGCTTACACCAAACCCCGTCTCCTGTGCCTGGAAACTACTTATTTACTGGGATAAGACAGACTCTGAGCCAAGACCGTGGACCTTTCCTCCAGAAGACCCACATAGCCAGCACCCTGCATGCACCACGTGTATTGAAAATTGTGTGCTTCAAAATGGCACCTGCAGTTCTGGTGGAAATAGGACCAGGCTTACTTTCTTTTCTTTCTTTCTTCTTCTTTTATTCTTTTGGTCATAGTTTCTTGGTTTTTGTTTTGTTTTGTTTTGTTTTCATTTCCTTCTCCCTCTCTCTCTCTTTCTTTCTCTCTCTCTTTCTCTTTTTTTTTTTTGATCAGTCTTCTTTAGTGTTTTCTTTTTCTTTCCTTTTTCATTTTCCTTTTCCTTTCTTTTTCTTTGGAATCAGCCTGATAGTTTTTTGATTCACTGTTGGGTTTTTCTTTTGTTGTTCCCTTTCCTTTTCTTTTTTGGAATCAGGATTTGTTTGTTTTCCCTTTTTTCCAGGATTATTTTAACAAACCAATCAAAGCACACCTAGTAAAAGGTCCAAACACTCCCCACTGCAAGCAAGGAGGAGCTCAGCAGAGGACTGACCAGTGGGAAAGAGTAGCCAAAACACAACACAGAAGCACACAGCATACACCAGACACACTTCCTGAAATGCCAGGCTCTGAACAGTATATGACCCCTTTTTAATATAGCAGTACTCTCAGGTGCAGGAAACATAACAAGCTTTCAACATATGCAAAAGACAGAAACTTAGCCAAAATGACAAGATGGAGGGATTCTCCCCAAAAGAAAGGTCAAAAAGAAATCACAGCAAAGGACTTGCTCAAAACAGATGTAAGCAATATATCTGAACAAGAATTTTTTTGAAAAAAAGCATAGAAGACACCAAAGAAACCCTTGCTATAGAGATCAAAGACCTAAAAACTAGTCAGACTGAAATAAAAAATGCTATAGCTGAGATGCAAAACCGATTGGGTACAGTCACAATGAAGATGGAAAAGCAGAGGACAGAATAGGTGATATAGAGGATAAAATTATGGAAAATAAGCTGAAAAGAAGATGGAATGGAAAGTATTAGATCATAAGGAGAGTGTTAGAGAACTAAGTTATTCCATAAAATGAAAAAACATCTGTATCATAGGAGTCCCAGAAGAAGAGTGGGGGGAAAGGGGCAGAAGATTTATTTGAACAAATTATAGCTGAGAACTTCCCTAATCTGGGAAAGGAAACAGGCATTCAAATCCAAGAGGCAAGAGAACTCCCCTTAAAATCAACAAAAACAGGTCAACACCACTATAAATCATAGTGAAACTGGCAAAATACAAAGATAAAGAGAAAATTCTGAAAGTAGCTAGGGACAGAAAGTCCATAAGCTACAAGGGTAGATACATAAGGATAGCAGCAGACCTGTGTCCACTGAAACTTGGCAGGCTAGAAGAAAGTGGCAGAAAATATTCAATATGCTGAATGGGAAAAATATGCAGCCAAGAATCTATTATCCAACAAGGCTGTCATTCAGAATAGAAGGAGAGATAAAGAGTTTCCCAAACAAAAACTAAAGGAGTTCATGACCACTAAACCAGCCCTGCAAGAAATTTTAAGGAGGACTCTCTGAGTGCAGGGAAAAAAAGACCAAAGCAACAGACTACAAAGGACCAGAGAACATCACCAGAAACACCAATTCTACAGGTAACACAATGGCACTAAATTCTTATTTTTCAGTACTCACTCTGAATGTCAGTGGAGTAAATACTCCAGTCAAAACACATAGGTTATCAGAATGGATAAAATAAAGCTATGATCTATATGCTGCCTTCAAGAGATTTGTTTTAGACCTAAAGACATCTGCAGACTGAAAGTGAAGGGATCAGAACCATCTATAATGTGAATGGATATTAAAAGAAAGCTGGTGTAGCCATACCTGTATCAGACAAACGATATTTTAAAACAAAGGCTGTAACAAGAGATGAAGAAGGGCATTATGTTGTATTTAAGGGTCTATCCACCAAGAATATCTAACAATTGTAAATATGCCCCTAACTTGAAAGAACTCAAATATAGAAATTAATTAGCAACACATATAAAGAAACTCATTGGTAATAATATCATAAAACTAGAGGACTTTAACACCCTATTACAACAATGGAAAGATCATCTAAGCATAAAATCAACAAGGGAACAATAGCTTTGAATGACACCCTGTACTGGATGGATTTAACAGATTTTTTTTCAGAACATTACATCCTAAAAGCAGCAGAATACATATTCTTCTCCAGTGTACATGGAATGTTCTCCAGAATAGATCCCATACCAGGGTCATAAATCAACCCTCAACAGGTACAAAAAGATCAAGATCATACCATGAATATTTTCAGATCACAATGCTGTGAAACTTGAAATCAACCACAATAAAAAATTGGAAAGCCCTAAAATACATGGAGGTTCAAAAACATCCTACTAGAAAATGAATGTGTTAA
Organism: Herpailurus yagouaroundi; assembly: GCF_014898765.1. Lineage (NCBI taxonomy): Eukaryota > Metazoa > Chordata > Mammalia > Carnivora > Felidae > Herpailurus > Herpailurus yagouaroundi. Next base: position 72,919,643 of record NW_024412400.1, on the reverse strand, counting down.
CCAGGAAATAAAAGAACAAATAAAAAATATACATGGAAGCAAATGAAAATGAACATATGACAATCCAAACCCTTTGGGATGTAGCAAAGGCAATTCTGGAAGAAAGTACATTGCAATTCAGGCCTATCTCAAGAAGCAAGAAAGGTCCCAAGTACACAATCTAACCTTACACCTAAAGGAGCTAGAAAAGGAGCAGCAAATATAACCTGAAGTCAGCAGAATAAAGGAAATAATAATAATTAGAGCAGAAATAAATGATATAGAAACCAAAAAACCAGTAGAACAGATCAACTAAACTTTGAAGGAATAAACAAATTGATAACCCCCTAGCCAGACTTTTATCAAAAAGACAAAGGACCTAAATAGATAAAATCATGAATGAAAGAGGAGAGATCACAACAAACACCACAGAAATACTATGACAAATTATATGCCAACAAAGGAGGCAATCTGGAAGAAATGGACAAATGCCTAGAAACTCATGCACTACCAGAACTGAAACAGGAAGAAATAGAAAATTTTAACAGACCCATAACCGGAAAAGAAATTGAGTCCATTATCAAAAATCTCCCAACAAACAAAAGTTCAGGGCCAGATGGCTTCCCAGGGGAATTCTGCCAGACATTTAAAGCAGAGTTAATACCTGTTCTTCTCAAACTGTTAAAAAAAAAAAAAAAAAAGAAATGGAAGGAAAGCTTCCAAACTCATCCTATGAAGCCAGCATTACCTTGATTCCAAAACCAAAGACCCCACTATAAACAAGAATTGTTTGCCAATATCCCTGATGAACATGGATGCAAAAATTCTCAAATAGATACTAGCAAACAGAATTCAACAGTACATTAAAATAATTATTCACTGGGGGAGGAGTTAAGATGATGGAACAGCATGAAGACCCTGAGCCTGTCATATCTCTGAAACGCAGCCAGATCAGCACCAAACCATTTTGAACAGCTAGAAAATTGATCTGAGGATTAACACAACAATCTGCATTACTTGAACCACAGAACGTGGCAGATACATGGTGCAGAAAGGTGAACTGGGGAAGAGGAAAGCCACGGAGGGTAGGGAGCTGTTTTTGTGGATAGAGCTCAGAGAAAGGGAAAGGGGAAGAATGTGGCATATCAGGATCGTGTAAGAAAATCACTCCCTGGAAAGTAGCTGGAGTGGAAGAGAAAATGTGAAAACACGTGGGACTGAACAAGAAATTTGTTCCCCAAAACCACTGACTGGAAGAAAGGAGAGGGTTTCAATACCACCAGGATTCTATAAACAGTGGACCACTGAGTCTGACCTTTCAGAACTCAGTACCTATCAGTGCTCTGGTGAGGAAGCAGGGCGAATCCCCAGGAGCAGGCAGTGGGGTCTGATGACTTCGTGTGCTACATGGCAGAAGCGGTTCCCTTCCTTGGAGTTCATTTGGTAGAAGCCATACAGCCTCCCCACAGGCAAAGGTCCCAGCAGACCCCAGAGAACAGCATATGTTTGGTGGTATTGGGACAAAGATGCCAGAGTGCATTGAAACCTGGTGCTGGCTGTGTGTTCTGATTTGCCACAATCTCTGAACTTCTGTTGCTGTGTGATCACATGAACATTTCCTGGGGCAAGCTGGCACTTGGCCATTGCTTAGAGGGACCAAACCATGGGGGTCTCTAAAGCATGGTGTTTTGAAACACAACCCCATCTGAGATAAAACTCTGGAAGGAGGGACCGCCTGGCAGGTGGACAGCTTAGACACAGAAAGGGTAGAAGTGGGAAGTGGACAGTCCCAAGACAAAGGAGGGGTGTTTGGACACAGACTGCTATTTACAAGAGACTCATTTTAGAACTACAGACAACTTCAGATTGAAAGTAAGGGGATGGAGAACCATCTATCATGCTAATGCAAAAAAAGCTGGTGTAGCCATACTTATTTCAGACAAACTAGATTCTAAAACACAATAACAAGAGATGAAAAAGGTTATTATATCATAATTAAGGGGTTTATCCACCAAGGAGATCTAACAAATGTAAATCTTTATGCCCCTAATGTGAAAGCACTCAAGTATATAAATCAATCACAAATATAAAGACACTCATTGATAGTAATACCATAATAGTAGGGAACTTCAATACCCCACTTACAACAGTGAACAGATCATGTAAACAGAAAATCAACAAGGAAACAATGGCTTTGAATGATACACTGGACCGGATTGACTTAAGAGATACATTCAGAACATTTCATCCTAAAGCAGTAGAATACACATTCTTCTCAAGTGCACATGGAACATTCTCCAGAATAGATCACATACTGGGACACAAATCAGCACTCAACAAGTACAAAAAGATCGAGATCATACCTTGCATATTTTCAGACCACAACACAATGAAACTCAAAATTAACCATAAGAAAAAAATCTGGAAAGACCATGAATACTTGGAGATCAAAGAACATCCTACTAAAGAATGAATGGGTTAACCAAGAAGTTAAAGAGGAAATTAAAAAGTACATGAAAGACAATGAAAATGAAAACATGACAGCCCAAAACTTCTGTGATGCAGCATTGGTGGTCATAAGAGGGAAGTATATAGCAATCCAGGCCTTCCTAAAGAAGGAAGAAACGTCTCAGACACAAAACCGAACCTTACACCTAAAAGAGCTGCAAAAAGAATAGCAAATAAAGCTAAAACCAGCAGAAGAAGGAAAATAATAAAGATTAAAGCAGAAATCAATGATAGACATAAAAAACAACAACAACAGTAGAACAGATCAATGAAAGCAGGAGCTGATTCCTTGAATGAATTAACAAAAGTGATAAACACCTAGCCAGATTGATCAAAAAGAAAAAGGAAAGGACCCAAATAAATAAACTCAAGAATGAAAGAGGAGAGATCACAACGAACACTGCAGAAACACAAACAATAAGAGAATATTATGAGCAAATATATGCCAACAAATTAGGCAGTCTGGAAGAAATGGATGAATTCCTAGAAACATATAAACTACCAAAACTGAAGCAGGCAGAAATAGAAAATTTGAACAGACCCATAACCAGTAAAGAAATTGAATCAGTAATCAAAAATCTCCCAACAAACAAGAGTCCAAAGCCAGATGGCTTTCCAGGGGACTTCTATGAAACACTTAAAGAAGAGTTAACACTACTCTTTGAAGCTGTTCCAGAAAATTGAAATGGAAGGAAAACTTTCAAATGCATTTTATGAGGCCAGCATTACCTTGATTCCAAAACCAAAGACTCCGCTAAAAAGAAGTGCAGACCAATTTCCCTGATGAACATGGATGCAAAAATTCTCAACAAGATACTAGCCAACTGGATCCAACAATATATTAAAAGAATTATTCACCACAATCAAGTGGCATTTATGTCTAGGATGCAGGGCTGGTTCAATATCTGCAAATCAATGTGATATATCACATCAATAAAAGAAAGGACAAGAACCAAATTATGCTCTCAATAGATGCAGAGAAAGCGTTTGACAAAATACAGCATCCTTTCTTGATAAAAACCCTCAAGAAAGCAGGGATAGAAGGATCATACCTCAAGATCATTAAGGCTATACATGAAAAACCCACTGCTAATATCATCCTCAATGGAGAAAAACTGAGAGCTTCCCTGCTAAGGTCAGGAAAACAATAAGGATATCCACCCTCACCGCTTTTATCAACATAGTGTTGGAAGTCCTAACCTTAGCCATCAGACAACACAAAGAAACAAAAGGCATCCATATTGGCAAGGAGGAAGTCAAACTTTAACTCTTCAAAGATGAAATGATACTCTACATGGAAAATCGCAAAGACTCCCACAAAAAACTGCTAGAAGTGATCATGAATTCAACAAAGTTGCAAGATATAAAATCAATATACAGAAATTGGTTGTATTTCTATATAGCAGTAATGAAGCAACAGAAAGAGAAATCAAGGAACTGATTCCATTTACAATTATACCAAAAATCATAAATACCTAGGAATAAACCTAACCAAAGAGGTGAAAAGGCTATACACTGAAAACTATAGAAAGCTTATGGAAAAATTGAAGAAGACACAAAAAGATGGAAAAATATTCCATGCTCATGGATTAGAAGAACAAATATTGTTAAAATGTCTATACTACCCGAAGCAGTCTACACATTCAATGCAGCCCCTATCAAAATAACATCAGCATTCTTCACAGTGCTAGAAAAACAATTGAAAATTTGTATGGAACCCAAAAAGTCCCCGAATAGCCAAAGCAATCCTAAAAAAGAAAACCAAAGCTGGAGGCATCATAATTCCAGACTTCAAGATGTATTACAAAGCTGTAAGCATCAAGACAGTATGGTACTGGCACAAGAACAGACACATAGATCAATGGAACAGAACAGAGAATGCAGAAATGGCCCCATGGACATATGGCCAACTAATCTTTGACAAAGTAGGAGAGAATATCCAATGGGATAAAGACGGTCTCTTCAGTAAATGTGTTGGGAAAACTGGACTGTGACATGTAAAAGAATGAAACTGGACCACTTTCTTACACCATACACAAAAATAAACTCAAAATGGTTGAAAGACATAAACATAAGACAGGAAACCATCAAAATCCTAGAGGAGAAAACAGGCAAAAACCTCTTTGACCTTGGTTATAGCAACCTCATTTTTTAAGAATTATTTTAAATGTTTATTTTTAAGAGAGAGATAAAAAGAGTGTGAGCAGGGAAGGGGCAGAGAGAGAGAGAGGGAGACACAGAATCTGAAGCAGTCTCCAGGCTCTGAGTTGAGCTGTCAGCACCAAGCCCGATGCGGGGCTCAAATGCACAAACTATGAGATCATGCCCTGAGCTGAAGTCAGACATTTAACCAACTGAGCCATCCAGACACAGCAACTTCTTACTTGACATGTCTCCAGAGGCAAGGAAAATAAAAGCAAAAATGAACTACTATGACTTCATTAAGATAAAAGCCTTCTGCATAGTGAAGGAAACAACAAAACTATTAGGCCACTGACAGAATGGGAGGAAGATATTTGCAAATGACATATCAGATAAAGGGTTAGTGTCCAAAATCTACAAAGAACTTATTAACTCAACACTCAAAAACAAATAATCCAGTGAAGAAATGGGCAGAAGACATGAAGAGACATTTTTCCAAAGAAGACATACTGGTGGCTAAGAGACACATCAAAAGATACTCAACCTTACTCATCATCAGGGAAATACAAATCAAAACCACAATGAGATACCACCTTACACCTGTGAGAATGGCTAAAATTAACAACTCAGCCAACAACAGGTGCTAGTGGGGATGCAGAGAAAGGGGAACCCTCTTACACTGTTGGTGGGAATGCAAATTGGTCCAGCCACTCTGCAAAACAGTATAGAAGTTCCTCAAAAGTTAAAAAGTGAATTACTCTACGACCCAGCAATTGCGCTACCACGTGTTTATCCAAAGGTTACAAAAATGGTGATTTAAGGGACACATGCACCCCAATGTTTATAGCAGCACTAATAGATAAATTATGGAAAAGAGCCCAATTGTGCATTGACTAATGAATGAATAAACAAAATGTGAGATATATCTGTATATCAATGTATATCTCTATATATCTATATAGATATAGACATACAATGGAATTTTATTCATCAGCCAAAAAGAATGAAATATTACCATTTACAACAACTGGATGGATCTAGAATATATTATGCTAAGCAAAATAAGTCAGAGATAGATATGATTTCACTCATATGTGGAATTTAAGAAACAAGACAGATGAACTTAGGCGAAGAGATGCAAAAATAAGATATGAACAGAGAGAGAGGCAAACCATAAGAGACTCTTAAATACAGAGAGTCAAACTGCTGGAGGGGTGATGGGTGGGGGGGGGATGGGCTAAATGGGTGATGGGCATTAAGGAGGGCACTTGTCAGGATGAGTACTGGGTGTTATATGTAAGTAATCAATCACTGGGTTCTACTGAAATCAATACTACACTCTATGTTAACTAACTTGAATTTAAATTTAAAAAAAACACTGAGACCTTTCTCACTGTCTTTGAGGCAAAAGTGTTTTAATTTATAAGGCCAGTGAAGAAAAATAAAATTATAAAATAAAAGAGGAATTCCTGCCTCAAGAGGGAGCTATCCTGAATGGGCATTGTTCAAGTTTCCCCAATAATACAGCACTTTAATTAGCTAATTTTGGTGCTGGTTATTGTTGAATATACCTGTGAAATATACATTTATACACACATATACGTATATGTATGTATGCATATAAGAGAGAGTGGACACTCTAATTAGAGATAGAATCATCACTTTTTTCTTTCCTCTCCTCATGGCATTGAAAGAGAACTAAAGCCAGTCACGAAGAAATGAGATATTGGAATAATAGTGACATAAGAAATGGAAGTGGGGATATGGGATGAAGGAGACAATCAGTACTATTGACCTTTGGCATTCTTTCGTGGTCTCAAATATTTGTGAGCTTCCTGAAAGTTCAGGTCATAGTGTATAGTTGTTTTTCTAAGACATAAATTTTAATTGCACAGTCAGTGGTTGCAATGGAGAACAGGGACACGGATCTAGTATGTGAGCTTAGACTACCATTCACTATTTGCAAGGACTAAGTAAACTAATACAGGTAAAGTGTATCTAGCATAGAGAAAATGTTTAATCAATGGTAGCTCGTATTCTTAATTGTTTCTTTGTGTGGCTTTCGTTTTCTACTTATTACTGTCCTTATAATAATTCTTATAAAGTTATACATTAGTGAAATTTATGGGGCAAATTACTTTCTGGCATGGTATTCCAAGTTGGGGATTGTCCAAGATACCAAAACTTATTCTTTGTAGATGTCAAGGGTTCATTCTGTTTGTCTCTGGGATCTCAAGGAGAATTGATAATGTCAGCCCAGTATATAAACAGACCAATATAATTAAGGTGCTGTGTCTTTATTTTTGAGAGGAAGGATTTAAGTCGAAGAAATTGAAGTTAAATATCTAAGCATATTTTGGAAGATGGGTATAATGGAAATGGATTTCAGTCTCTCTGGAGGGAAACAACTACATGCTAGCCCAGAGGAAAAAGTCTCAGAGCTCAAGGCTGCTTCCACACAGCAGTTTGAGGATAACTTAGAAGCCTTGTGAGTCCTTTGAGACTCTTGCTGTTCACTAAATCACGTTTTGTACTTCCTTATCATTACCATCTGTAGATATTAAGGATTATGTCTGACCAATGATAATTTAATTACTAATTTGCTGTTGATTTTTTCCACAAGAAGCTTATTTTCATGGGACTTAAACTTTGGGTTAATGCTAATATAGAAGTTATGCTTACATTTTGGTCTAATGAATATAGAATTAGAAAAATTTATATTGGTTCTGAATAGTCCAAAATATGGACTAGAATAAGGAACATAAAGAAATGGAGAAAATCTTAGGACTTATTAAACTATAACATTTTATAATTAAGTGAAAACTAGTAAAGGTTATATATACATCAGACCTGATTATTTTTTCCTTTAAAGATACAATTTTAAAAATTGAATGTAAAAATTCTTATACAAAATTATCTTGAGAATTTATACTTTTCTGTCTAGTTATTTACCTTTTGCATTTTTTAGGAGTAGAATTTACTCAATAAAGTATTTTCTTTCTTTAATATCTTATAACTATAATATCCTATCCTGATTACAAAATGATGTACTAGCAAGGCACTTGGAAACAAACTTTGGGACCTTTGAATCTGTTTTTAAAAATCACCTCTATTGAGCTGTCATTAACATACAATTCACCAATTTAAAGTGTACAACTCAGGTTTTTTTTGATGCAACTTTACAGGGTTACTCCATCAAAACAAAAACCTAATTTTAGAACATTTTGTTCTGCCTGCTAAAAGAAACCCTATAACTATTAGCAGTCATTCCCCATATTTCCCCAACCCCTCAATATTAGACAACATTAATCTATCTTTTCCATAGATTTGTCTATTTTAGTCATTTCATATACATGGAATGGCTTTTGCACTTAGCATAACATTTCAAGATTTATTCTTGTAGCATGTATCAGAGTTTCATTCTATTTAATTACCAAATAATATTCCATTGTATGGATATATCACATTTTATTTACTTATTTACCACTCAGTGGGCTTTTGGGTTGTTTTATTTTTGGCTATTATGAATAAGGTCGCTATGAACATACGTGTAAAGTTTTGGTGTGAATATATGTTTTCAATACTCTTAGGTCCAGGAGTCGAGTTACTGGCTCAAATGGTAACTTAATATTTAAGTTTTAGAGGAACTGGCAAACTGTTTTCCATAGTGGCTGCACCAACAATGTATGAGAGTCCTAATTTTACCTTCACATCAGCAGTGTATGAGAGTTCTAATTTCTCTAGTCCTTGTCAAAACTTGTTATTTTCCATTTTATTTTTTTATTATTACAGCTAGTGAGTATAAAATGGTATCTCACTGTGGCCTTAATTTGCATTTCTCTAATGACTCATGATGTTGAGCATCTTTTCATGTGTTTATTGGCTATTTGTATATTTACTTTGTAGAAAAGTCTATGGCCTTTATTAATTTTAAAAATTGGGTTATTTGTCTTCTCTTATTGAGTTACAAGAGTTCTTTGTTTCTTATGAGCATTTACTAAAAATAATGTCTGAAAATTACTTAGTACACAAAAGTCCTTGAGTGGAAATTGGATCTCTTTTCTCATTGCCCTTTCAATTTGGCCTTAATGTGCCTTCTTCTAAAGTTCATTGATGATCATATATTTAATATTTTTTAACTGTATTTTATCAAGAACCTTCAGCTCAAGTTTATGGCATATACCTCTGTCTATATCTGTGATGACTTCATATTACTCAGTAATTCCTCATACAAGTGAGGTGCTTAATCAATCAATCAATCAAATATCTGATGTTTATTTCATCTTAATTCAACAACTGTTTACTGAGTACCTATTTTTTTTTCTCATCGTTTTGCTAGAGATAGTCTTGCTAACAGACTTTCTCCCTTGCTGGCTGTGATAAGCCAAGCTGCCATATTGGAAAATGCCTTGTGGAGAGCCCCATATGGCAAGGGACTGAGTGCAACCTCTGGCATACAGCCAGCCAGAAACTGAGGAGCTCAGTCTGAGAATCTGCAAAGAACTGAATTCTTCCAGTTATCATGTGAGCTTGGAATCAAATCCTTCCCAGTCAAGTCTTCAGATGAGACCTGAACCCTAGCCAACACCTTGATTACAGCCTCCTGAGAGACCCAAGGCAGAGGACTCAGATAATCTGTCCCCAAATTTCTGACCCACAGAAATCCACAGAGATAATAAATATGTATTGTTTTAAGCTACTAAATTTGTGGTCATTTGTAGATAACTAATAAGTAATTAATAATTAACACATTCTTTTTGAACACATTAATTCATTTCTTATTCTCATTTCTCTAGTTCAGGGTTTGTCAGCTTTGACACTATTGACATTTTGGTCCAGGGAATTCCTTGTTGTAGGGCATCCTGTGCATTGTAGGATGTTTAGCAGTAGCGCTGTCCTCTACCCATTTTATGCCAATAGCACCCTAGTTGTGAGGAATGAAAAATGTTTCCAGACATTGCCTAATGTCTCCTCAGGGAATACCCCATCTACATATTGATAACCATTTTGTTCCCTCTATTTAGAATACATTTATCTATCATTGTTGCCTGATGATATGTTATAACACAGTTCAAATGCTATGTCTCCTGACACCTTGACTGAGGGAGATTGTATAGACACATTATTTCTACTGGAGAGGTTTCTCCAAATTCCTTATGCACCAACTGTAATGGTATAAAATTTGAGGATGACCTCATTATTTATTATTTTTTATTATGTGTAAGATTGTGTAAGGGGATAAAAACTTTCTGTTGCCCGAGGTTTATAGAATATTGATTTGAAATTATGATATGTGACCTCAAGTAATCAAATGTATGTAGTCATTGATTTAAATTGCCAAACTATAGTAGGAAAGGGAAAAACAAATATTTTCCATTGAATAAAACTTTTCATGACAAATTTTAAAATATAATCATTGTTAAAAATAGTCAAAGTTCTTTTACTGTATTTACTAACAACTTTGTACATGTGGACTCTGTGAGACATTTTGGCTCTGATATCAAAGCAGTGACATAACTCAATTTCATACATAATTTATTCTGTTTTTGAGCTGTGCCTTCATAAGCACATTTTAGTGCATAATTAAGCTAAATTTTATTTAGTTTATTTTATTACACTTTTGGAGATCATCTACCCTGTCTCTGACTTGAATTTATAAATGCTTTAATAATTCAATAATGAGACATTGGAGTAATTTTCTTAAATTAAAAAAAAAAAAAGGAATCTCTCATGGAGGTGGGAGCTACAGTGTTTTCAACTCTCTATGGAAGCTAAACTCCAGTAATCCCTATATGAATTAAGAGTAAAACATCACTCTTATTTTCTCTAATTTGGCAAATGATACAGATAATAAATTTCTCTACTTCTTCCACCTTGCAGTTAAAAAAAAAAAAACCCAAGACCCTAATTTGAGAAGAATGTGTTCTTTTCAGTTGGCTATTTGTAGATTTTTATGGACTTGAAGGTCAGACTTAATTGTTTTATTAACTGGAGTCTTATGTTGGTATTGTGGTTTTGGTATTTCAGTTAATTTTTTATAAGACCAGAAACTCATCATGTATGGAGCTTCAAGTTCATGGGTAGCTTAGAGATAGGGTGTATCCTCTATACAGTATATAATGGTGCATACTATAAGGTTGCAAGCTCCAAAGAATGAAACTTGAACTGGTATAAGCAAAATACAAAATTTAATACTTAATGTAACTAAAAGGTGTAGGAACTATGGCCGGCTTTCAGATACAGTTTGACCCTGAGGTTCAAATGATATTATCAGGACTGTGTTTCTCTATTCATTGGCTAGGTTTCCATTGTTTTCTACTCTAAGGTTTGAGTTTCTAAGAGCATCGTGAGTGCTGTGTTATATTGCTGGAATAAGAGAAGGGGCAGTTCCCTGAAGAAGAGGAAGGGTTTCAGGAATGTGAAGTATTCTATTCAGAAGATGAGATGGGTATGGACAAACTAAAAATAGATACCTACTTTAGAAACCAAATTTTAAGCGTGTGACCTGGTAAAGCATCTGTAATCAAAGGAAAAGGAATTTGAATTTGAATTGTTAATTGCATCAGATTTTAATAGCTTTATTCATGCACCTCAGCAGTAGGAATATACATGCCAGGAAGACCAGATGTTCATCCTTCTCCTTGAGAAATACTTGTTTTACTTCTACCTATGTTTATTTCTATAGCACTAACTTACTTCTGTTCTAAGTGGACACATTGTTTATATTTCTTAATACAGTTAACAATCTGTTTCTTTAAGATTCTGCATATTTACGATGTATTTCACTATATGTTGTTTTGTTGGGTTTTTTTAAATATCAGAGGGAAATTTCTGGGCAGGAAGCTAGCAGTTGCCCTATTTATCAATTAATCCATTCAGACTTTTGGAGTATTTTGTACATTTTTCTAAGGAGACAAAAATAATTTTAGCAGAGTGATTTCTTTTGCAAGTAAATTCTTATGTACTGAATGTACCCTAAAGTTTTACTTAAGAAACCTGTTTTGTTCTGCACAAATCATAGTTTGTCCATGTTTAAGAAAATTTAGAGGATTAAGAAGAAATCTGTGAAATTGTTTTCATTATCTGCTCTTGATGCAGAAAGATTTTAATAGTTGCTGCTTGAGTATTTTTCACTCTATTTTTTCCTTTTACCTTATTCTACCTTTCTCACCATGCTTCATTTATGATAATGGCACCCTCATGCTCATATGTGTCTAAATCCCAAACCTGAAGTTGTCATACATATCTCCATCTCTCTCAGCCCTCATCAATTAATCACTACATCCCATTTATTCTATCTCCAAAAATCTTTCAATCTCCCTGCTCCTTTTCACTCCACCACTACACGTCTTCACAGTTTCTCAGCTATCTATTATCATTCTCCAAACTGGTCTCTGCTTTCAGTCCCGCTTTACCCCACTCTCCCAACTATGGCCCCAGCCCCATCTCAGCCCTGCAGCCAAGGTTATCTTTCTGATACGCTGATTTGATTGTATAACTCTTTCCGGATGAATTCTCATAGACTTCAGGATGTGGTTCAGATGCCATGGCTTGGCACATAAAGCCCTTTGTGTTCTAGCAGCTGACCACTTACTCAGCTCAATTTTCTGCCTTAGTGGCATCTGCATCCTTTGCTCTAGACAAATCAAATGCCTCTGCGTCTTTTTCTTTCAGGCACATCACATTTGTATATGACTTTATCTCTCCTCTTTCTTCTGTCTAGTTCAGTAACTCTTATGCTTCCTTCAAAATTTGGTCCAATCATTACCTTTCTTCTGATGGTTCTCAGAATCACTGTGGCTGAATTTGATGCTGTTAATCTAGCCTCTTCAGCATAGTTTCCACACTGTCATATAATTATTGATTAACTTGCTTGTTTCCCATACAATAATGCAATGGTTTTGAGGTTAAGGTCTGTGTCTGGAGTAGTTAGTATTAGGCCCTTAGGAGATGCTTAATTAAATATTTATTAATTTATTATTAATTTATTAAATATTTATAAATATTTAATTTATTAACCATCACACATGGTTAATTTTATGTGTCAACTTGGCTAGGTTATAGTCCCCAGTGACTTGGTCAAATACTAGTCTAGATGATGCTGTGAATATATTTAGTAATGTGACTAACATAATCAATAAAGTACATTCCCTTTCATAATATTGATGGGCCTCATCCAATCAACTAAAAGTCTTCAGAGAAAAATTAGAAGTTTCCTGGAAAAGAAGGTATTCTACCTAAAGACTATAACAGAATCCTACTTGAATGGTTAGTCTGCTGGCCTGCCCTGCAGATTTCAGACTCAACATTGCAATTTTAACTCTTGTCTGAGTCTCCAGCTGGCCAGCCTGCCCTACAGATTTCAGACTTGCTAGTCCCCACAGTTATAGGGGGGTTAAAATAAATCTTACTCTATATATCTATATCTATGTTATCTTGGATCTGCTTTTTTAGAGAACCCTGACTGATACAGAACGTATTAATTAATGAATTGAGGATGTTCTGTACATATTTTATCCCAAGCATTTGGAGAAATACTGTAAATAAGGAAATGAAAGAATATAATTTACCTACTTCTAAATTGAATTAAGCTTTCACTGGAAATTTCTTATAGGAAAATTTTGTTAAAAACTATATGTGCAAAATTTTTAGTGGAGTAGGTCTGTGACACTTAAATATTGCATCTTTGTAGCAATTCATCAAGTGAAAACAAGGCCTTTCCACTGGAGGTTTAGGAAGGCCAACATAATTTTTTTAATTTCAATTTTATTTTTTCATTGAAGTATAATTGGCACACAATGTTACATAAGTTTCAGGTGAACAACATAGTGACTTGACAACTCTATAAGTTATTCTATTCTCACCACAAATAGCTATAATTTGTCACCATCTAACTCTATTACATTGCTATTGACTATATTCTGGATGCTGAATGTTTTAACCCTGTGACTTATTCATTCCATAACTGGAATCCTGTACCTCCAACTCCTCTTCACCCATTTTATCCATTCCCCTATCCCACCTCTCTGGCAGCCATCAGTTCTCTGTATTTATGGGTTTGTTTTTGCTTTTCTTTTTCATTCATTTTTTTAGATTCCACATATAAGTGAAATTACATGGTATTTGTCTCTTTCTGACTTATTTCACTTAGCATAATACCTTACAGATCCATCCATTTTGTTGCAGATGGCAAGATCTCATTCTTTTTTACAGGTGAATGATATTCCATTGTATAAATATACCACATTTTATTTGTCCATTCATCATATTGACACTTTGGGTTTCTTCTGTATCTTGGCTACTGTAAATAATGCTGCATAAACATAAGGGTGCATATATCTTTTCATATTGGTGTTTTCATTTTTTGTTTTGGTAAGCATCCAGTAGTGGAATTGCTCAATCATAACGGTATTTTATTTTTAATTTTTTGAGGAACCTCCATACTGTTTTCTATAGTGGCTGCACTAATTTACATTCCAACCAATAGTGCAAAAGAGTTTATTTTTCTCCACATGCTCACCAACACGTGCTATTTCTTGACGTTTTGATTCTAGCCATTCTGACCCGTGTGAGGTGATATCTCATTATGGTTTTAATTTGCATTTCCCTGATGATGAGTGATGTTGAGAATCTCTTCATGTGTCTTTCAACCATCTGGATGACTTCTTTGGAAAAATCTATCCAGGTGTCTGCTCATTTTTTAAATTGGATTATTTGTGTTTTTGCTGCTGAATTGTATAATTTCTTTATATATATTGGTTATTAATCCCTTGTCAGATATGTCATTTCCATATATCTTCTCCCATTCAAGTTGTTTTTTTGTTTTGTTGTTGATGTCCTTTATTGTGCAAAAGTTTTTTTTTTTTTTTTTATGTAGTCCCAATAGTTTATTTTTCAAGTTTATTTGTCTATGTATTTTGAGAGGCAGGGAGAAGGGCAGAGAGAGAAGGAGAGAGAGAATCTCAAGCAGGCTCTGCACTGCCAATGCAGAGCCCAGTGCAGGGCTTGAACCCACAACCCGTGAGATCATGACCTTAGCTGAAACCAAGAGTCAGACACTCAAGCAACTGAGTCACCCAGGCACCCCCCAGTAGTTTATTTTTAATGCTTTTGTTTCCCTTGCCTGTGGAGGCACATCTAGAAAAGTGTTGCTAAGGCTAATATCAAAGAGATTACTATAGGAAACCCAACTTTAAAAAGTTGGATTATGGTAGCGCCTGGGTGGCTCAGTTGGTTAAGCATTGGACTTCAGCTCAGGTCATGATCTTGCAGTTCACATGTTCAAGCTGCCCTGTCAGGCTCTGTGCTGATAGCTCTGGGCCTGGAGTCTGCTTTGGATTGTGTCTCCCTTTTACTATGCACATCCCCACCCAAATGCTCTCTCTGTCTCTCTGTCATCCTCTCTCTCAAAAAATAAACATTAAAAAAAAAAAAGTTGGATTATGGGAGGGTGCCCAGGTGGCTCAGTCAGCTGTGTCTGATTCTTGATTTCAGTTCAGGTTATCATCTTAAGGTTCATGATTTCAAGTCCTGCACTGGGCTCTGTGCTGACAGCACAGAGTCTGCTTGGGACTCTCTTTCTCCCTCTCTCTCTCTCTTCCCCTCCCCAGCTTGCAGTCTCTCTCTCTCTCTCTCTCTCTCTCTCTCTCTCTCTCTCTCTCTATCTCTCATAAAATAAATAAACTTAAAAAAAAGTTGGAATATGGGATGATAATTGGCATTCTTGATTCTAAAGTTGTTTTTTATTTATTGATACTTTTGGTGACAGAGTTCTGGTCAGTTTTGAAAAATAATCAAAATATGGCTTGCTCTCCTATTTACTTGTTTCTATTAAATGCCAAATATGTGGTAAAATATTGGAGCCCTTTGAGTTAATTTCCACTCACTTCCTTAAAATACTCTATGAGGAAATGTAGTGCAACAGTGGAATTTTACAGCTATCTGGGCATTGACTTGTCCTTTATCTAAGGCATTATTCATCTCAGTGGACAGACAAATTTTCTTTCATCTAGATATCAGAAAAATAGGTTTCCCATATGATGCAAAAATGAGCCAAAGAAAATATAAATATGTGTATGTAAACTAACATTGCTCTAAACTAATAAGTAGGATCTTGAAATTTAAACAATTGCTAAGTGCCTATGAGATAAGTAAATTTAAAAATAAAGAATTTTTAATGGAAACATAAATGGCTGCAAGGTATGCAGTCTTCTTTTGGGTCTTATTTTTGGTATTATCAGATCTTGTTTTACTTGATCCACCTTTGTCCATTTGAGCTAAATTTTAACCCAGCATTTGTTATACTTCTGCTATGAATAAAGCCCTATGCTAGATGTTTTGGGTGACTCAAAGATGATATGTACCTTGAAATAGATTGAGATAGGAATAATAATACAGGTACAAAAAATTTTTAGAGGGAAAATAGCTAACGAGCAAGACTAATTCCGAGTGGTAAAAGTTGAGTATGGTTCATGGAGTTAAAACTTCAGCTGGACCATGAGAAATGATCTGGTACTTTGAGTTACAGATATGGGAGTAGGGAAGAAGCTTTCAAGCATTAGAACAATATGAGCAACATTAAAGAAGATATAGCAGGCAGGAGAGTACAAATCCAACACAAGTAATGGTTTGGAGAGGGAAATCTTGGCATCTAGGAAATCCATTTTAAGGTTACTTGAAGTAATCCAGAGAAGTGCTGATGAGAGTCTGAGTTCAGAGAGTGGTGATGGGAGAGGGAATAAGAGAGTGTATATGAAAAGCAGTATGGAGATACATTTGATATTTAGAAAATATTTTTTAATGTTTATTTTTGAGAGAGATGGAGACAGAGAGTGAGTGGGAGAGGGGCAGAGAGAGAGAGGGAAACACAGAATCTGAATCAGGGTCCAGGCTCTGAGCTGTCAGGACAGAGCCCAACATGGGGCTCGAACCTATGAACCATGAGACCATCACCTGAGCCTAAGTTGACACTCAACCGTCTGAGCCACCCAGGCCCCCCATTTGATATTTTAAAGCCTTACATAAAATGAACTTTTTAAAATGAAATTTTCCTTTTTTTTCTTTTATTAAGTTAAATCTCTATTTTTATTTTTTCTCCTTTTAATGTTGTTATTATTTATTTATTTCAGGAGTATAATTCAGTGAATCATCACTTAAATATAACACCTAGTGCTCATCCCAAAAAGTGCTAGTCTTAATGCTCATCACCTATTTAGCCCATTCCTCACCCAGCACTCCTCCAGCAACCCTCAGTATATTCTCTGTATTTAAATCTTTTATGGTTTGCCTCCCTCTCTCTTTCTTTCTTATTTTTCCTTCCTTTCTCCTATGTTCATCTGTTTTATTTCTTAAATTCCACATATAAGTGGAATTCCACATATGATATTTATCTTTCTCTGACTATTTTGCTTAGCATAATACACTCTAGTTCCATCCACATTGTTGCAAATGACAAGATTTCATTCTTTTTAATTACTAAGTAATATTCCACTGTATGTATATGTGTGTGTGTGTATACACACACACACACGCTACATCTTCTTTATCCATCAGTTGATGGACATTTGGGCTCTTTCCATAATTGTCCTGTTGTTGATAGTGTTGCTATAAACATTGGGGGGGCATGTGTCCCTTTGAGTAAGCATTTTTGTATCCTTTGGATAAATACCTAGTAGTGCAATTGTTGGGTCGTAGGATATATCTATTTTTAATTTTTTGAGGAACTTCCATACTGTTATGCAGAGTGGCTGCACCAGTTTGCATTCCCACCAGCAGTGCAAAAGTGTCCCCCTTTCTCTGCATCCTTGCCAACATCTGTTGTTAATTTTAGCCATTCTGACAAGGGTGAGGTGGTATCTCATTGTGGTTTTGATTTGTATTTCCCTGATGATGTGTGATGTTGAGCATCTGCTCATGTGTCTGTTAGCCATCTGTATGTCTTCTTTGGAAAAGTGTCTATTCATGTCGTTTGCCCATTTCTTCACTGGATTATTTGTTTTTTGGGTGTTGAGTTGGTAAGTTCTTTGTAGATATTGGATACTAACCCTTTATCTGATATGTCATTTGCAAATCTCTTCTCCCATTCTGTCAGTTGCCTTTTAGTTTTGTTGACTGTTTCCTTCACTATGCAGAATGTTTTTATCTTAATGAGGTCCCAATAGTTCATTTTTGCTTTTGTTTCCCTTGCTTCTGGAGACATGTCAAGTAAGAAGTTGCTGCGTCCAAGGTCAAAGAGGTTGTTGCCTGTTTTCTCCTCTAGGATTTTGATGGTTTCCTGTCTTACATTTTGGTCTTTCATCCATTTTGTGTTTATTTTTGTGTATGGTGTAAGAAAGTGGTCCAGTTTCATTCTTCTGTGTGCCGCTGTCCAGTTTTCCCAACACCATTTGCTAAGGAGACTGTCTTTTTTCCATTGGATATTCTTTCCTGCTTTGTCAAAGATTAGCTGGCCATACATTTGTGGGTCTATTTCTGGGTTCTCTATTCTGTTCCATTGAGCTATGTGTCTGTTTTTGTGCCAGTGAATTTTTCCCTTTTCATAAATAGACTTTTGTTAATAATCTATACTGAACTTGAAGAGAAAGAATTCAAACCTCACGGTTTTAATAATCATAGTAAAAATACATAAGTATGCACCTCTTTTTTACCTCTTCCCATTAAAGATGAATCTTCAAAGTGGAAAAGATAATGTAAACTCCAAACTACTATGAAAATATAAATAAGAGAGTGCTGAGTTGTTTTAAGTTTAAATATTTAGTCTTAGTTAAATTGAATCCTAGAGTATGAAAGAACTTGTGGTTAGAGTCACAGGCCAATCTGTGATTCTGAAGGGCCCCTCAGAATGGGAATGGACAGGATGTAGAGATAGATAGCAACTTTTTCAATTGTGTAAAGGGTGTGTGTCTTGGATATGGGTGGGGGAAGTGCAGCTTTTAGGAATAGAATAATGAATTTAACAGCAATTCCTAAAAGAATTCTGGAAGAGAAATTAGTAGATTTTTATGTACATAGAAATAATGTGTTAAATATTATGAAGTATCAAGGGTTCAAAAAACAAGTTGTGCTCAACTTGGTTCCTTTTTATTTAAATGTTTTCATTAGATTAGTATATATTCATCAAAGAAAATTTGAGTCACCCAGAAAAGTATAACAAAACAAGTAATCTAAATACAAACTTTATTGACATTTGTGTATGTTGCTTGCCTTTACTTTTGGGACTTCTACATACTGTATTTAGAGGTCATTTTTAGATTTAATTTTTATTAAATAAAAAAATACAAATATCATTTGTCTTACATTTATCAAATAATTCTTCAAGTCTTATAATGATTAGCACTCCCTTGCCCTATTCTTTCCAATCCTAAAAGCAACTATTTTTGAGTGTTCTTGCTGTTTCTTTTTGGGGGGCAAATTTACTTTTGTATTTATAAATAATTGATTTTTACTGTGATGATGTGACTTTTTAAGATTTTTTGACTTTTTATTATGGGAGATGAGAATTTGCTGTCTTGCTTCATACTACCGCTTACCCTACCCTCCACTTTTACCCACATCTACCTTGTTTTCTCTCATGTTATTATATCACAGTTTTTTGATAATTAAATATTTAGTGTCTATGTTATTGTGATGGTTATATAAATATTATTTCTAATCCATCTCTTCAGTATACTATGATTATATTTCTTTCTTGTAAAACTTTTTGTTTTGTGGAGAACTTTTTTATTTGCTTAGTTTTTAATGTACTTGTCATTAAGTAAATTGCTTATAAATTCATTCCAACACATAAACCAATTCCTCAGTTTCATTGTTTCCTTTGTGACAGATTTGGGTGACATATCTTCGTGGTATATCTAGAGCCGTCTGATCTCATGCTCCAGTATAGATGCATTACTCTCTGAGCCCACTGCTCAGCTGGCTTCTTGGGCTTTTATTCCCTTCACAGTCATCCTACCGATTATGTGTACCTTTTTCCTGAATTGGTTCCCCTTTTTCTGGATTTTATGTTTCCCTATTTGTATGTTTATTCCCTTATTTTGGTAGGACACATCCTTCCCAGGCTTCCTGAGAAGTAATTCATCAAAGTATACTTTTTGAGACTTTATATGTCTGAAAATGTTCTTATTTTGCCTTTAGTCTTGATTGATAGTTTACAGACCTAGAAGTCTAGGTAGGGAATATTTCTCCTTTATAATTTTGTAGATATTTCTCTATTTTTATCTTTTTTGGTTTATCATTTTCTCTTTTAAAAAAATTTTTAGTGTTTATTTTTGGGAGACAGAGACAGAGCACTAGTGGGGGGCGGGAGGGGTGCAGAGAGAGAGGGAGATTCAGAATCTGAAGCAGGCTGCAGGCTCTGAGCTGTCAGCACAGAGCCTGGCATGGGGCTTGAACTCATGAACTGTGAGATCATGACCGGAGCAGAAGTCGGATGCTTAACTGCCTGAGCCACACATCATGCCCCTATCATTCCCTCTTTTTAAATAAAGACAAATAAAAGTATGTATACATGTATGTAGAAAGTCCAATTAATCCTTGTGTTTTTAGTCTCACCTGTACCCCTACTTTACTGCTGTCTCCAGTAATACAGTCTTTCTGGAATTTTATGGTATAAATCAGCTAATGTTTTGGCTCCTTTAGCGACATTTTTTTGTTTGTTCTAAATTGGTTACTTTTCAAATTCAAAATTTTATTTTAATCATCTCTTGTTGGCTATCTTCTTTTCCATATTCCTTGTTCTTTTGACTTTATGACTTTAAAAGTTCCTGGCATTGTAATGGGTTTTTGTGAGGGAATGGAAATAAATTCATGTGTTCAGTGTACTTCTAGTTGGTCTCTCAGAGTTTTTCTTCCACTTAATATTCTTTTTTTTTAATTTTGTATTTATTTTTGGGAGACAGAGAGACAGAGTGGGGAGACTCAGAAAGAGAGGGAGACACAGAATCTGAAGCAGAGCTTGATGTGGGGCTCGAACCCATGAAGTGCAGGATCATGACCTGAGCCGAAGTCAAACGCTTAATTGACTGAGCCACTCAGGGGCCCCATTCTTCTACTTAATACTCTTATATAAACATTAGTTAAATAAAAATCAAATATTTGCATAATATTGCATGAAATGATTGTGCCATTTTTAACTTCTTTTATTGTTATATATTTCAATTTTTAAAATCAGCAATGACCATATTTCTTTAAAAAATTTGTTCAATATGTGGAAAATGTTTTCAACTAAGAAGGAATTTACTAATGATAGGCTGTAGTATCCCATAATGGCCTTGTCCTATTAACATTTTTTGTAGTGACTTTGATGAAGTAATTTTTCAATGACTTCTTTTGTCTGTAGGATAAGGTTTAAGACAGATTCAATTTATTTTTTCATGATTCAAGAAGGCATACTTGGATAAAGGTTTTAAGGATACAGATTTTAGGGGCGCCTGGGTGGCGCAGTCGGTTAAGCGTCCGACTTCAGCCAGGTCACGATCTCGCGGTCCGGGAGTTCGAGCCCCGCGTCAGGCTCTGGGCTGATGGCTGGGAGCCTGGAGCCTGTTTCCGATTCTGTGTCTCCCTCTCTCTCTGCCCCTCCCCCGTTCATGCTCTGTCTCTCTCTGTCCCAAAAATAAATAAAAAACGTTGAAAAAAAATTAAAAAAAAAAAGATACAGATTTTAGTTCAATAAAAGAAAAATATTTCCAATATATAAAGTCATTCAAAAAAGAAATAGGCTACTTAGTCTGAAAGTAGGCCCCCTTTACTAAACAATGAGCCCTAAAAGAATGGTGACCATGTGGTTTCCTACAGTCCAGCCATCCCCTAGCATAGTGTTGTCCCAGAGTAGAGATTTAAAAAAAAATTTTTTTTTAACGCTATTTATTTTTGAGAGAGATAGAGCACAAGTGTGGGAGGGGCACAGAGAGAGGGAGACACAGAATCCGAAACAGGCTCCAGGCTCTGAGCTGTCAGCACAGCGCCTGATGTGTGGCTTGAACCCACAAGCCGTGAGATCATAACCTGAGCTGAAGTCAGACGCTTAACCAACTGAGCCACCCTGGTACCCCAACATTTAATCTTGAAAGCACTTATGCTAATTTATTATTAGACGGAGTTGTTACAGTAGCAGAGATACCTGTTTTTAGTGAAAAATTCACCTCTAAAGTCCCTTCTATCTCTCAAATCTTCTCCATCTAAATGGAGACCCTAAAAGCCAGTAGCCTAATAGCAGGGGAAAGTGAATTCATATTTAAAAGTCTTTTTTGACATCTATGCAGAACTGTTACCATTAGTGATACCAAGTTAGATAGATAAGTCACTTAGATATGTTGTTTGTTTTAGCAAAGTTTTATGACCTAATTTGCTTTAGCAGGGCTTCACATGGCTCCATCTTTTCTTCCCTGTAATCACAAGCCATTGTTCTCTACTTAAAGTTGGTTACAGAGAGAGTTGTTTTTCCCCTCATGGTGTCCTCTTAATTTAGCAAAATCATTTCATTTTGATAATTCTTCTGCCAAAATAATGAAAAATTAATTATGTAATCAAATATGAAACTTAGTCATAAATGTTTATATTTTACAGTTTTAATCATTTTATAAATTAATAACTTCCTTGCATCTGTATTTGTCTTTTTTCTTAATATACACATTTTGCCTAAATGGTCATCATTATTTTGCCTTAATTACACACTTAGAGTGGCATAGGAATTACTTGGAATTTATAGACAGCAAAACTTCAGTTCTTTTTTTTTTTCTAACTTTTTAAATATTTATTTATTTTTGAGAGAGAGACAGAGTGCAAGCAGGGGAGGGGCAAAGAGACAGGGAGACAGAATCTGAAGCAGGCTCCAGGCTCTGAGCTCTTAGCACAGAACCTGACATGGGGCTCAAACTCAGGGACTGCGAGATCATGAACTGAGACGAAGTAGGACACTTAACCTACTGAGCCACCCAGGTGCCCCAAAACTTCAGTTCCTTGTAAACTATCTAATACTATGAGTGTAAAGCTGAAAATTGTAACAATTTTTAAAGTCCCTAAGAAAGACACATAACCCTTAACGTTCTATCTTGTGTTGCTAGATAGTCTTTCTGGTTTCTCTGGCTTATAATCAGTCATTTTAAAAATCAAACATGGAATTAGCAAGTCTTGAAAACATTTCCCTGGGCCCTTGAAAGTAGAATTCATCTAAATCTAAACTTTCATACCACTTCATCATGACTTCTCTTAAATCATTTATCACTTTGACCTTGTATTTGTCATGGCTAGAAAGAGCTACATCTCTGTAGGGCAGGATCCATGATTGAGGCCTTTGAATTTCCTGAAAATCCCTACCTAGAGCTCAAGAAATATTTGTGAAATAGATTAAATTAAGTATATGTTTGAATCCATATTTTTGTGGTGATAAAAACTTTTATATGTTATATATAAATGTTACAGAAAATAATATTTTACTAACTGTCGTCATAATTACTTCTGGGAAAGGAACTACCTCATACAGAAAAATGCCTTCATAAATGGCTTTGTTAGGTGGAAGGTGATGCCCCAGGGAAAGCATGAATAAGAAATAAATAGGGATTTCTGGGTGTAGATGAGAAAAAATAGAGGAAAGGGAGGAGGCAGATGAAGGTGACTGTGTTGGAAAAAGAGGCTGCCACACCACTTGGCAGAAAGCCTCAGGCTCTAGAGAAAGTAGGAAATTCCAACTTTGGGGTGGTTAGGAATGTCCACAAATACATGTGACCAATATTTTAGTTGAAATTGTTTGTGCTGCTCTAGGTAACCCCATTACTACCCAACTCTGGGAGACATGGTTCACAGAATATAGTGTACTCACCACTATGAGACCAAACCTTCATTCAAGGTTGCTACAGAAACATTCCTTGAGTGAATAGTTTGGAGAAGGACTAATCAAGGAAATTTGGCTGGGTCCCACATTTGGTTTGGTATAGAGTAGGAAGAAAAGAATAGCTATAGAAACTGACACTTAAAAAAATCAGAGATTTGGAGCTGTGAGTGAGAATTAGCAGAAGTCATTGGCCTTCACATAGCACTTGGGGTAAGGGATAGTCCTTCTAATTTTATTTATAACTCAGGCAATGTGAATTCAGATGATATCTGGTTTACATAGGCATGGCTGAGGTTATCAAAGACCTAAGTCCTCTTCATCTCAATAATAGGAGATTTGTTTTTCTGACAACTCGCTAGAAATTCATTTGTAGCCAGAAAGTTACCGAATCACATAACCTGTATAATCACTGAGATTTAAGTAAGTTGCCTCATGATAAAGCTAGCTCTGTTAGAAAAAAAAAGTAATCATACAGTATGTCAGGCTCTTTTTAAGGACTTTACATTATGTTGTATATGGACCTTATATATATTAACTCTTCACAACAAGCTCACAAGTAGATAGGCTATTATCCTAATTTGACAGGGCAAATGGAGGCATGGAAATGTTAAGTCAGTTGCCTGACCTCTCAGAGCCAGTAAATAGCAGGGATAGGATTTAAACGAAGGTAGTCTAGTTCCAGAAGCCAAGTTCTTTTTTTATTTCTTTACTTAGCAATTAAAAAAAAAAGTTTATTTATTTATTTTGAGAGAGAGAGAGCATGAGCAGGGGAGGGGGAGAGAATCCCAAGCAGGCTCAGTGCTGTCAGTCCGGAGCCCACTGTGGGGCTCAATCTCATGAACCATGAAATCATGACCTGGGCTGAAATCAAGAGTTGGATGCTTAACTGACTGAGACACCTAGGTGCACCCCCAGAGGCCATGTTCTTAATAACTATGCATATTCTGTCCTACTGTACTTTTCAGCATAGTCTTAAAAAAGCCTAAGCCACAAACAAAGGTGAAATCATCTTAAGGTTTTAGGTAAAAAGAAAGGTAGGTCAAAAGTAAGAATAGCCCTGCCTAGCTGTTCTGAACACTGTTGTTACTTATGGTAGGAACTGTTGTGAAATTATTTAATGTTTGTTTCTTCATTTCTTGAATTTTATTTTATTTTCTTTTATTTTTTAATTTATATATGAAATTTATTGTCAAATTGGTTTCCATACAACACCCAGTGCTCATCCCAAAAGGTGCCCTCCTCAATACCCATCACCCACCCTCTCCTCCCTCCCACCCCCCATCAACCCTCAGTTTGCTCTCAGTTCTCAACAGTCTCTTATGCTTTGGCTCTCTCCCACTCTAACCTCTTTTTTTTTTTTTTTCCTTCCCCTCCCCCATGGGTTCCTGTTAAGTTTCTCAGGATCCACATAAGAGTGAAACCATATGGTATCTGTCTTTCTCTGTATGGCTTATTTCACTTAGCATCACACTCTCCAGTTCCATCCACGTTGCTACAAAAGGCCATATTTCATTTTTTCTCATTGCCACGTAGTATTCCATAGTGTATATAAACCACAATTTCTTTATCCATTCATCAGTTGATGGACATTTAGGCTCTTTCCATAATTTGGCTATTGTTGAGAGTGCTGCTATGAACATTGGGGTACAAGTGCCCCTATGCATCAGTACTCCTGTGTCCCTTGGATAAATTCCTAGCAGTGCTATTGCTGGGTCATAGGGTAGGTCTATTTTTAATTTTCTGAGGAACCTCCACACTGCTTTCCAGAGTGGCTGCACCAATTTGCATTCCCACCAACAGTGCAAGAGGGTTCCCGTTTCTCCACATCCTCTCCAGCATCTATAGTCTCCTGATTTGTTCATTTTGGCCACTCTGACTGGCGTGAGGTGATACCTGAGTGTGGTTTTGATTTGTATTTCCCTGATAAGGAGCGACGCTGAACATCTTTTCATGTGCCTGTTGGCCATCCGGATGTCTTCTTTAGAGAAGTGTCTATTCATGTTTTCTGCCCATTTCTTCACTGGGTTATTTGCTTTTCGGGTGTGGAGTTTGGTGAGCTCTTTATAGATTTTGGATACTAGCCCTTTGTCCGATATGTCATTTGCAAAGATCTTTTCCCATTCCGTTGGTTGCCTTTTAGTTTTGTTGGTTGTTTCCTTTGCTGTGCAGAAGCTTTTTATCTTCATAAGGTCCCAGTAATTCACTTTTGCTTTTAATTCCCTTGCCTTTGGGGATGTGTCGAGTAAGAGATTGCTACGGCTGAGGTCAGAGAGGTCTTTTCCTGCTTTCTCCTCTAGGGTTTTGATGGTTTCCTGTCTCACATTCAGGTCCTTTATCCATTTTGAGTTTATTTTTGTGAATGGTGTGAGAAAGTGGTCTAGTTTCAACCTTCTGCATGTTGCTGTCCAGTTCTCCCAGCACCATTTGTTAAAGAGACTGTCTTTTTTCCATTGGATGTTCTTTCCTGCTTTGTCAAAGATGAGTTGGCCATACGTTTGTGGGTCTAGTTCTGGGGTTTCTATTCTATTCCATTGGTCTATGTGTCTGTTTTTGTGTCACATAGTAATTCTTAATAAGTTTCTTAATTAGGAAAAAATAGCATGCCAATGGCAAACATTAGAATGACTAAACCTGAAGATCCTTTGCTCTTTATTATGTGAAATGACAATATACTTTTTTTTGGTTTTTTTTGTTTTTTTTGTTCAGACCAGGACTGTTCAGAAGTGAAAGGGAGGGAGGCCCTATCAATTATGCAGCAATTGGTGTAAACCAGAACTGTCCTAGGCGAACTGGGATAAAAGGTCTCTTTACTGATATTGTAGATAAGATTGAGGAAGACCTAGATATAGTACTTGCAGAAGAGAAAGTTAGGGTAAGGTTCTGGGAGATATCCAGGATATTGTGGATCTGTAATGTAAGTAAGATACAGGATTGCTATTTTAATAAATAAAATAGACTATATATTTAGTCTATCTGAAGGGCAATATATTCAATGAAATTAAAATAATAGGTTTTTGAAGTTTGAGATTCATCATCAGAACAGGTTATAAACTTATTAGAAATAAAAGATTTCCCCCATTTAAAGTAGTTAATCAGTGTATCATAATGAGAAGTAATACTATATTCTAGCTTGGGAGTCTTCTCTACAGTGCCATCACTAGAAGTAAAGGAAAAGAAAAGAAAAACTTGAACCCTCTCAACCCCAAAAACAAAACCTCACCACAAAATGTAATTTGCCTCTTCTTCCTTGTATTATCAAAATAGTTCATTGTGCTATTCATAAACACTACCTTCATCTAGAACCAAATAGCACCCTTCATCTAGAACCAAATAGCAACCAAATACAACAAAATGTTTCTCTATAAACTTTGAAATTTATTATGACAATATAATTAAATAGATAATTTCTTGTCAATATAAATAACTTAAAAATATTAGGCAAACTTAGAACCATTTTTATCATGATTAGACATTAGCAAAACATTGATTTTTTTGCAGTTTCTATTCTATTTTGGCCATTTGAGTGATGTTGAGTTGTGCTGCCTCATGAGTTTTTGGTTTGTCTTGTTTCTGAAACAGTTTTTTATTAGTTTAGTTTGGAGGGAACATTCTGCCACATGCCATACACACACACACACACACACACACACACACACAGACACACACACAAATTGCCCCAAATCTAGATAGTTTAAAATATTTGTCAGTATTGCTTTCTGGTGACTTTACTCAAAGTAGTGATTAGATAAAATACTAAGATAGAGGAATTCATCCCAAAAGAAAGAACAAGAAAAGGTCATGGCCAGAGAGCTAATTGAAATACATACAACTAATATCCCTGATCTAAAATATAAAATTTTTAAATTAGTTTTCTTTATTTTTGAGAGGCAGAGAGACACAGCACGTGTAGGGGAGGGGCAGAGAGGGAGAGAGACACACAGAATCAGAATAAGGCTCCAGGCTCTGAGCTGTCAACACAGAGCCCGATGCAGGGCCCGAACTCACAAACTGTGAGATCATGACCTGAGCCAACGTCGGACGCTCAACTGACTGAGCCACCCAGGTGCCCCACCCTGATCTAAAATTTAAAACAACAATCATAAGGATACTAGCAGGGCTTGCAGAAAGCAAGAAGACACCAGGGAGTCTCTTGCCACAGAGATACAAGACCTAAAACTAGTCAGGCCAGAATAAAAAATGCTATAACCAATATGTGAAACTGGCTGGATATAATGGCCACAAGGGTGGAAGAAGCAGAGGAATGAATAAGTGATATAGAAGATAAAATTATGAAAAATGATGAAGCTGAAAAGGAGAGGGGAAAAAATGTTGGATTACAAAGGGAGACTTAGGGAACTCAGTTACTCCATAAAATGTAACAGCATTCGTATCATAGGACTCTCCAAAGAAGATAAGAGGAGCAGGTTTATTTGAGAAAATTATACCTGAAAATTTCCCTAATCTGGTGAAGGAAACAGACATCCAAATTCAGGAAATACAGAGAATTCCTATCAAAATCAACAAAAGTAGGCCAACACCAAGACATATTGTAGTAAAATTTGCAAAATACAGAGATAAGGAAAAATTTATAAAATCAGCAAGGGAAAAGAAATTCCTAACTTATAAAGGGAAGATAAATAAGGTTAACAGCAGATCTATCCACAGAAACTGGGCAGGCCAGAAGGGAGTGGCAGAAAATATTCAATGTAATGATGGGGAAAAATATGCAGCCAAGAATACTTTACAGCAAACCTGTCATTCAGAATATAAGGAGAGGCAAAGTGTTTTCCAGACAAAAACTAAAGGACTTTGTGACCACTAAAGCAGTCCTATAAGAAATATTAAAGGGGACTCTTTGAGTGGGAAAGAAAGACTAAAAGTGACAAAGACCAGAAAGGAATGGAGAAACAACACTCAACAGTAATAAAATAGCACTAAATTCATATCTATCAATAATCACTCTGATGCAAATGGACTAAATACTCCAATCAAAAGACATAGAGTATCAGAGTAGATAAAAAAAAACAAGACACATCTATATGCTGCCTGTAAGAGATTCATTTTAGACATAAAGACACCTGGTGACTGAATGTGAGAGGATGGATAACCATTTGTTGTGCTAATGGACATCAAAAGAAAGCCAGAGTATCCATACTTATATCAGACAACTGAAATTTTAAATGAAAGACTGTAAGAAGAGATTAAGAAGGGCACTATATCATAATAAAGGAGTCTATCCAACAAGATCTAACAATCATAAATATTTATGCCCCCAACTTAGAGACACCCATATATATAAATCAATTAATAACAAACATAAACTCATTGATAATAATACAATAATAATAGTAGAGGACTTTAACACCTCATAGCAACAGACAGATCACCTAAGCAGAAAATCAACAAGGAAACAATGGTTTTGAATGACACACTGGATCAGATGGATTTAACAGATGTATTCACAACATTTCATCCTAAAGCGAAGGAATACACATTCCTTTCAAGTGCACATGGAACATTCTCCAGAACAGATTAATACTGGGATACAAATCAGGCCTCAACAAAAAAAGATACAAAAGATACAAAAAAGATTGAGAGCATATCATGCATAGTTTCTGACAACAATGCTATGAAACTTGAAGTAAACTACAAGAAAATATTTGGTAAGACCACTAATACTTGGAGGTTAAAGAACATCCTACTAGGAATAAATGGGTTAGCCAGGCAATTAAAGAAAAAATAAAAAATACATGGAAACAAATTAAAATACAACAGTCCAAAATCTTTGGGATGCAGCAAAAGTGGTTCCAACAGGAACATGTATAGCAATACATATCTATCTCAAGAAGCGAGAAAAGTCTCAAATATATAACCTAACCTTACACTTCAAGGATCTAGAAAAGGAACAGCAAATAAAGCCTAAAGCCAGCAGAAGGGAAATAATAAAGATTAGAGAAGAAGTAAATGGTATAGAAACAAACAAACAAGCAAACAAACACCACAGTAGAACAGATCAATGAAACTAGGAGCTGGTTTGTTGAAATAATTAATAAAATTGATAACTCCCTAGCCAGAATTACAAAGAGAAAGGGGGAGAGAGAGAGAGAGAGAGAGAGAGAGAGAGAGAGAGAGAAAGGATCCAAGTAAATAGTATCATGAATGAAAGCAGAAACATCACAACCAACACCACAGAAATACAATCATAAACGAATATTATGAAAAATTATATGACAACTAATTGGGCAATCTGGAAGAAATGGATAAGTTCCTAGAAACATACAAACTACCAAAACTGAAAGAGGATGAAATAGAAAATTTGAACAGATATATAACCAGTAAAAAAATTGAATGAATAATCAAAAATCTTGCAACAAACCAAAGTCCAGGACCAGATGACTTCCCAGGGGAATTCTACCAGACATTTAAAGCAGAGTTTATACCTATTCTTCTCAAGCTCTTCCAAAAAATAAAAATGGAGGGAACGTTTCCAAATTCATTCTGTGAAGCCAGCATTGACACTGATTCCAAAACCAGGCCAAGACCCCACTAAAAAGAATTATAGGCCAATATCCCTGATGAACATGGAAACAAAAATTGTCAAGAAGATACTAGCAAATTGAATTCAACAGTACATTAAAAGAATTATTCACCACAATCAACTGGTATATATTCATGGGTTGCAGGGCTGGTTCAATATTCACAAGTCAATCAACCTGATTTACCACATTAAAAAAAGAAAGGATAAGAACATATGGTCCTCTCAATAGATGCAGAAAAATCATTTGAAAAAATACAACATCCTTTCTTGATAAAAACCCTCAAGAAAGAAGGTATAGAAGGAAATACTTCAAGATCATAAAGGCCATATATGAAAGACCCACTGCTAATATTATCCTCAATGGGGAAAAACTGAGAGCTTCCCCTGTAAGGTCAGGAACACAACAGTGACATTCATCCACCACTGTTGTTCAACATAGTACCAGAAGTCCCAGCCTCAGGGCTCAGACAACAAAAAAAAGTAAAAGGAATTCAGATTGGAAAGGAAGAAGTCAAACTTTCACCATTTTCAGACAACTTGATATTCTATGTAGAAAATCTGAAAGACTCCACCAAAAAATTGCTAGAACTGATACATAAATTCAGTCAAGTTGCAGGATACAAAATCAACATGCAGAAATATGTTGCATTTCTATACACCAATAGTGAAAAGGAAGTCAATGAATCAATCCCATTTAAAATTGCACCAAAACCCATAAGATACATAGGAATAAACCTGATCAAAGAGGTAAAAGATCTGTACGTTGAAAACTATAGAACACTTATGAGAGAAATGGAAGACACAAAGAAATGGAGAAACCTCCATGCTCATGAATTGGAAGAACAAATATTGTTAAATTGTCTATAGTACCCAAAGCAATCAACACATTCAATACAATCCCTATCAACATCATCATCCCTATCATCAACCACCAGCACTTTTCACAGAGCTAGAACAAAAAATCTTATAATTTGTATGGAACTACAAAATACTCCTAGTAGCCAAAGCAATTTTGAAAATGAAAAACAAAACTGGAGGCATCACAATTCTGGACTTCATTCTATATTACAAAGTGATAGTCATTAAGACAGTATGGTCCTGGCACAAAAACAGACACATTGAACAATGGAACAAAATAGAAAACCCAGAAATGGAGCCAAAACTATAAGGTCAATTATTCTTCAACAAAGCAAGAAAGAATATCCAATGGAAAAAAGTCTCTTCAACAAATGGTGCAGGGGAAAACTGAACAGCAACATGCAGAAGAATGAACCTGGACCACTTCCTTACACCATACACAAAAAAAATTCAAAATGGATGAAAGACCTAAATGTGAGACAGGAAACCGTCAAAACTCTACAGTAGAAGACAGGTAGCAAACTCTTGGACCTTGGCCATAGCAACCAAGAGACTTCTTACAAAGATATGAATAGACATTATACAAGACAAATACAAATTACCAATAAACTTACAGAAAAATGGATGCCAGAATCTTAATACTGTAGCCAGATTTTTTTTATTTAAAAAATTTTTTAATGTTTATTTTTGAGAGAGAGAGACAGAGCACGAGTGGGGAAGGAGCAGAGAGAGAGAGAGAGAGAGAGAGAGAGAAACCTGAAGCAGGCTCCAGGCTCTGAGCTGTCAGCACAGAGCCCGATGTGGGGCTTGAACTTATGAGCTGGGGGCTCAAACTCACAAGCTGTGAGATCATGATCTGAGCTGAAGTCAGACGCTCTGCCGACTGAGCCACCCAGGCGCCCCAACATTATTAAAACTTTTAACTCTCATGAATACCAATATAAAACTCTTTGGCTAGGTCATCTAGATTTCACTACTAATTCTGCAAATAAAAATCATAGGGTGAATATCATAGAGTTATAAAATCAAGAGAAGCCACATTGTTATCTATGGGAACATGTCTTACCTCTACTTTATTTGCCAAAATCCTGCCATAGTTACTCTTATCTACATTTATTGTGCAGAGCCTTCTAATAAAACTTATAGCAGTCCACATTTTTGAAGAAGTAAGTTCTTTACTATTGGCCCAAAATATGAAGCATTTATGTTTAGCTTCCTCTGAGTAATGCACATGTTAATAGTCTTACAGCTTTTTGGGTTTTTTTTTGTTTTTGTTTTTTTTTTTTTTTTTTTTTGGCTTTTGATCAGTCTTTATCAAATCCACTACAGGCTTCAAGTCCTCAGGTTTTACAGGGCAGGCAGAGCACATTTTAGTCTGTACAATTCATAGAAAGTTCTCACAGAAGGCAGTGAGAGAAAGAAGTTCTCTATTCCCTTTTAGCGTCTTTAGTACTAGATCCAGATATTTCAACAGTTAGAACACATGGAAATAACAGAACACAGGAAGGGGAAAGAGTAGCTTCCAACTGTGAGCTCTGTATCAAAACAGTTACTGGTAGTGAAGAAAGTTTTAATTACTAAATAATCAAGAATGCTGGATTCTTGATTAGAAATATGACCAGCCATCACAAACTAGTGGTCCTAGTGCCAAATTTAGCCTGCAGATATATGCATTTGGCTGGAGAGTATTTTCAAAACCTTAAACTTGAATGCTTTTTTAAGTTAGTCATATACATTGTAGCTCACCATAGGCAGTACCAACATCTATATGCTTGTCTCCTGAAGGAATTTGGGAATGCTATATGCTTTAAACTTTCTTAATGTTTTGCTATGTAACAGTATTAAACTATAGTGAAATGGTAATCAGGGAGAGATATTGGGAAGCAATCTTCCTAATCCTAATAAGAATGGATATTTGCAGCATCTTTCCAGATCCAGCCTTTGCTTACTGAGATTTCTAAGCTTCCAAAGGGTTCATTAATCATGTAGATGTCAAATGACTATAGAATTAAGACCTTGAAAGAGAGAATGCATATGTTAAGAAATGCTAAATGTGTCCTATCAGAGCTCCATCAACATCAAAAATAATAAATTCTTGTAAGTTACAGGATATTCAGAAATATTTCTGGCATTAACCAGATGCCTGTGCTCTACTCACCCTTACTTCTACTAAAGTTAAATATTGTCAAGATTCCTTATAAAAGAAGTTTTGAAGCTTTGAAGACGGGGAATTCATCCTCCAGAATTCATTTTGTTATAAGCAGTCATGATGAATCTGGGAGGAGGGTTATCAAGTCAAGGGCCATGAATTTAGTTTTCCTGCTTGCCACATTTCAGCTGAGAATTTTCAGTAATTGTACCACATAGTCTACAATGTTTTAAGGGTTAAAGAAAATTCAAAGGTTTGTCTTTTTAAATTTTGGATTCTACGGCTATTGATTTGTCAATATTGACAGGATTGACTGATCTATTCTTACAAGATGAGGTGCAGCTTGGCTGACCCATTTTTTTGGGATGGGAGGATTAATGAGCTCCCTAAATCAAAACTTCTGAGTAAAGGAAGAATTTTGGAGGAATCACTAAGTATCCTAGTTACACAGTTGCTATTAATGACTGAATAATTTTTTTCTAATTTGGTTAACAAAGTGAGACAAAGAAAGAGGCAGATTATTCTTTTGATTGTTTAAACATTTAATAATCTGGAGACACAGTGCTGGAAGCTAGGATAGATAGTAGCTAAGGGAGTGGGTTGTGTAGTTGGAGGACCAGGGATTGAATCCTGGCTACTTCATTTACAACCGATATGGGTCTTGCCAATCTCTCTCAAAGTCCATCAGTTGATTCTACGGAGATGATAAGAGAGGGGCTAAGCATGTGGGATCCAGCATTAGACTGCTGGTTTAAGTTCTGCCATGTAATTCCAAGTTGTGTGATCTCATCCAAGGTATCTAACCTCTCAAAGCTTTAGTTTTGTCATCTATAAATGGAATTAATTAGAACAAGGTTTGATTTATGTTAGTGAAAATCAAATGAGACAGTGCCAGGAAAATGATAAATGTGCAATAAGTGATTCTTTTCTTCTTCCTCCTCCTCTCCCTCCTTCATTTTGGTAGTAGCAGTGACAGTAGTGGTATGATTATCTTATCTCTCTTTGGTTTTGTTTTGTACTTGAAACCAATATTAGGGCAGGGTTTGTCTACCCAGCAACAAACATATGGCTCACATTTGCCAACTCTGGTAGACTCCACAGTCAGAGATTTTAAATTTTACCTTACATAGAGTTACAGATGAAGGTCAATGGCATAATTTCTCTGGTGAGAATAGAATTAGATATAGGGTAAAATCATGCTGACAGACTCATTTAACATCAGGGGAAAAAAACCCCTTGAATTCAGGGAGCATACTCTAAAAGGGAAGATAGCCAAGCAAAAACAATTGGGTGATTGGAGTGTTTTTTGGCCAGATCAAACACACCCCCAGTGGGGTAACACTGATGTAATATTTGAAGAGAAGGTATCAGCTATGAACTTTAGTTAATGAAAATATTAGAATTTGAGACTAGTCTCATACTCTGGTTACTTTTCTCTGCAAAGTCTCTAGCCTATTGAGAATGGAATCTCCAACTTGGTGAAAGAACTGCTTTTTTGTTAAAAAGGGTTCATTTGTGAAAAACTGGACTGAATACGAAGTATTATTAATCCATGTTCCTGTGTCACCAACATAAAACAATAAAGGAGGCTCTTTTTTCCATGAACTAATTTTCTGCCAACCTTCAACTATCTCATTCAGTTTCCATGAATTCCAGGACAGACCTGGCACCTGGAAGATGCCCAGTAAATGTCTTTTGAATGGGTCACTTCCAACATTGACATGTTATTTTTGTAAGAACTTTACTTCCAACTTCTCCTCAAGTTTACAACTAGTCTAAAACAAGGTCAGACACAAATGTTATTCTTAATTTCACACCATCACACAAGTTATCAATTTCTCTTTGTTTTTGTTTTGTACTTGAAACCAATTTTAGAGCAGAGTTTATATACTTATCAACAAACTTATGGCTCATATTTGCCAACTCTGGTAGACGCCACAGTAATGGCTTTTTTATTGTATTTATTTATTTATTTTTAATATGAAATTTATTGTCAAATTGGGTTCCATACAACACCCAGTGCTCATCCCACAGGTGCCCTCCTCCTCGCACCCCCCATACACCTTCAGTTTATTCTCAGTTTTTAAGAGTCTCTTATGGTTTGGCTCTCTTCCTCTCTAATTTTTTTTTTCCTTCCTTCACCTCCCCCATGGTCTTCTGTTAAATTTCTCAGGATCCACATAATAGTGAAAACATATATTATCTGTCTTTCTCTGTATGGCTTATTTCTCTTAGCATAACACTCTCCAGTTCCATCCACATTGCTACAAAAGGCCATATTTCATTCTTTCTCATTGCCGAGTAGTATTCCATTGTGTATATAAACCACGATTTCTTTTTTTTCTTTTTTTAATTTTTTTTTAAATTTTTTTTTTCAACGTTTTTATTTATTTTTGGGACAGAGAGAGACAGAGCATGAACGGGGGAGGGGCAGAGAGAGAGGGAGACACAGAATCGGAAACAGGCTCCAGGCTCCGAGCCATCAGCCCAGAGCCTGATGCGGGGCTCGAACTCACAGACCGCGAGATCGTGACCTGGCTGAAGTCGGACACCCAACCGACTGCGCCACCCAGGCGCCCCTAAACCACGATTTCTTTATCCATTCATCCATTTATGGAAATTTAGGCTCTTTGCATAATTAGCTATTGTTGAAAGTGCTGCTATAAACATTGGGGTACAAGTGCCCCTATGCATCAGTACTCCTGTGTCCCTTGGGTAAATTCCTAGCAGTGCTATTGCTGGGTCATAGGGTAGATCTATTTTTAATTTTTTGAGGAACCTCCCCACCGTTTTCCCGAGTGGCTGCACCAGTTTGCATTCCCACCAACAGTGCAAGAGGGTTCCCGTTTCTCCACATCCTCTCCAGCATCTATAGTCTCCTGATTTGTTCATTTTGGCCACTCTGACTGGTGTGAGGTGATATCTGAGTGTGGTTTTGATTTGTATTTCCCTGATGAGGACCGACATTGAGCATCTTTTCATGTGCCTGTTGGCCATCCGGATGTCTTCTTTAGAGAAGTGTCTATTCATGTCTTCTGCCCATTTCTTCACTGGATTATTTGTGTTTCGGGTGTGGAGTTTGATGAGTTCTTTCTAAAGTTTGGATACCTGCCCTTTGTCCGATATGTCATTTGCAAATATCTTTTCCCATTCCGTTGGTTGCCTTTTAGTTTTGTTGGTTGTTTCCTTTGCCGTGCAGAAGCTTTTTATCTTCATAAGGTCCCAGTAATTCATTTTTGCTTTTAATTCCCTTGCCTTTGGAGATGTGTCAAGTAAGAAATTGCTGCGGCTGAGGTCAGAGAGGTCTTTTCCTGCTTTCGCCTCTAGGGTTTTGATGGTTTCCTGTCTCACATTCAGTTTCTTTATCAATTTTGAGTTTATTTTTGTGAATGGTGAAGAAAGTGGTCTTGACTCATTCTTCTGCATGTTGCTGTCCAGTTCTCCCAGCACCATTTGTTAAAGAGACTGTCTTTTTTCCATTGGATATTCTTTCCTGCCTTGTCAAAGATTAGTTGGCCATACTTTTGTGGGTCCAATTCTGGAGTCTCTATTCCATTGGTCTTTGTGTCTGTTTTTGTGCCAATACCATATTGTCTTCGTGATTACAGCTTTGTAGTAAAGGCTAAAGTCTGGGATTGTGATGCCTCCCGCTTTGGTCTTCTTCTTCAATATTACTTTGGCTATTTGGGGTCTTTTGTGGTTCCATACAAATTTTAGGATTGCTTGTTCTAGCTTCAAGAAGAATGCTAGTGCAATTTTTATTGGGATTGCATTGAATGTGTAGGTAGCGTTGGGTAGTATTGACATTTTAATAATATTTATTCTTCCAATCCGTGAGCAAAGAATGTTTTTCCATTTATTTGTATCTTCTTCAGTTTCCTTCATAAGCTTTCTATAGTTTTCAGCATACAGATATTGTACATCTTTGGTTAGGTTTATTACTAGGTATTTTATGATTCTTAGTGCAATTGTGAATGGGATCAGTTTATTTGTCTTTCTGTTGCTTCATTATTAGTGTATAAGAATGCAACTGATTTCTGTACATTGATTTTGTATCCTTCGACTTTTGTATCAGTTCTAGCAGACTTTTGGTGGAGTCCGTTGGGTTTTCCATGTGTAATATCATGTCATCTGCAAAAGTGAAAGTTTACTTCATCTTTGCCAATTTTGATGCTTTGATTTCCTTTTGTTGCCTGATTGCTGATGCTAGAACTTCCAACACTATGTTAAACAATAGCAGCGAGAGTGGACATCCCTGTTGTGTTCCTGATCTCAGGGGGAAAGCTCTCAGTTTTTCCGCATTGAGGATGATATTATCTGTGGGCTTTTCATAAATGGTTTTTATGATGTTTATGTATGTTCCTTCTATCCTGACTTTCTCGAGGGTTTTTATTAAGAATGAATTCTGAATTTTGTCAAATGCTTTTTCTACATCGATTGACAGGATCATATGGTTCTTATATTTTCTTTTATTAATGTGATATATCACATTGATTGATTTGCAAATGTTGAACCAGCTCTGCAGCCCAGGAATGAATCCCACTTGATCATGGTGAATAATTCTTTTTATATTCTGTTTATTCAATAAATTCAATTCCATAAAATGTATATTCAGTTTGCTAGTATCTTATTGAGAATTTTTGCATCCATATTCATCAGGTATATTGGCCTGTAGTTCTCTTTTTTGTTGGGTCTCTGTCTGGTTTAGGAATCAAAGTAATGCTGGCTTCATAGAATGAGTCTGGGAGTTTTCCTTCCCTTTCTATTTTTTGGAACAGCTTGAGAAGGATAGGTATTATCTCTGCTTTAAATGTCTGGTAGAATTCCCCGGGGAAGCCATCTGGTCCCAGACTCTTATTTGTTGGGAGATTTTTGATAACTGATTCAATTTCTTCACTGGTTATGGGTCTATTTAAGTTTTCTATTTCTTCCTGTTTGAGTTTTGGAAGTGTGTGGGTGCTTAGGAATTTGTCCATTTCTTCCAGGTTTTGTTAGAATATCCAGTTTGTTGGAATATCATTTTTTATGGTATTCCCTGATAACTGCTTGTATTTCTGAGGGATTGGTTGTAGTAATTCCATTTTCATTCATGATTTTATGTATTTGAGTCATCTTCCTTTTCTTTTTGAGAAGCCTGGCTAGAGGTTTATCAATTTTATTTTTTCAAAAAACCAACTCTTGGTTTCATTGACCTGCTCTACAGTTTTTTTTAGATTCTATACTGTTTATTTCTGCTCTGATCTTTATTATTTCTCTTTTTCTGCTGGGTTTGAGATGTCTTTGCTGTTCTGCTTCTATTTCCTTTAGGTGTCCTTTAGATTTTTGTATTTGGGATTTTTCTTATTTCTTGAGATAGGCTTGGATTGCAATGTATTTTCCTCTCAGTACTGCTTTGCTGCATCCCAGAGCATTTGGATTGTTGCATTTTCATTTTCATTTGTTTCCATATATTTTTAAATTTCTTCTCTAATTGCCTGATTGACCCATTCATTCTTTAGTAGGGTGTTCTTTAACCTCCATGCTTTTGGAGGTTTTCCAGACTTTTTCCTGTGGTTGATTTCAAGTTTCACAGTATTGTGGTCTGAAAGTGTGCATGGTATGATCTCAATTCTTTTATATGTATTAAGGGCTGCTTTGTGACCCAGTATGTGATCTATCTTGGAGAATGTTCCATATGCACTCGAGAAGAAAGTATATTCTGTTGCTTTGGGATGAAGAGTTTTAAATATATCTGTCAAGTCCATCTGATCCAATGTATCATTCAGGGCCCTTGTTTCTTTATTGATCCTGTGTCTAGATGATCTATCCATTGTTGTAAGTGGGGTATTAAAGTCCCCTGTAATTACCACATTCTTATCAATAAGGTTGATTATGTTTGTGATTAATTGTTTTATATATTTGGGGGCTCCCGTATTTGGTGTATAGACATTTATAATTGTTAGCTCTTCCTGATGGACAGACCTTGTAATTATTATATAGTGCCCTTCTTCATCTCTTGTTACAGCCTTTAATTAAAAGTCTAGTTTGTCTGATATAAGTATGGCTACTCCAGCTTTCTTTTGAGTTCCAGTAGCATGATAGATAGTTCTCCATCTCCTCACTTTCAATCTGAAGGTATCCTCAGGCCTAAAATGGGCCTCTTGTAGACAGAAAATAGATGGGTCTTGTTTTTTATCCATTCTGATACCCTGTGTCTTTTGGTTGGAGCATTTAGTCCATTTACATTCAGTTTTATTATTGAAAGATATGGGTTTAGAATCATTGTGATGTCTATAGGTTTCATGCTTACAGTGACGTCTCTGGTACTCTGGTCCTTGCAACATTTCACTCACAGAATCCCCCTTAGGATCTCTTGTAGGGCTGGTTTAGTGGTGATGAATTCCTTCAGGTTTTGTTTGTTTGTGAAAACCTTTATCTCTCCTTCTATTCTGAATGACAGATTTGCTGGATAAAGGATTCTCGGCTGCATATTTTCTCTGTTCATCACATTGAAGATTTCCTGCCATTCCTTTCTGGCCTGCCAAGTTTCAGTAGATAGGTCTGCGACCAGTCTTATGGGTCTACCTTTGTAAGTTAGAGCCTGTTTATCCCTAGCTGCTTTCAGAATTTTCTCTTTATCCTTGTATTTTGCCAGTTTCACTATGATATGTAGTGCAGAAGATTAATTTAAGTTACATCTGAAGGGAGTTCTCTGTGCCTCTTGGATTTCAATGCCTTTTTCCTTTCCCAGATCAGGGAAGTTCTCAGCTATGGTTTGTTCAAGTATACCTTCAGCCCCTTTCTTTCTTCTTCTTCTGGAATAGTAATGGATTTTAAATTTTTCCTTAATTATAGTTACAAATGAAGGCATATAAAAATATTTGCATCTAGTTGACATTATCTAATAATTTAATTAAGAAATGGGGATGGGGCGCCTGGGTGGCGCAGTCGGTTAAGCATCCGACTTCAGCCAGGTCACGATCTCGCGGTCCGTGAGTTCGAGCCCCGCGTCGGGCTCTGGGCTGATGGCTCAGAGCCTGGAGCCTGTTTCCGATTCTGTGCCTCCCTCCCTCTCTGCCCCTCCCCCGTTCATGCTCTGTCTCTCTCTGTCCCAAAAATAAATAAAACGTTGAAAAAAAAAAAAAAGAAATGGGGCGCTGGGTGGCGCAGTCGGTTAAGCGTCCGACTTCAACCAGGTCACGATCTCGCGGTCCGTGAGTTCGAGCCCCGCGTCAGGCTCTGGGCTGATGGTTCAGAGCCTGGAGCCTGTTTCTGATTCTGTGTCTCCCTCTCTCTCTGCCCCTTCCCCGTTCATGCTCTGTCTCTCTCTGTCCCAAAAATAAAAATTAAAAAAAAAAAAAAAAAAAAAAGAAGAAATCAGAAAAAAATGACTCATTGGTAGGGATTAGAGATTGATATATCTTTAAAATAATAGAAGTTTCTGAACATAGCTATTTCTTTTCACTAAGCCAATCCATTTTGACAAAAATATGAAGCTGTATATTATACTGTATATAGCTGTATACTATAATTCCAGTCTATTTATATGCTTAGTAATTTTACTCCCTTTTAGCAAAATCATTGGCCTGTAATAGGCATTTCTTATCTATATTTTGCAGATTTACAAACTTGACAACCTATTTGTGTATTCCTTCAAACCTACCTTTCTGAGATCCACTGAACATGTATCCTTTGTGGAATTTCTGAAATTCATCACTTTTTGCCCTATCATCTTTGTTTTAAGCAGTAATTAGCTGACATCTAAACTTGAACCGTAACTTCTTTTTTTTTTTAATTGACACACAATGTTACATTAGTTTCTGGTGTACAACATAGTGATTCCACAAGTCCATAAGTTATGCTACGTTCACAAGTGTTACTACCATTACCATACAATACTATTATTTTTATAATTTATTTTTATATTTTTAAAATGTTTTCATATTTACTTTCTGTATTGAGTTGATATTATTATTTTTAAAATTCCTGTATACTTCACATGCAGTGTTATATTAGTTTCAGATTTATAATATAGTGATTCAACAATTCTATACATTACTCAGGGCTCATTTGGTAAGTGTACTTTTAATCCCCTTCACCTATTTCTCACATCTCCCCTACCCCCCTCCCCTCTAGTAACCATCAGTTTCTTCTCTATATTTATGAGTTTGTTTTGGGGGCACCTGGATGGCTCAGTCATTTAAGTGTCTGACTCTTGATATCGTCTCAGGTCATGATCTCATGGTTGATGATATCAAGTCCTGTGTTGGGCTTGGCACTGACAAGGGGGAGCCTGCTTGGGATTCTTTCTCTGGCTCTCTCTCTGCCTCTCCCTGCTTGCTCTCTCTCTCTCTCTCTCTCTCTCTCTCTCAAAATAAATAAACATTAAAAAGGTCTGTTTTTTGGTTTACCACATTTTAAAAATTTATTTCTTAAATTCCACATGAGTGAAATCACATGGTATTTTTATTTCTCTGACTTACTTTGCTTAGCATAATACCCTCAAGGTCTATCCATGTTGTTGCAGATGGCAAGATTTAATTCTCTTTTATGGCTGAATAATATTCCATTGTATGTATGTATATATATATATATATATATATATATATATATATATATATATATACTACCTCTTCAATGGACTCTTGGGTTGCTTCCATAATTTGGCTATTGTAAATAATGCTGCAATAAATATAGGGGTGCAGATATATTTTTCAATTAGTGTTTTTCGTATTCTTTGGGTAAATAACCAGTAGTGGAAGATCGTATGGTAATTCTATTTTTAATTTTTTGAAGGAACCTCCATACTGTTATCTACAGTGGCTATACCAGTTTGCAATCCTACCAACAGTGCATAAGGGTTCCTTTTTCTCCACATCCTTGCCAACACTTATTATTTCTTTTGTTTATGATTTTGGCTATTCTGACTGGTGTAAGGTGATATCTCATGGTTTTGATTTGCGTTTCCCTGATGGTTAGTGATGCTGAAGCATTTTCATGTGTCTGTTGGCCATCTGTATGTCTTCTTTTGAAAAATGTCTATTCAGGTACCTGCCCATTTTTTAATTGGGTTATTTGTTTTTTTGGTGTTGAGTTGTATGATTTCTTTATATATTTTGGGTATTAACCCCTTATTGGATATATCATATGCAAATTCTTCCAATCCATGAACATGGACTATCTGAACCATAACTTCTTAATCCCTTCAATATTTTATAGTTTTTAAGTATACACTTTTGCTTTTCATTAAAAATTTTAACCATTTTAAAATTTCTAACTATGTGCCTACCCTTTGTTTTGTCCTTACTATAATATGTCAATTTCTGGTGGCAGTGTGGAAGAACCAGCACATAGCACACTGTTCAGAAAAGTCAGTGATTAATGTACAGCATGGTGACTATAGTTAATATATGTACCATATAATTTAAGATTGCTAAGAGAGTAGATCTTAAAAGTCTTTATTAGAAGAAAAATTTTTTAAATTTATTTATTTAAATTCAAGTCAGTTAACATATAGTGTAGTACTGGTTTCAGGAATAGAACCCAGTAATTCATCACTTAGATATAACACCCAGTGCTCATCCCAAAAAATGCCATCCTTGATGCCCATCACCAATTTAGCCCATCTCCCACCCACCTCCCCTAGAAGAAAAATATTTATAACTGTGTGGTGATGGATGTTATCTTATTGTGGTAATCATATGTAATATATACATATATCAAATCATTATGTTTTATGCCTAAAACAAATATAGTGTTACATCTCAAATATATCTCAATTAAAAAAAAAGAAAATAAGAGAAGAGAAACTGAGTTTAACTCTAATTTAGAATAATCCCAATATTCCCAATAATCCAAATATGTGAAGATTTAGTAAGCATCTAATAGCATTTGTTTTTAAGTGATTATTTCATCACTTATAGAGTATGAAGGGAAAAAAATTTTAAAAAGTTTATGATTTCCTGCTTAATGGAAGCAGCAGAGAAGAAATAATGCCACCAAATATTATTTACTTTTTGCTATCTACTATCCCAAGTTATTTACAATCATTATCTCATATAATCCTAATAGTACTTTGAGGTAATAATTATTTTCTTGCTTTATAAATGAAGGAATTAAGGCTCCAAAGGTAAGTTGCCAAAAGATACACAGCTAATAAATGAAGGAACTGTAATTTCAATCCAATCTCTGTGGCTCCAAAGACTGTTTTAATAGCTATATTGTGTTACCTTTCTCCAAGGACACTAAATGTCCATGATCCCCATACTTGTGTCCTTTATTGCCTTGCTGCTCAAAGTATTGGCCATGTAAGTATTACTCCTGACCTCAGAGCTTATTAGAAATGCACAATCTTAGGCCCTATCCTTAACCTACTGAATCAGAATCTTCCTTTTAAGAAGACCTCCAGGAGCTTTGCACATTAAAGATTGAGCATCTAAGGCCATCCACACCTTATTTTCATTTTTAATCTTGACATTACAGGCTCATCTTCTAATAGTTTCAGTTTTACATCGATGTTTCACCTGTTCCACATTCATGCCTCTGTGACTTTGTGATTCCTGCAGCATGGAATGTCCTCTTTCCTTTATTTTCTCCATCTAATGAAAGCCAGCACATTCTCCAAGAGCTGATTGTTTGTTTGTTGTTTATTTCTGTCATCTAAATTCCAAAGTTTTCGTAGGATTCACTCTTGGTGTTGTACAT
Source organism: Herpailurus yagouaroundi (assembly GCF_014898765.1). Classification (NCBI taxonomy): domain Eukaryota; kingdom Metazoa; phylum Chordata; class Mammalia; order Carnivora; family Felidae; genus Herpailurus; species Herpailurus yagouaroundi. The sequence continues at coordinate 72,875,960 of NW_024412400.1, read as the reverse complement.
TCTATTGGTTTAGACAAATATGTAATGACATGTATCCACCATTCAAATATTATACAGAATAATTTCACTCCTTAAAAACTCTCTGTGTTCCACCTATGCATTTCTAACGTCCTCCCCAATCTCTGGCAACCGCCGATCTTTTTACTGTTTTCATAGTTTTGCCTTTTCCATAATGTGATATAATTGGGTTCACATAGTATGTAGCCTTTTCAGATTGGTTTCTTTCATTTGGCAATACTAATTTAAGTTTCCTCTACATCTCTTCATGCCTTGATACTTATTTCTTTTTAGCACTTGATACTATTCCATCATCTGGATATACCATAGTTTATTTATCCATTCATTTCCTCAAGGACATCTTGATTGTTTCCAAGTTTTGGTAATTATGAATAAAGCAGCTATAACCATGTGTGTGCAGGTTTTTGTGTAGATATAAGTTTTTAATTCATTTGGGTAAATGCCAAGGAGGTGAAATGTCTGGATAGTATGGGGAGAATATTTTTAGTTTTGTAAGAAATTGTAAAACTGTCTTTCAAAGTGACCACCATTTTGTAATCCCAACAGCGATGAATGAAATTTTCTGTTTTCCACATCCCCTTGCCAGTATTTGTTGTCATAAACGTTTTGTATTTTGGTCATTCTAATAGATATGTAGCAGATTCTCATTTTGTTTTAATTTGCAATTCCCTAGGGATATATGATGCTAAACATATTTTCATATGTTTACTTGACATCTGTATATATTTTTGGTGAGCTATCTGTTTAGGTTTTTAGGTATGGTGAAACTGGAAGACATCCTTGCCTTGTTCCCAATCATAGTGGGAAAGCTCTTAGTTTCTCACCATTAATATGTTTCCTGCAGGTTTTTGGTAGGTGATATTTCTCAAGTTAATAAAGTTCCACTCTATTTTTAGTTTTGAGATTTTTGTATCATAAGTGGATGTTAGATTTTGTCTTTTTTTTTCTATTGATATAATCTTTTTTTTTTCTATTGATATAATCATATGAATTATCTTCTTTTGTATGTTGATGTGATGGCTGGCATTAATTGAGTTTCAGATGTTGAGCCAGCCTTACATATCAGAGGTAAGTTCCTTTGATTGTAGTGATAATTGTTTTCGAACATTGTTGGACTCAATATTACTAAGAATTTGTTGAGGGTTTTTATACCTCATGTTCATAAGGGATATGGGTCTATAGTTTTCTTATAATGTTTTTATCTGGTGTTGGTGTTAAGTAATGCTAGTCAAGAACTGATTGTTTAAATACAACTTTTTTCTTTTGTATTCAGATCATTTGGAATTCATAATTCTTTCTTCTAGAATCCCACAGTCATTAGCATATATTTCCACTGTAGTCTCTGATTGCTTCACCTTGGAGAAGGACTGTCACATTTGTCTTCACATCCCTACATTCCAGCCAGAACACTTTCTTTGCCATTACAGGTGCTCAGCAAATGTTCATTGGCCAAATAGATAAATGGTATGAAGAGTTAATCTTTCCATGCTTTCTAGAAACTTTCAGTTTCAATTTCTTCTTTGATCTAAAGGTTATTTAGAAGCATGAATCTTAATTTCCAAGTAGTTAACTTTTTTCTGGTTAACTTTTAATTATTTCCATTTTTATTGAGTGGTAAATATAGACTGCTTTAAGTAACTTGTACATGATACAAACTTATAAATGGACATAAAAAAGAAGTTTTTGGAAGATAAAAAGTTTTATATACATTTATGAAATTTAGCTTACTTTTATATTCAATTCTTCTGTTATATTTATCATAAAATCTAATTCTGAAAGAGATGTTAATATTATATATACATAATAATTATATATTATCTAACGAACAAATATAGAGTTCCAAGCATTCAGATGAGTCCTGTGAATACGATGAGTTGTATTATTAAAAACTCCTTCTCTTAAACATTTTCACCCTCCTTTTAGACTGACATGCATTATAATATCAGTGTCTGAATTGTACTATGGTTTTACCTGATATTACCTTTAGCAGCATTTATGCAATAAACAAAGCATATTTCATTTGCATGGATGAGACAATCTGATCTTCTTTACCCCCACCCTCAAAACCCCCAACTTTCTTTAGGATAGACATGATATTATAGGCAGGAACTCTTTCTTCTGTTATGAAAATAGTAGCAATTCTCCATTTGCAGATGGTAGAGTGGTCTCAACAATCAGATCATAAATTTATAAACTGTAAAGGAGTAGCCGCTCTGGCTACAGAATTAGTATTAAAAAAAAATGCGTGACTTTCTCCCCGTGTGTCTCTGTCTTCAACTGCCACCTTTTCTGTTCCTCAGCTCTGTGTTGTGAGTTGCTCATTTGGTATATCATCTATTTGTGCACAGGACAAGAGGGATGAAGCAAGGAGGCTGGTTTGGCTCAGACCATTCATTAGGATCTTTGGGGTCCAGGGTCTTTGTTCTTGGGCACCCTGGGAAGGGCAGTGGATGAAAAGACAAGTTGAATAAAGGGGAAGGTGTCTAGGATACAACTATGAGATGTGACCTTACATAAAAATTGAGGAGAAATGTTAGCTCCCACTGCCTAATTGGGTTTGGTTCATTTTAAAATTCTGTTTACTTTAATTAGGTTCACTGCAGAATGGGAAGCTTGCTGAGCTTGAAAATTTCCTGTCTCACAAAATAATAAAAGAAAGTTGGCTCCCTTGGTGGGCTTTTTTTTTTTGCCACTCTTTTACTTCACTCCTCAGCCCTCAATAACTTTAGACATCAGTGGGACTCTTTCCTGAGATGATCTAGGTTAAATGAAACCTGTCATTAGGCATTTGCTTATTTCCTTGGAGTCAGCTCAAATAGGTATACATACCGTTTAATCAGCTCCTGAAGAGAAGCTGGGATGGGGTGAGGGTACCCACTGGAGACCTTTTCATTCTACATTCAACAAAAGAACAGCTGTTTTTTTTAAGCATGTAACTCAATAATATTCCTTTTTTTTTTTAATGATTATTCTCATGGCTTCTAATTCTATTTCTTTACCTCTTCTCAGAAAGGATCCTAGCAAGAAACAAACATAACATGCAAATTGGATATCTTGAGTAGAGCTTAATAAGGTGATAATTTATAAAAGTATAGGGTCAGGATTTAGGGAAAATACAAGGGATAATATGGAAATCTGGGTGTAGTAACAGTGGTCTGTTGCTAGCAGAAGCTATGGCCTTTAGTTGAGGGTCACAGTCTAACCCATGGAAACCTTGGGAAGGAATAAATACCCAACCTCTCTTATCTCTTATCTTTGCTGGTGCACATCCCATTGACTGCACCCAACTGAGAGCAATAGTACAAGAGAGGTTGAAGTTGTTATCCTCTTCCCTTACCACAGAGCAGATAGAGAATGGATCTGGAAGGGGCAAAGGGAAGATCATTAACATTCTGTCTGACCTCTGCTTTTCTGAATCTTTCATGGGTTCTGTTTCCTCCTCCTTCCCACTACACACAAGTGCTCTCTTTAATCATTGCTTCTTCTTTTTTTTAAGTTTATTTATTTATTGAGAGAGAGAGAGAGACAGACAGAGAGAGACAGAGACAGAGAGAGAAAGCACAATCAGGGGAGTGGCAGAGAGAGAAAGGGAGAGCGAACACACCAGGCAGGCTCTGTGCTGTCATTGCAGAGCCCAATGAGGGGCTCCATCTCACAAACCACAAGATCATGACCTAAGCTGAAACCAGGAGTCGGACACCTAACCAACTGAGCCACCCAGGCGCCCCAATCATTGGTTCTTCTTACTCAAAGTTCTCTTCCTTGGTGATCTCACTGTTTTTCACTTTCTTATAACTACCAAGATTCTGTCAGTCTTTTCTAAAACTTCAGCTCTGTCTCTAGCTAGGTTGGTTTTTTATTTTTTTGAGAAACGAAAACCACAAAATAGGTCCTCTTCCTCTAGGGCCACCATAGCCCACTACACACACACACACACACACACACACCTCTTTTACGGTGTAAGGACTGTGGTAGTCTGCATATTATTCACCAAGAAAATTGTAGTCAACATAGAAAACAATATTTTTCCTTTCAGCATAACTAGGGAGGATCAGATATCTATTTTCTGATTCCATGCTGTTATGTTTATTTAGTTTGGACAGGCTGTACCTGCAACTGCTGGTATGATCAGTTAGGATACCTGCACATTATAGAGCATGCAGAAGTTGAAATTAAAAATAATTCCTGAGATATAATGTATGATTAGAGCATAGCAATGACAATCATATACTGGGTAAATGTCAGTGACACTGTTCCAATCCATTGGCCTAAGTATGCTGACTCCAGAGCACATAATATTAATGCTTCACTATTCTGGATGTGGGAATTGTATGGAAAGGGAGGCATCAAAGTTGATGCCAAAATTTTGATTCCAAGTTTTGGGTAAAATGATGAGAAGGCAGCAAGTTTTGAGGGGAGGATGAAGAATTCCATTTGTATTTGTGCTATCTGAAGGGAACAGTTCATTAAGCAATTGGATATGGGAAGGGTGCAGGAAGTGTTGGGAATTTAGGAAAAAAATTGTATCCAGAGAGAACGATTCAGGAGTCATCAGCATAGAAGTGGTGGTTGTATCTGTCATGAACTTGTCCCTCACAAGTATGTAGAATCAGACGGAAAGAAGAGCTTAGTTTTTATCATCTTCACTGCTACTATCTAATCCAAGATTCCAACATCTTGAATCTTTTGCAATAATCTCCTCTGTGTTCTCTATTTTGATTCTTTTTTTTTAATTTTAAAAATGTTTATTTATTTTCAGAGAGAGAGAGGCAGACAGAGCATGAACAGGGGAGGGGCAGAGAAAGAGGGAGACACAGAATCTAAAGCAGGCTCCAGGCTCCGGGCTGTCAGTACACAGCCTGATGTGACTCTAACTTGTGAATTGTGAGATCATGATCTGAGCTGAAGTCAGATGCTTAACTGACTGAGCCACTCAGGCACCCTGGATCTTTTTTTTTTTTTTAATGTTTATTTATTTATTTTGAGAGAGGGAGAGAGAGAGAGAGAGCACAAGCAAGGGAGTGGCAGAGAGAGAGAGAGGGAGAGGGAGAATCCAATAAGGCTCCACACTGTCAGTGAAGAGCCTGACATGGTGCTCTATCTCACAAACCATGAGATCATGACCTGAGCCCAAACCAAGAGTCAGACACTCAATCAACTGAGCTACCCAGGTGCCCCTTGGCTCCTATTCAGTACATTTTCCAAAAAATCCTGCAGTCCAGGTGATCTTTTTAAATGTAGGTCTTCAAGTTTAAAGCCATCAAAGCTTTCTCATTATAGTTGGAATAAAATCCAAACAAGTGCTTTGGAAGGTCTAAAAGACCCTGAATGTCTATAAGGCACAGGCTAGGGCTTCCATGTAACTTTATTTTATATTGTTGTATTGACTCTGTTTAAGTTTCATTCATAAGTGGAATTTAAGAAACAAACAAATGAACATAAAGGAAAGGAAAAAAGAGAGGGAGGCAAACCATAAGAGACTCTTAACTACAGAGAACAAACTGAGGGTTGCTGGAGGGGAAATGTGTATTAAGGAGGGCACTTGTGATGAGAGCTGGGTGTTCTATGTAAGTGATGAATTACTAAATTCAACTCCTGAAACTAGTATTACTCTGTATGTTAACCAACTAGAATTTAGATAAAAACTTGAAACATTAAAAACAACAACAACAACAACAACAACAACAACAACAACAACAAAATAAATTTCTGGCGAACACCAAGCTCTATTCCACATCAGGGCCTTTGTTCCAACTCTTCATCTGCTTGTTCCTTTTTATCCTTCAGTTATCAGCTTAAATGCCATTGGCTCAGAGAAGTTTCCCCTGTCCTCCAAATGTAAAGAGTTCTCTGTCACTAGCTCTTGTCCTTTGCTTCATAGTATTTGTCTGAATTTAGAATTATATAATATTTTTGTGTTTACTTTTAAAATATCTACCTCTCCTATTGGACTGTAAGGACTCTACTTAATAGTCAGTGCCTACTACATAGTAAATACTCAATAAGTACTTGGTGAATTAATGAATCTATATTAATTCATCTATATTAATATATACTTCAATCATTGATATCTCTGTCATTTATTTATTCTCTGTATATCATATATTTTTCTGTCATTTATTTGTATGATTCTCCGTGCATGGGTACTAAGTAGATGAAATTCTAAAGCTTCATTTTTTGGCTCCCTACAGGTACAAGGAGATTATTATTATACTTTATGCAAGCAATTACAGATGAATTTCTGTCAAGATCAAATAAAGACAGCAACATTTAGATTGAAGACAGGAATGACCTTCTTTCTCTATGTTCTATTTAGAAAAAAACCTCATTTCCATAATTGGCTATGGTGGTGTCTCTAAATATTATGCAAAGTACCTTGAATTCTTATAATGCAAGTTGGGTGATAATGAAAAATGAATAGCAGTGGCCCCAAAGACAAGGAATCCTCTGGGTATGATTTTTTTCCATTTTATTGTTTTAATTTTTTCCAATATATTTATGGAGCATAGCAAGAGTTAGCATTCATGAAATAGAGAAAGGTGGGGTAGAACCTGTTCTTTTAATAGATCTCTTTATTTTTTACTCCTTTTCTACTTGTTTTTGTTTCTTCTAGGGTAGATGGTGAGAGAAGGGTGAGTATAGGAAAAGTGAAAAATCTTATGTATAACCTGGCTGTAAAAGCCTCCTAATAAAGAAGGCACTGTGCAGCCAGTGTATCCAGGCTGAGCTCTTGTGACCCACCCTCAGCCTCTACCCCTAGAGATACATAGACTCTTCCTCTCTATCCTGGGTTTCTCTGTTCCTGGCAGAAAATTAGATTATGAGGGGTAGCTCGAGTCTGGTTATCTTTTGTGGTTTCCCATTTGCACATAGGAACTGACAGTTTTGCCTTAACAATGGACGATAAGTAGGCTGTACCCTCAGCTCCTTCTCTCTTTGCCACCATCATGGGAAGCTCTAGTCACCTTCATACTTTTCATGTGGGAGGCAAATATCCATCTTCCTGTTCTGAAATATTCCCACATGCCAGGGGTCATATATCAGTTGTCTTAGAATTCCAGTCTTGGTGGTCATAACCTTGGTGGTCTGGGTTTTATGGTTCAGCAAAACCCCACTCCCAGAAGTGAGATGTTCGTCTCCCCTTTCCTAAGGTTCTTTCAGTCTTTTAAGAGTGGTTCTTTAGCGATTCTTCTACTGGGGGAAGAAAAGAAAGCCAATGTGCTTTCTACTTTTATGAATCCCCTTGCCAAATATTCTCCATTCCTTCATCTTCTGCCCCTTACAGTTTCTTCTGAAAATAGTAGCCAGAATAATCCTTTGAAGAACTCAAGTTAGATTAGGTCACTTCATTGCTAAGAATTCTCCAATATTTTCTCAACTCATTCAGAATCAAATGAAAGGTTTTTATCTTGGCCCATATGTCCCCTTTCATCTGTCCCTCACTATTTCTCTGAACTCATTTCTGCTATTCCTTTTCTTTAGCTCATTTTGCTCCTTGCTTTTCCTTGAACACACCAGTCTAGCTCCCTTCTACGGAAATGTTCTTCCTCCAAGCATCCATTTGGCTATCTGCTTCTTCTACTACTTGGATGTCATCTTCCCATAGAGACCTTTGCTGACCACCTTATCCGAAACAGCCCTCCCCTTCTTCTGGCATCTCAACAATGCTGACAGTGAATATCCTGGTGGGATTGGGGTTTTTTTGTTTTTTTTAGATCCAAAGCCATTATTTATTTACTTTAATCTAAAGTTATTATGTAAATTTTTTCACTCTATTGATTTTAGTGTATCCATTTAGCCCATATGTTCTTGAAAAGGCAGAATCATGACCCTTTTTATTAGTTCTACAGAAAATAGGTACTGAATAAATGTTTTTTTGAGGTTTGGAGAAAAATCCAGATAGACTGAATAGTTTTTGAAGCTCTCTAAAAGCTCACTCCAGGACATGTAAGTTACTGATTTATACAGTTTGGTTATTGAAAGTTACGATGAATTTTTAGTGAGCTTCCTATTCTGTGGTTTCTACTCTAACCCTTTCTTAATAACACTGTCACACCACAGTTTCTAAAGGACTGCTTTATTCACCTTCCTCCTTTGCTTAAAACCTTCAGAATCATGTGCATGTGGTTGTATGTGTGCATATGTATGCATGCATGTACATGTTAAGCAAAACCTTGCTTGCTTCCCCCCTCTTCCCTTCTACATCTCTCTCTCCCTCCCATCCTCTCTGCCATGCCACCTTCCTTTCTTCCTTCCTTCCTTCCTTCCTTCCTTCCTTCCTTCCTTCCTTTCATTACTGTTATTTAGTAAGCACCATTATATATTCTATTTTTGGTATTTTACCTACAAAATGTCCCTATAACCCTTACAACACATTGCAAGGATCTATTTTATTCTCATTTCACAGATGGACAAAATGGGGCTTATACTGGTTAAGAAGTCTCTCCCAGTTTACCTAGCTAGTAAGTAATAGAATTGCAACTAGAAGCCAAATCTGTCTATTTTAAAGCTGCTGCATCAATGTTTCCTCAATCAGAGGAAATATAAAAAATACTTTTGTTTGTGTTTTATTTTTTTACACTTTTTTATTGAGGTTTGATATAGCTACACAAATATTAAGTGTTGAGTTCAATGAATTTGTATATATATGTTCATCCAGGTAACTATAACTTGAATCAAGATATACGTTTTCAGTCCCTTTTTAAAGATAAGAAAAATTTTCACAGATGGTTAGTGCTGATTTAAATTATTTTTATTTTATTTTTTTAAGAATGATTTTTTAGATTTTTATTTATTTTTGAGAGAGAGAGAGAGAGAGAGAGAGAGAGACAGAGTGTGAGTGGACAAGGGGCAGAGAGAGAGGGAGACAGAATCGGAAGCAGACTCCAGGCTCTGAGCTGTCAGCACAGAGCGCAATGTGGGGCTCGCACTCACGAACTGTGAGATCACGACCTTAGCCGAAGTTGGACACTCAACTGACTGAGCCACTCAGACACCCTAAATTATTTGTATTAAAATAAAAAAAGTTATATATAATCCATTTGTGTTTGTAGTTTTTGCATAAGAATAAAAACAAATTTTAATAAATTTAATATGAATGAAACTGAAAATGTAGCAAAATTTCAATTAGCATAAATTTAATGAGACAGATAATGTGGTTTGCTAAAACCACATCTCTGCTCAACATGTGAATATAGTGTTGATCTTAGAGATAGGTCTTTTGTTTTTGTTATGCTTGTGTCATTGTGTGGTATCATTTTTTTCCCATTTGAATTGCTTCAGAACCTTTACTCATACATTACTCTGTGACACCATTAAGACCTTGTTTGGTGTGAATACATCATTTATGTATCGAGTCAACTTCTATTTTTTTCTCATGAACCCTCAATAATTAGAGTAATTAGCACCAATATAACCACATACATACACAGGTATGGGCGCTGAAAACTTTTGTCGATACTTAGTATTGAGGTGGCCACATGGATAAATCTACATCAACTGTAAATATTTGCTTAGATAAGCAAATAAATGAAAAACAAAATTTAAAATTTTTTTGTAGAAAGCTTGTGGAGATAACTTCTTGTAATTGTGAAAGTGTGAAAAGCCATGGATCACAGTGACCATATCATTTTGGAATTTGTGAAACCAAAGAAAGGGAATTAGGGAATGTCAGTAACACTAAGTCATGCTAAGTAATGATAGCTTTGCTTATTGAACAGTTACAATATACAAGGCACTGTACTAAGTGTTTTACATTGTCTCTAATCCTCACAGAAACAATTATCCCAGTTTTAACATGAAGAGACTGTGGCTTAGAAAGATTAAGTAATATGCCCAGTATCACAGATAATTAGTAGAGCCAGATTTTAACTCAGGCAGTCTGCATTTAGAATTATGCCTCTAAGAATGTAGATTTCAAAGACTTTTTAGAAAACATAAGCAGACTACCTTAACCAGTGAACTTGAAAGAAATGTCTCAGTAATGACAACAGGCCTTCACATGATATGTTGACTTTACAATTTGAGATTACTCCAGTGATGGAGGAAAGAGAGGCACCAAATAAACCTATGTGGTACACAAGAATTGAGTGATATGGAGGAAGAGTGCCAGTGGTGTTTGTACTTATTTTTCTACTTGCACTTTATGATCTTTAAAGAAAAAATGTAGGAGATTACAATTTCAAATTTCAAAGGGATACCTTATCATTTAGGATTAGGTTTGGCTGCTAGGAACTTAAAGTTATAGTATCTTAAATAGGATAGAAATTTCTTTTTCTTGTTAAACCGTGAAGGTGGATAATCCAGAATTTGTATAGTGTCTGTATTTCATAAAGTTCTTATGACCCAGCCTTCTTTATGGTTCTTTTACGTATAGACACCATTCTGAAGGTCACCTCATGTTCCAATATGACTTCTCTAGTTCCAGCTATCACATGTACGTTCCACCTACCAGGAAGGAGAAAGGGAAGAAGCACATATCTGTACTCTAGAAAGATACGCTTAAATTGCACATACTAGCTCCTCTTACTTCCCTTGGTCAAAATTAGTCAGATGGCCACACCTAGCTACATTGAAGGCTGGGAAATAGAGACGTTAGATAACTGTGTTTCTACCTAGAATTTTGGAGTTCTATTAGTAAATTAAAAAGAGATAGACACATATTGTGGGGCATCTAGCAAATTGTGCCACATAGGTATAACCAAATTCAAATAGAAGAGTAACAGAAACCTGTAATAATAGTGTCATAAAGGATAAAAGCCTAGAATAATCTGAAGCATCTAAAAGATTTGGCTTTTGATTATTTAAAATTTTTTGTTTATTTTTAGAAAAGTAGAAAAACAGGTGATAGTTCTCACTTGGGGAAAATTATAACATTAATAGGTGATGGAAAAATAGTAGAATGAGTCCTCTATTTTTTTCACCTCTTCTATCAAAACTTATTATTAAATTGGCAGAACACGTTGATGAGAAATTGAAGGCTCAAATAATATAGCACCTTGATTGTTGCCCTCATTATTGTTTTCCTGCATTATCTCAGCAACCTCCTTTAAAAAGTTCTTGTTGTTTCTTGGCATACATTTCCTTCCCTCACCTTCCAATCAAGTAAAGAAGACCACTTCTTTACTCCCAAAAATTATTTCTGTAAAAATAAATCCTGTCATTCCCCTACTTAAAAACATTTTTTTTTTTTGGTTCTATATACTTTATAGAATTACACCTAAACTTATCATGGTACATAAAGCCCATCATGGTATGTTGTGAACTTTCATCTCATCTGTCTATTCCTTTCATGGTTTTTGAAAGTTTTCAAAAATTTTGCTAACCTTTTTAGTATTTCCTGAATTTTGGATCTACTAATCCTTTTGTGCAAATGCTCCTCTGTTTTGGGGAAATTCATGGACAGTTTTAAGACCAAACTCAACTCACATGTCTCCACCTTTTTAAAGCCATGCAAAGGTAGATAGCTTTTCCTTTGTATCCACATGGCATTCTGCACATATTTCTATTGCAGCATTTGTCATATTGTAAGTAAATGTGTATTTATTTACATGTATTTCTTCTCTGCTAAACTCTAAGCTTCTCAGGAGAAACAATTTTAAACGTATTGCTCAGCACTTAGTGAATGTTCAGAATGGTTATTGACTGATTGACGAGAGTATATAGATGGTTTACATTAATTCAAGTCCTCAGGGTCAAATGAAATACATGCTAGAGTAATTGTGATTTAGGAACTATTGCCAGGTATCTTGGAGGAATTTTGGGTAGTGTAAGTATCAAAGGACTAGAGATAGGCAATATTCCAGTTTTCATAATGGGTGTAAAAGTATGCTAGAAGTCATAGACTCACAAGCTTTAGGCCATAAAGCACATTATCAGATAGATGACTTGTGAGTATTTTAGAGAAAATACTGAAAAGTACATTTCTATTGTTATATTTTAACCCTGCCTACCTTTATAAAGTATTAAGAGGCAGGTGTTGATTCCTAGGAACCTGTAAATGTTTGCTTAGGACAAGTAAAATTGTGTGAAACTCTTTTCCTGGTTTTTTTTTTTTTTTTTTGAAACTTACTGAATCGTGGCTATATATTCTGTAAGGCATTCTGTACATATTTGATGTCCCTCATGTACTCTCTATTGAGGTTTTATGTGGATCAGATGATGCATATTGTGTATTGAAAACCACAAGGTTTTCTGTATTTTCTGTATTCAGGGTTTCCCTACTTTCAGTCATTTTTTTAACACTTTAATATTTTTTTTGCCATATTCACGCAGCATTTCTACTTTTAACATTTATTTATTTTTGAGACAGAGAGAGAGCATGAACAGGGGAGGGTCAGAGAAAGAGGGAGACACAGAATCTGAAATAGGCTCCAGGCTCTGAGCTGTCAGCACAGAGCCCGACGCGGGGCTCGAACCCACAGACCGTGAGACCATGACCTGAGCTGAAGTCAGACACTTAACCAACTGAGCCACCCAGGCACCCCTCATTTCTACTTTTATATACCTAAAATTTTTCTTTAAATCAACTTGTTGCTTAAAACTTAAACTTAGCCTTATTCTAAAAGAAAATATCTATTATGTACCAGTGATAACTTTTCTAATATACCCTATAATACATACATAACAGTGAACAAAAAAAATGATGGCCCTGTGTCATCTTGAATGCAACCATTATGTAATTTTATCACATTTTATGCTGCAATCACTAAGTGAAATATGGGAGGTATTTAGGGCTAATTCGAAGTACCACTGAGTGATTTTTTTGTCCATTGCATCATGGCATGGTACACAATGGCAGTTGATTAATGGATTGATATCAAGTTGGAGGGGTTGTTTTGAGTGACAAATTACAAGGCTATGACCTTTGTTCTAACCTGATTCACAATTTTATTAGTGACCTGAAGACATAGGGGTGAATGGGTTAAGTTGGAAATCGCTTCCAGGGGTAATTAATTTACTGCATGATAGAAAAGGTTAAAAATTTTTGGCAGGTTTGGATTATAGGCAAATAATAGTAGCATGGTAGGAATTAATGTGGAGAATACACAATTAGATTAAGACAGATCAGTGTTCACATATAGAAAGGAGATGATCTGGCAAAATTACTTTGGCATTTTAATTGGCTCTAAACTCATTAGGAGCAGAAAAGTTTCTATAAATGCCCTAGAAAGTAAATGCAAACCTAGATTTCAGTCATGAAAGTAATGACTTTAAAATCAAGTGTCCAAATTCAGAGAGTTAAGCATTTTACAGCGGATCAATCTATATCTGGAATATTGTTAATTCCAAGATATTATCCAGAAAAATTCTACAGCTGGAGACCTTATCATATGAGAGAGAGAGTTGAAAGAACTGGGCATGGTAAGCCTGAAGAAGAAAATTTTAAGTTGGGGCATGAGAATTGTTTTCAAATGCAGTATTGGAAAAGCTTTTAACATAGAAGAAAAATTTTATTTATTCTGCATCGCCTTAGTAAGTCGATTTGACTTCAGCTCAATAAAAATTAAAATAATTGAACAGTCAGGGATGTTTCCTCAAGGGAAGGAGCCAGCTGCCAGGATTGCCATATGGTCATATTTGGGGGGTGTGTATGATGTGTCTAAATTGGCAGAGAGGTGATCTTTTAACTTTATATGATTTTAATTTTTATGATGATCACGTCATCAGAAAAAAAGATAATTCCCTTTGAAAAGTGAAATTTAAAACTATGTGAGAAGGGGAGTGGTTGGAGGAGACTTGTACTTTTGTCACTCAATACTTCTGTATTTAAGTACTTTTTGACTGCCTCCTTAACCTCCCTGAGCCTGAAGACCCTCTTCTAGACAGTGGGAATAATAGCACTTTTCATGCTCGATAGTTGTGAAGATTTAATTAATGCTATGAATGAAAATTCCTGGCACAGTAGGACTTAGGTGTATGTAGTTTTCTTTTTCTTTTCTTTGGTCTTGATTTTACTGTTGGAAAGGACAGCCAAAAACTAGTGGGAAGCTGGAAACTTAGTCCTAATTTTGGACCTTAAACAGGTAGTCCTAACTTGTGATTTGGAAGTCATGTGGTATGGGGAAAGTAATACAGAAGAAAGAGAATATATGTGTGTGTGTGTGTGTGTGTCTGTATGTGTATGTATTTAGTCACTTCTGGGAGCCCTTGTAATGTCAGAGTACAGTCTTCACAGATGAGACCTATATTCATTATTTTCTTGCTTGTCTTAATGGCCAATCACTGAGCAATAAATCTGTGGGCCACATGGCCTATTCAGTTTAGCTGCAATATGGATGAAATTATGAAATCATCCATTTCACATCCCTGTTAATTGAGCTTTTATAGTAATCAAATTAGGTAGTTGTTTAATGATCCAATTAACTGTTCTACAAATTGACACTTAGATTACTTCGTAGAGCTCTTACCTAAGCTAAGTACATATACTTGAAAGTTTAAGCTAGCTTATTACAATGATACTCTCAGCTTTGACTAACTTTGAGGGAAAAAAAGTAAATGAAAGGAGACCTCAGGCAAACAAATCATCATTCAATCCAGGCCAAGAAAAAAAAAGTCTTGGCAATTCATTAGACATCACGTCTTCATTTTTAGATTCTGTATTTAAGAAGTTAATACCATTTTTTCAAAAGATTATTCTCCTACCTCGATATACTGCCACCAGGTAACAATAGCTGCTACTGTTGTTAGTTCCAATCTTTCCAAAATGAAAGATTTAAGTTCTAGAACCATTCTCAAGGATTTCTAAGCAGTAGTGTTCTTCTTGTATCTCTATGATTTAGTTTTCTGTGTATTTTTCTTTTATCTAAAAAATAAGCTCTGCTTTTGTCAAGCTTAAACAATGTTAAACCACCACTATTTTAAGGATGATAACTTAGATCTATGTGTCTGTTTTTGTGCCAATAGTACACTTACTTGATGATTACAGCTTTATAATACAGCTTGAAGTCCAGAATTGTGATGCTTCCAGCTTTGGTTTTCTTTTTCAACATTACTGTGACTATTAGGGATCTTTTCTGCTTCCATACAAATTTTAGGATTGTTTGTTCTAGCTTTGTGAAGAATGATGGTGGTATTTTGATAGGGATTACATTGAATGTATAGATTGCTTTGGGTAGTATAGATATTTTAACAATATTTGTTCTTCCAATCCATGAGTATGGAATGTTTTTCCATTTCTTTGTGTCTTCTTCAGTTTCTTTCATAAGTTTTCTATAGTTTTCAGCATATTAGGTATTTACCCAAAGGATACAAAAAATGCTAATTTGAAGAGGCACATGCACCCCAATGTTTATAGCGGCACTATCAATAATAGCCATATTATGGAAAGAGCCCATATGTCTATAGACTGATGAATGGATAAAGAAGATATATACAATGGAATACTACTTGACATTCAAAAAGAATGAAATCTTGCCATTTGCAATAATGTGGATATAACTAGAGTGTATTATGCTAAGCAAAACAATTCAGTCAGAGAAAGACAAATACCGTATGATTTCACTCATGTATGGAACTTAAGAAACAAAACAGATGAACATAGGAGAAGGAAGGAAAAATGAAAAGGGAGTGGGAGGCAAACCATAAGAGACTCTTAAATACAGAGAACAAATTGATGGGAGGTAGGTGGGGGGATGGGCTAAGTAGGTGATGGGCATTAAAATGGGCCCTTGTTGGGATGAGCACTGGGTGTTAAATGTGAGAGATGAATCACTGGGTTCTGGTCCTGAAACCAATAGTACAATGTATGTTAACTAACTTGATTTTTAAATAAATAAATTTTAAAAGAAGATGATATCTTAGAAAAAAAAAAGTATGGAGGTAAATGTTTAAGGTACAATCCATTACCTTTTTCAGTAATCCTTCACTATTCTTCCATTAGCCCACAAACTTTTTAGCTTGAAATGAGAGCACTTGCGGTCATGTTCCCTCTTTGGAATGTCTTGGTCTCAGTGTCTGGTTTTTCTCAGCAGCTAATGAAGAACTGCTTCAAGAACAGGCAACCCATTGGTCCTTTCTCTTTTCCCTTCCCCAAGACTATTACATTGATCACAGAAAAGGTTTAGTTTGCCTTTATAGTTTTGCTAGTTTGTAACCCCCTTCTTATTTTTCTTTAATGCATGCTAATAGCCAATTATAAACTAAATTCCTTTCTCAAAAATCAGCAATTGAGTTAAAAAAAAGCAACCCTTGGAGGTTATACTGGCCTTCCTCTGTAGATTTTTAGTTTAAATCTTTAGTTTAAATCTTAATATATAGTTTCTTTGCAATTTCCAGAAAACGTATTTGTATTACCAAAGATGGATTATAGTAATTACCACTAATTTCCGTAATCAAAATGGATATAATTTTCTTGGGAATGATGACTTTAATTTTTAAAATTCACTTGCCAGCATCAGTAATCTTCACACTGCTGAGGGTAGAGTTAGGGGAGAGAAAGAGGATAAAATAATGGAGATTGTTGTGGTCCCAGTTTGTATTTTCATCTACAGTTACTAATTGTTTGACAGTTACAAAAGGTTTTAGAATATGAACTCTGCAACTGTATTTTTAAGGTATTCATTAAAACCAGTTATGCAAGTCTCCTGGTGCTTGCTCTGTTGCTCAGGCACCTAAATGACCTCAATCTCCTGTGTCATGCTATTTTTGAGCAAGGAGAAATTGCTTGAGGCCAGACTTTACAAAAATGGAGAGGAAATTGTATGTATAGGAAAAAAGTCCCTATGTGTTTAACTGACCACTTTACCAGTTACAAGAAAGATTCTTCTAACTCAGTAGCTTTAGCTGTCAAAGAAGAAATAAGAAGTACAGAATAAGTCTTAGGCTAAAATAAGAAAAAATACATCTTATGCATAAAATACATTTATGTGCAAAATGGATAGTGCTTGCACAGTTTTTACATAATTTTTAAGAGATATTTAAGGGAGGCAAAAGATCAGATTAGCAAACTTTTCTTCTAGAGATCAACAGGAGAAACTTTTAAATAACACTACATACAGCTTTCATCTTCAGAAAGTAAAATTCTTTCTAATGTCCAGTGGGAATAAAATGATTTCCAAATTATTTCTCTAGAATGTGGTAAAAATATATTTTGAATAGACATTAAATAAAGGATTCCTAGTTCCAATCAAAACAAAAGAGGTATGGAATCAACATGACATGGTGGAAAGAACAATGAAAAGGGGAGGAGAAAATTTAGATTCTAGTCTAGGTTCGTCACTTTAATAGCTGTGTGGCCTTGGGAACCCTTAATTCATAAGCTACTATTTCTTCACTGGCAATGGAGGAATAAGAATGTATGGCCCACCTTCCTCACAGGGTTTTCTGATGAACATTACTTAGGAATACTGAGAAATGATCTGCCATAACAGCCACCATCAACCCCACTTGTTCCAGGAATTGCCCCAAAGAGAAGCAGAGGATTTTCCCTTCCTCTTTTTGAAATGTCTCTAAACTTCTGCTAGCCTTTTTATAGTCAGCCAAAGACTGTCAGTTTATCTGAAGACCAATTGGAAAGTCTTCTTCTACTTCCAGAATCCCCACCTTTATGGAACACTTGCCAATCAGAGATTGTCTCAGTATTTCCTGCATAATACTTAGTCTCCTTACTAAAACTTTTGAAACTCTGTTGAAACAAAAGATGGGTTTCCTTGCTACAAATCTTTATACCTTTGTTAATATTGTCTTGGACTTAATTTTTCATTGATAACATTTATGTGTTAGCATTTATAATGAATGTTAAATATAAGACTGCTGCTTCAGAATTTTAAATTTGTTGAAGGAGATAGTAAAACCTAAAACTAAAAATTTCAGGAATCAAACTTAAAGTTCATTTGGGAAAGCATACTCTAAGGAGATATCTGTTTTCATGCTTCACAATTTAGGCCTCTCAAATTTGATAATAATCACTAATTTATAAGGGCTTTATGCATACCATTTTGGTGCCAGTTTAGTGTATCTCTCGAGGCTGACTGTCTGGCTTTGATCCCTGGCTTTACCACTTATTAGCTATATGATCTGGGGCAAGTTACTCAGTGAATGCTAACATTTATGGAGCACTTACTATAGGTCAGGCACAAACATCTTATGTGAATTATGGATTATTTTACTGAATCCTCAATGAGATTAATATTATTCCCATTTTAGAAAATCTAGAAAGGTCAAGTAATTTTCCCAAGATTACACACGTAACAGTTAACACATAAACAAAACAAGAGTTGTTAATAGCATATAGGTCAATGTGTTGAAATGATTATATGAGACAAAGCTTGTAATGTGTCTAACTAACCAACACATAGGAAGTATTCAGTAAATATTCCATTGTTCTTATCGATGTTACTAGGTGAGCATAATTAACTACATTGTTAAGATAGGAAACTTCAATTGATCTTAAAAAACCAAACCAAACCAAACCAAACATAATACTAGAAAGAGTGAATTGACACATTGGTACTCTAAAATAGAGACCATTAGATTAGCCAGATAAAAATTTCATAAGCTTTTTTTTGGATGGAGAAATAAAATGCTCTTTACTTGAATCCTTGCAATTGACACAGGAGAATGTCGAGAATGTCTCTAGTGGGAGACATGTAGGGGCAGTTGTGAAACAAAGGCAATAACTAGAAGAATTATAATGGTACACTGTTGAGGGGTTGAGTTTGTGGAGTGGCATACCCACCTATGACTCATTGCTGTTCTAGATTTACTTCATTAGAGGTCAATATTTAAAACTATGAGATATGGGGAGCCTTATATCATGATTCAATATTTGAAATGCTAGTGACTTATAGATTATATAAGTTGTTTGAAGGATTGGGAAAATAGTAGTGGCCTCTAGATTATAGTCTACCATAGCAGGGCCTTGTTACATAGATTAATAGAATCATCTCAAGTAAGTTTGGCTAGTCAGTGAGGTAATATAGAAAGATCTGGGTTCCTCAAAAAACTAAAAATAGAACTACCCTACCACCCAGCAATTGCACTACTAGACATTTATCCAAGGGATACAGCTGTGCTGTTTCAAAGGGACACATGCACCCCCATGTGTATAGCAGCACTATCAACAATAGCCGAAGTATGGAAAGAGCCCAAATGTCCCTCGATGGATGAATGGATAAAGAAGATGTGCTATATATATATACAATGGAGTATTACTCAGCAATCAAAAAGAATGAAATCTTGCCATTTGTAACTATGTGGATGGAACTGGAGGGTATTACGCTAAGTGAAATTAGTCAGTCAGAGAAAGACAAAAATCATATGACTTCACTCATATGAGGACTTTAAGAGACAAAACAGATGAACATAAGGGAAGGGAAACAAAAATAATATAAAAACAGGGAGGGGGACAAAACAGAAGAGACTCATAAATATGGAGAACAAACTGAGGGTTACTGGGGGGGTTGTGGGAGGGGGGATGGGCTAAATGGGTAAGGGGCACTAAGGAATCTACTCCTGAAATCATTGTTGCACTATATGCTAACTAATTTGGATGTAAATTAAAAAAAATAAAAAATAAAATTAAAAAAAAAGAAAGATCTGGGTCACTGCTGGGAATTTAAAACCCCAGTAGAAGTGGCGCTACTTCAGAAGAGTCCTCTGAGGATGTAAACGAAAAAAGCAAGAGGGGGAAAAGGGGGCCAAGAGGGATATCAAAAACACATTGTGCTTAGTTTATCATTTTTCTTATTTCAGCCCCAGTTTTAACAGTGTTCATAAAAGAACAATGATTCCATTTACCTAATCCCAATTGATTAATTGATATAAACACTTTAAGTGCAAGGCATTGTGAAGGTAATAGGAATTTAAGACCAGGTAGGAGAGGACTAGGGTCATTTCAGGCCAATAAATGAGCTGTTTTGAGCTCATTTATTTAAATTGTACCCTGTAATAGTTGCCTAGACATTTAAACTCTGGGCCTCAGTTACTTCATATGTAAAATGAAAATTTTGAACCATATGATCTCTGGGGAATTTTGCAGCATTAAAATGTTATGATTCTCTTTGACTTACTTTTAAGGAAAAAGTATGAACCTCTTTAGTTAATAAAGAATCAAGGAAATAAGCTCTTATCTTACAAGGGTGCATCCAAATGGATATGTGCATATGTACATACTTAACCACATATATACATGTTTGGCATAGTTTGAGACATAATGTTTGGCATTATGAGGATTATCATGAAAAAATACTAGTAAAACTGGAATGAGTGACATAAGATTGAAGTGATATCCAACTTAAAAAGTATTTGCAGCATGAAAGAACATAATAACACAGATGCTTTTACAAGGAGAATCTTCTGGCTAAAGGTTAGGGGGATGTAGCAATTCATGTAAGTAAAGTTCAAATTTTATTTACTCAAAAAGTAATAGCATCCTTTGCTCTATATCCCTGTGTCCTTAAGACTATAACAAATCATCCTTGAGTTTCTTGTCCATAGTTTGAAAATGGCTTTATCCTAAGAATTTTTCATTTTGATAAGTGTTTATCTCAGAAAGATTAAGCCAGGATTCTCTAAACTCACCCTTGGGAAGTATCTTAATTTAGTTTTTCAAATTACTCAACCACTGCCAATGTTATTTTGACAACTTCTTATTCAAGAAGTCTCATGAATTTAAAAGTTTATGTATAGCCAACAGATCTATTCCTCATGAGATATGGGATCTAAGGCAGTGAGACTCCATTCTTTCTTATTAGTGGAAGTGACAAGACTTACTAGAAACTGAAACAATGGGGTCAAGCACTGAATAAAGAAAAAGGAAAAAAGCAAGGCTGGGAGACTCTCAACCCAAACTAAAACATTCATGATGTCCTATAAAGAGATGGTTGTAGTTGGAGTTTCTGAGTAACAGAACACTATTTAAGAGAAACTGCTGATGATCATAAAAAGTTATAAGCAATGACAGGAGAGCCAAGGACAGAGAAGAGAAGATGAATTCTTCTTGTCTTGTGTAAATGGAAGGCCTCAATGCTTTTCAGTATGATTTGTTTAAGCTGCTTGTGGTTATCAGTGGGATACACAAGAGAGATAGATCAAATTTCAAAAAACAATTTGAAATTTTTGATTATTTCTGCATATCCAGTAATAAAGACAATGAAGAAATAACCAAAAGTTTAAGACATTCACATGCTTATAAAATGTTTTCACTTATTCATTATTCTTACTTTAATAAGCACATAACTTGAGTATCCTTCATATTCTAATCACTGGATGAAATACAAGAAAAAAGAAAAAGGTCCTTGCCCTTAAGGTGTTTAAAATCTATTTGGAAGTAAAATATAATGCTTTTGTTTTGATTAATTCTCCATGTTGCTCTAATAAACTAACTCATGTGAAGCTTAAAAATTCAAGTAAAAGTTTTTCCTTTGAAATGCTTGCGAGAAGTTGAGAATAGCATTTCCTTTATGTAAAAACTGGCTAAAAGATAATGCAGCCTATTCTATTAGGCTATTAGAGCCAAATTTATTCATCTTCAATATGCTGTAATTTTATTCAGAACCTATTTTTATTCTGCTATATTCTTCAACCCTAAAATTCACATGGCCCAAGGGAAAAACGTCTTGGAATGTATCATCTGTTCCACTCAGTAGTTAGACTGCTGAAGTTCCAACAGCTGGAACATATTCCTGCTTTGCATCATCTCCCTTTATCCCCATGGAGCCCTTTAGACTTGTTCTTACTCCCCCTGCTGTCCTTGGGGGAAAGCTTTTAGCATCTGGTAGCTGGGACTACACGTAAGTTAGATATAGATGCTTTTCTCTGTTGTTTATGGTCAGTATTTCAGTTTTCTAGTTCAGTCTGAGCATGTAAAGCATGACAGTGGAGGTGTGTATGTTTTTCAGGCAGGTGGGAGTTCTGGCAAAGTGAGGAAGGTGGTATGAGACTAGAAACTATGTAACATTAGCTCCTTTGATAAAGATGCTTAAGCTACTTCCTTGGGAGATGAGAAAATTCTAGGGAAATGTAACCGTTGTCTTAAAAACCCTGAAAGGTTGATATTTGAATTCAAAAAAGATTTTGGTGGCTCTTGGAGTCCTAGTAACTCCTAAGGAGTGGAGGATAGTGGGAGCAACTTTTGGCTCAGCCTCAAAAAAAGAATTTTCCTATCCCTATTGAAGCAGAAGCTCAATGACTACTTGTGGTCTTTTTTTAAAAAAATTTTTTATTTTAAAAAAAAATTTAAAAAAAAAAAAAATTTTTTTAACATTTATTTATTTTTGAGAAACAGAGAGATAGCATGAGTAGGGGAGGGGTAGAGGGAGAGAAAGGAAGATACAGAATTCAAAGTAGGCTCCAGGCTCTGAGCTGTCAACACAGCCTGACATAAGGTTCAAACCCATGAAACATGAGATCATGACCTGAGCTGAAGTCGGACGCTTAACCGACTGAGCCACCTAGGTACCCCAACTGCTTGTGATCTTGTAGAGGTGAAGTAAATGGGATTAGTCAAGGTGATGGGACCTGGATGGGAGTTAGGATAAGGATGGCAAATTGGTTTAATTCCCCTGCCAACTGTGATCAACTGGTAAAGCCTGCCTGGAGTCCAATGGGCCTCTGACACTGTCCAAGCTCACGAGGAAGTGCTGTGATTGATTACAATAGATTTGCATGCCATACATTTTCTCCCTCTGAGATGTTACTTCACTATTATTTCCATTCCTTAGATTCTGTGATCATCAGTGGTACTGCTTGGTGTTACTACCAGTTCAATATACCCAGCCAGCTCTGTGCATTCAAAACACAATTTCATATCTACAGTACTTGTCTACTACTTCTTACCTTTTGTTACCCTTGAGTGGTTAAGTATATAATTGTGTTGACCTTTTTAGACTGAAAGATTATAGGAATTTTACTTCCTGCTGTAATGAAATTACAAGGAAGCATAGTGGTATATTGGAACATAATTTGACTTCTACCTTCACCATTTCACTGAGACTACATCCACCAATGGTGCCACAAATGATGTATGTGTTTCCAAAGGCATGAACACTTGACAGCTTCTTGAAATATTTTTGTCTCTTGGCTCTTACCATGCTATTTCCTTCTGCTTTTCTCCCACCTCACTACTTCTTCTTAGTATCATTTACTCTCATCCAAGGACCAAAGTAAGATCCTCTTCAAGAGATGATTAAAATGTATCTACTCTCTCATCTGCCCATTCCTATATATTTTAATTCTGTTCTTATATTGATAATTCCAAAATTTCTAAACATAGGTGAGAACTTTAATTTTCACTCTTTTTTCTAATCCCTTGCTTGAAATTACCTGTTAGAAGATTCACCTAAAACTTGCCATTCAATATGGACTCCTGATCCATCCCCTACTTTGTTTTCTTGTCCTCTTAATCATTCCATAACATAATTAGCCACCCAGGTCCTCATCCAGGAAATGTAAGGATTATTCTTGATTTTTTCCCTTCTCCCACTTCCCACCCCTCATCTATAATAGATTTATCATTATAAATATCTCAACTACATTTTGGCTGTGTCACTTCTCTCTCTCACCATTACTATCACCCTGGAGCAGACTACTCGTGTCTCTCATCTGGACCATTGCAGTAACCTCCTAATACTTGCCCCACCAAAGTTCAGTATTCACACAGTAGTAAGAGTAATCTTTCATTCATTCAACATTAACTCAACATTTAATTGAATACATGGAGGGATTATCATAGATGGAGCTCTTCAAGGCTCTTGGGGGTCATCAGGGAACAAGCAAAGTTTTCTGACTTTGTTCTAGTAGGAGAAGATACACACAAAAAACAGGAAACACAATAAATAAATGAAAAATATAATAAGCTAGTTGATGTACGTGCTGTGGAAAAACTAAAAGTAAAGCAACTTAAAGGAGTTAGGGAGTGCTGGAAAGTGATAGTACAGATTATAATATATAAAAGGAGGTCAGAATAGGTCTCATTAAGATGATCTTTTCATGAGAGAGTTAGCCAAGTGGACATGAAGGAGAAGAATGTTCTAGGCCAAAGAACAGCTAGAGTAAATGTCTTTCAAATGAGACAGTATCTTGTGTGTTTGAGAGACAGCAAGAGAACCTGTATGGCTATAACAGAGTGAGTATGTGAGGAGGAGTGTGGGAAGAGATCACAGTTAACACGACAGAGACTGTAGAGCTATGTGAGAGTATCCTACAAGGGCACTGTAAGAACTTCGACTTTTACTCTCCTTGAAAAGAGGAGTCCTTGGATAGCTTTGAGTAAAGGAGTGAAATATACTATAACTTACATTTTAAAAGGATCACTTTGGCTGCTGTTTAATAAATATTAAAGTTAAGAGTATAATGCAGAGACCAATTAGGAGGCTATTGCAGTAATCTAGGTAAGAGATGATGGATATTTAGACCAGGATGGTAATGGGAGAGGTGGTACAAATTGGTTAGATCTTGGATATATTTTGCAGATATATCCAACAAGATTTCTTGATGAATTTGGTGTGGGATATGAGAAAGATGTTTTAGGAATGACTGCAAGTTTTTAGGACTGAGCAACTGGAAAAAATGGGGTTGGCATTAAATGAGATGGAAAAAATTGAGGAGGGATAGATTTTAATGAGAAGATCAGGAGTTTTAGTCTTGGTCATGAAAACTTTAATATATTTATTAAATATTAGAGTGGATGTTGAATAGCAGTGGGATACACAATTCTGAAGTTCTAGGAGAACATTGAACTGGATGTTGTCAGTATATAGATGGCTTTTGAAGCCCAGAGTCTGGATGAAATCATCAAAGGAGGCTTGGATGTATTCCAACATTAAGAGGCTGGAGAGAAGAGGAGAACTCATAAAAAGAGACTAAGAAGAAGGGATCAGTGAAGCTAGAGTACAAAAGAAAAGATGTAGAGCTTTAAAAACCAAGGGATAACTGATGAATGGATAAATAAAATGTGATATATATATGTATATATATGTATATAAATATATATATATATATATATATATATATATATACACATATATATATATACACACACACATTTACACAGTGGAATATTAGTGATCAACAAGAATGAAATCTTGCCATTTGCAACAATGTGGATGAAATTAGAGTGTGCTATGCTAAGTGAAATAACTCAGAGAAAGACAAATATATGATTTCATTCATATGTGGAATTTAAGAAACAAAACAGATGAACTTAGGGAGAGGGGCACAAAAATATAAAAACAGAGAGAGAGGCAAACCATAAAAGACTCTTAAATACAGAGAACAAACTGAGGGTTACTGGAGGATATTGGGTGGGGGGGATACGCTAAATGGGTGATAGGCATTAAGGAGGGCACTTGGGATGAGCACTGGCTGTTGTATGTAAGTGACGGATCACTAAATTATACTCCTAAAATCGTTATAACACTATACATTAACTAATTTGGATTAAATAAAAAATAATAATAAATAAAAACAAAACAAAACCAAGGAATAAAAAGGCATCAACAAGGAGCAAGTCATTAATTGATAGATTGAATAAGATGAGGACTGGGTTTAACAATAGAGTTAAGGAGTTAAAGAAATCTGGGCAGCAGAAGTTTTCTTTGAGGATGGAGAGAAAAGATTTGTGTGGGTTTCAGAGAGAAAGGAACATCTTCTATGAAGTATTTTTTTTTTCAACGTTTATTTATTTTTGGGACAGAGAGAGACAGAGCATGAACGGGGGAGGGGCAGAGAGAGAGGGAGACACAGAATCGGAAACAGGCTCCAGGCTCCGAGCCATCAGCCCAGAGCCCGACGCGGGGCTCGAACTCCCGGACCGCGAGATCGTGACCTGGCTGAAGTCGGACGCTTAACCGACTGCGCCACCCAGGCGCCCCTTCTATGAAGTATTTTTGTCAAAAAAAAAATCAGACTTCGATCTAGCTTCTGGACCTACTAGATTTTAGAAAATGCATACAGGAGAGGAACAACATGGGCAAAATGCAGACCTTAGGAACTTAGAACAAAGGGACTGGTTTCTTTAAAAAATACATTGCCATTGGTATGGGAGGAAAGGAGAGAAGTAAAGACGTGGAATCACATAGATTAGAACAGATATAAGAATATGGTGACCAACATTTCATTTTGTCTGTGATTATCCTGCTTATTGTTAATAATGATTCCTTTTCTCTCAGATATGTCCCAGTTTGGACAATAAGTTATAAAGTCACTGTATGCAAATATAGACTTCATTTTAATCAAACAATAGACTGTAAAAGAAGTATTTATGAGATAATTTGGAAAATTGGAATACTGATGATCCATTTGGTGATATTAGAGAGTTATGGTCAGTTGTTTTAAGGTAAAATTATGTTGTGTTTATATTTTTAAAAAGAGATCTTATCTTTAGATATTTATAGATGGAGTGATATACCAGGAATTGGCTTCAGAATAATCCTGTGTGTGTTTGTGGGGGGCGGGTAGTAGTTAGTAGCACTGAGAAAACTAGAACTATATTAGGTTTATAATTATTGACACTGGGTGATGAGTATATGGGGATTTACTACACTATTCTCCTTTATTTTGGATTTGTTTAATATTTTCATAATGTTTGTTTGTTTATTTAGAGAGAATGAGAGAACACAAATGGGGGAGAGGGGCAGAGGGAGAGAGAGAGAATCTTAAGCAGGCACCGTGCCACACATGGAACATGTTGCTGGGTTCAATCTCACAACTGAGAGATCATGACCTGAGCCAAAATTAAGAGTAGGATGCTTAGCTGACTGAGCCACCCAAGTGCTGCTCATAATAAGAAGCTTAAAAAACAGATATATAGGGAAAATGGGAAGAGGGAAAATAGAAATAGTGATTAGACATCACTTTTGAGGCATCTTCTAAATTGTCGACATAGTATATCTCTCCTTTTATTTAGGTTTTCTTTAATTTCTCTTAGCAATGTTTGTGGTTTTCAGTGTAAACATCTTGCAAATGTTCTATCAGCTTCATCCTTAAGTATCATTCATATATTTTATGCTATGGTAAATGGTATTGATTTTTAATTTCATTTCTAGTATCTAGAAGAAATATACCTGATTATTGTATATTGATCATGTATTCTGGAATTTTGCTAAACTCGTTAATTAGTTATAGTAGGTGTTTTGGTAGTTTGCATACAATTGTTTACATAGATGATTTTTTAATTTTCAATCAAGTTGTCTTTTATTCATTTTTCATGCCTTTTGTACTTGTTTGGAACCTCCAGTAAAATGTTCAGTGGAAGTTGTGAGAGTAAACATTTTTGTCTTGCTCTTGTTCTTAAACAGAAAACTTTGTCTTTCACCATTAAGAATGATATTCTCTGCAGTTTTAAGTGCACTTCATTAGGTTGAGGAAATTCCTTTCTATTTCTACTTTACTGAGTGTTTTCAACATCTTATCTGCACCTATTGATATCATCATATATTTTGTTGTTTTTTTTTTTTAGTCTGTTAATATGGTAAATTATATTGATTTTTGAATGTTAAACTAACTTTGTATTATTCATTCAAATACAAATTGTCAAATGATATATTTTCTCTTTTTGTAAATATTATATGTTGGGTTTGCTTGTTAAAGTTTTATTAAGAATGTTTGCATCTGGGGCGCCTGGATGGCTCAGTTGGTTAGGCCTCTGACTTCAACTCAGGTCATGATCTCACAGTCTGTGGGTTCGAGCCCCACGTCGGGCTCTGTGCTGACAGCTCAGAGCCTGGATCCTGCTTCAGATTCTGTGTTTCCCTCTCTCTCTGCCCCTTCCCTGGTCATGCTCTCTCTCTCTCCCTCTCTCTCTCTCTCTCTCTCTCTCTCAAAAATAAATAAATACACATTAAAAAAAAGAATGTTTGCATCTATATTTTGGGGGAAAATTTAATTGATCCATAGTTTTGTTTTCTTGGAATATTCTTAGGTTGTGGTATCAGGGTAATACTGGCCCTATAAAATGAGTTGGGAAGTATTAACTGCTCTTCAAATTCTGGAAGACTTTATGTAGAATTCATACTATTTCTTCTTTTAAATATTTGGTAGAAGTTAATAGTGAAGTCCTTTAGACATGGAAAGTTTCTGAGAAGATTTTAACTACAAATCCAATATATTTAATAGATATTAGGATATTCAGATTATCTGTTTCTTCTTGTGTGAGCTTTGGTAGTTGGTGTCTTTAAAGGAATTTGCCCATCTCAGTTGTCAAATTTATTGGAATAAAGTTGTTCAAAGTATTGCCCTTTCCCTTTTTAATATCTGTAGAATTGCTTTCTCATTCCTGGTAGGTAGTTGTCTCCATACTTTCTTTCCTGATCAGTCTGACTAGAGGTTTATCCATTTTATTGATCTTCTCAAAGAATCAATTTTTGTTTTCATTGATTTTTGTATCATCTTTCTGATTTTCTTTCATTGATTTCTCCTCCGATATTTAGTATTTCTTTTTCTGCTTCCTTTGCATTTTGTTTCCTCTTTTTTATGAGATTCATAATATGAAAGGTGAGATCATTAATTTGAGACTTTTCTTCTTTCCCCATGTAAGAGTTTAGTGCTGTAAATTTTTTCTTTAGTAACTCCTTTAGCTGTATTCTATAGTTTTGGTGTATTTTAATTTTCATTCAGTGTGAAATATTTTCTAATTTCTTTTTTGCTTACTTCTTTGGTCCATGGGTGATTTAGAAATGTCGTATTTTATTTCTAAATATTAGAGTTTTCCAGAGAGGTTTCTGTTATTGGTTTTTAATTTAATTTTATTGTGGCCAGAGAACAAACTTTGTATATCTTGAATCCTTTTAAATTTGTTGAGACTAATTTTATGACTTCAGATGTGGTCTATCTTGGTAAATGTTTAGGTATACTTGAAAAGAATGTGTATTCTACTGTTATTGAGTGGTATGCTATATAAATGTTAGGTCTAGTTTATTGGTAGCATAATTCAAATCTTAAACATCATTATTGATGTTCTGATCACTTCTTCTATCTATCAAGTTGAAATTTCTTAGTATAATTGTGAATTTTCTGTTTTTCTTTGCAGTGCTATTAGATTTTCCTAAATGCATTTTTTGGGGGGTGCATAAATGTTTTCTTCTTTTTTTAAAAAAAGATTTTTTTAATGTTTTATTTATTCTTGAGAGAGAGACAGACAGACAGATTGTAAGTGGGGGAGGGGCAGAGAGAGAGGGAGACACAGAATCCAAAGCAGCCTCCAGGCTCTGAGCTGTCAGCCACAAGCTGCAAGATCATTACCTGAGCCAAAGTAAGACGCTTAACTGACTGAGCCACCCAGGTGCCCCATAAATGTTTTCTTCTTGATTAATTGACCCCTTTATATTTTGTTGTGTTTATTATTATGTGAATAATTATATTTTTAAATGAGTATTGCTGATAAAATAATATGTATCATATATATTTGTATATAATATAAATATATATTATATATGTATAAGTGTATATCATATATATTTATGTGTATACATACAAATATATTTATAGAGAGACTTATTCATAGCCACTTTTCATAACTTTCTTATTAATTCTAAGTTTTTTGATGATTTTCTGGAATTACTGGATATGTGATCATATTTTCTGCAATTAATTATACTCTTGGTACTTTTCTTTCAATTTCTTAATGTGCTTTTCAGAACTTCTAGAACACTTTTGTTTATTCAGGACTTTAATGAGACTGACTCAGTAAGTGTGATTTTGGCTGCTGAGTGGAGATATAAAATCTTTACAATATTAGGAAAGTATACTTCTAGTGCTAATTTTTATATATAGATTTTGTTTTTTTATTCTTTGTCAGCATGCCATCAGCTGATTTCAGAAGACTTTTTTTCTGTAGGTCTCAGGCTTTAATCCAGTTTTGCCCCTCAATCTCTCCTGAGTCTCCAAGTTGCTTTTAAAGTCCTTGAGCTCAGGGTATATATTTCCAAACTGGCAAAGAAATAATTGAAAAACAAGTGTTAGCTATGCTAGATACTCACTTAGAGGCACCTCCTGATTTCAAGGCAATTTAGGATCATAGGTAGAAGCTGCTTCTACCACTGAGATCCTTCCAGTTGAAACCTGTATTTTAAACTATTCAGAAATATACATTTTGTGGTGCTTCATTCACTAAAAAAAATCTCACTGACAGAGCTAAATACTGTTGTATCTGAATAAGTAACTACTCTTAAACCATGTTTGCACTGGAGAAGTTTAGTCTTATGGGAATTTCCTGGATCAGAATATACAAGGAGGGGCAGCTTTTAGTAAAGGATAAGTAAAAGTACAAGTCATAGACATAGGTTTTAACTGAGTATACCCACATGATGGGTTTTGAGCAACCTGTACTTTCCTTTTTATTTTGATGAATTCATTTTGGTGTTTTCTTCTCTGTATCTGTTTTCTTCCTTGTGTAAGCCACAGTGCTTATTATAATAATTATTTCAAGGATCTTTCAAAACAGACACTTTTTATGGTATCTGAAAAAGTGCCAGAACATTCCTATATTCATTAGAGGAAACAATTTTTCAACCTTGATCACTTAAATTGCAAAAGTTGTACCAATACTGGATCTACTTTTATTTCTTATTTTTATTTTTAAATTGATAAATTGAAATTTAATCAAAATTAAAACATTGCCTTTCAAGAGATAGTTAAGAAAGTGAAAACTCAGTTTATAGCCTGAGGAAAAATATTTGTAAGATATATATCTGATACATGACTATCATTCTAAATATACAAATAGTTTTTATAACAATAGTAAGAAAAATAACACAATTCAAAATAGTGGCATGGATCTACTTAAAAAAAATTTTTTTTAATGCTTATTTATTTTTGAGAGAGAGAGAGAGACAGAGAATGAATGGGGAAAGGACAGAGAGAGAGGGAGACACAGAACTCAAGGTGGATTCCAGACTCTGCACTGTTAACACAGAGCCCGATGTGGAGCTTGAACCCATGAACTGTGAGATCATGACCTGAGCCAAAGTTGGACGCTCAACTGACTGAGCCACCCAGGCGCCCCTGGATCTACTTGTAAGGTTGTCTCATTCATTCATCAAATATTATTGCTTTACGTAGCATTTATTAGTATCAGGAATTATTTTTGAAAATAGGAATATGAGGATGAATAAGTCATAATCCATGCCCTCAAGGTGATAATAGTCTCAAAAGGGTAATGTTTAAACAAAACAATTCACATTAATATGGTAAATGCTATGACAAGGTACTTTGAGAGTATAGAAAATGGTTATCTAAATCAGAAGTTCAGGGAAATTCATTGACAGTGGTAGTGAATATTTGTCCTCCTTCTCTTAAAATAGAATTTCAGTTATGTACATCTGTACTCAGCTATAGCCTACATTTCAGCCATTTGACTAAGTTGTAGCCAAAAGAATGTGAAGGGAAGTGATTTGTGTTACTTCTGGGTCACAGTCTCCTTCCTTCTCTGTCTCCATATGACATCCTAAAATGTGAGATTGTGAGGAGTCATCAGAAACCATAGAGAAGAGAGCAACATCCTAGAAATAATGCAACAATAAAAAGATTGGATTCCTGACAACCTTATAAATTATTAAGCAGAATAACTCTCATCCAGACTACTAATATAATAGAGAAATAAATGTTTACTTTGTTTAAACGACCCATTAATATGAGTCTGTATCATCATAGCCTTGTCTAGATACAAACCACTATGGTGAGCTTTCCTCAGCCTTCACTCTCTTAGACCTTTCAGTATACTTTGGTCATATCCTCATATTTAAAAGCTTCTTTATTGATGTCTTTGTTCTGATTGTCTTAATGCCTCTCAAATGTTTTGTCAGTCTCCTGTAAGACTCTTTTTTCCTGTTTCTCCTGCTAATGTGGAACTTCCCCAAGGGCTTTTTTTTTCTTCACCCTCTTCTAGCTTTACTCATCCCCCCATCTTAGAATTCCATAACTTTAAATAGTCCCCCTTTGAAACAGATTTCTAGAACTCTATTGCTCTCCTGAACTTCTGGCTTGTCCTATAGGCTTCAGATATAGGTTTCCAACAGACTGCAATAAACTTCCTCTTGGAAGTCTTGCTGCCATTTTATATTCAGTTTAAATTAACTTTTTTAAATCTTTATTTATTTTTGACAGAGAGAGAGAGAGAGAGAGAGAGAGAGAGAGAGAGAAAGAGAGAGACAGAGCATGAGTGAGGGAGTGTCAGAGAGAAAGGGAGACACAGAATCCAAGGCAGGCTCCAGGCTCTGAGCTGTCAGCATGGAACCCAGTGGCGGGGCTCGAGCTCATGGAGCACGAGATGATGACCTGAGCCGAAGTCGGACACTCAATCGACTGAGCCACCCAGGTGCCCCTATATTCAGTTTAAATTTAAACTCATGTTGCTCTCTAACCAAACTTCCTTCTGGAGTTTGCTATGTATGTTAACGACATCATTATCCTCCTAGTCATTTATGTTTAAACCTTAGCATTGTCTTTAGTTTCTTCTTTTACCTGTCAACTGAAATTTAAAATGGTAGACTACCTGAATGACTTCCTTTTATAGTCCTGCCTCCCACAGTTCTCTCCATAAAGACGGAGATGGTAATTTCTGTATCCAGAACGCTTTTAATTCCCATTCTCCAAAGCCTGATCAAAGTAGCTGGTTTCAGGCCTCTGTGGGAAACCTCAATCTAGGTAATTCAGGAAAAATTCTCCTGACAATTCAATTAGGTTCCTCCATGCGGTTTATGAGCCCATGGCTCTGACTCCTCTTCTTTCATATTACTGCTAATTCCTTCTTCTTGCATCTTTTTTTAATGTAATTCCTAGCTGTCTAACTTTAATGTGCACATATTCCCTTAAGTATTTGCCCATTCTTTATTTGGAGATTATCATTTATCCTCTTTTATTTGTCTGTAAACATATTGCCACCTTTCCTCCCAGTTTCTGCCATTTTCAAAGATTTTTATTATTTTATTATCAAGTAGTTGGATATTACTACTCTCAACAATTCAAGTATTGGGTGGTGTTGTTAGTTTACTGACTTAGAGCTTTTGAACCTTCTTCTCTCGTGTACAAATTTGAGTTCAACGTTTGAGGCAGAACTTGTAGCCCAACCACATATTAGCTTTTTGATTTCCTCCTCAATTACTAACACTGGTATCTTCTCTCTACTCCCATATTACATTATAAGGCCCAACAGACCTTTTGTCAAAATGACTTCCACTTATACCTCTTTATAAATATGCCCATTGTCACCATCTTGGTTTAGGCTTTCATTACTGCATCCCTTAATTCTTTGTATTGTCCTTTGGGCCTCATGTTTCCGCTTGTATCAGTTGATCCCACAGCTTACTCTTGCCAACTAGTGCCTTCATGTCACTTCCTGTTCATAAACCTCAAATGGTTTTTATTTTCTTATGTTAATGTGCAACCAAGACTCTTGTTTCTTTTTTAGCTTTTTGTTCATACCCTCTCATCTGACAGATCATCATCTCTAAGATCACTTCTTCCCCCCAAATACTTAGAAATGCTTATGTCCTTTTCAATCTAGTCAAAACCTATTTTTGAGACCCAAACACACCCATTAAGCTTTTTCAGACCATCATGACTCATAATGGTTATCCTCTGAGTGAGATTTTATGGTTATATAAGTTCTTCTCTAGCTAGGAAAATCTTGGTTTCCTCTTTTATTTATTTATTTATTCATTTATTTACTTATTTATTTTTGACTATAGCTGGCATCAATGTTACATTAGTTTCAGGTGTAAAACATAGTGATTTAACAAGTTTATACGTTATGCTTTGCTCACTGCAAGAGACTACTGTCACCATACAGCTATTACAATATCATTGACTATATTCCCTATACTGTGCCTTTTATTCCTATGACTTTCTCATTCCATGATTAGGAAAAGATAATGGGTCTTTATATCCCACCTCCCTCAGTTACCAAGTGTAGGCCACTCTGGAAAATGTGGCCTCAAACAAGGACGGCTCTTTGCAGCTGAAGTGGACCCAAAAGAAGCTGGCAGCTGGAGGCTGCCTGCTGACCACACTCCCTTTATGTCCCTGAGCAGAAAGTCTCTCCTTGAAGGGGTATCTGGTGACGAATCTCAGTGTTTAATATTTGGTTTATTTTGTTTTTCTTCATGTTTAGTCAATCAAAAGTTTATGTCGTTTACTTTCAGTTGTGTAATAATAAATATATTTTAGCTTATAGATAGCCCTGTGAGTATTACTTTGGCATCATCCCACAGGTTTCAATATATAATGATGTAATTATTTTTTCTGTATAGTTCATAATTTTCATTTAGATTTCCCCTGTAACCAAAAAACTATTTAGTGTTATGTGTTAAAATTCTTAGTGATGAATATAAAAAATTCATTATTGTGGAAATTTTCAAATTTTGAATTGTTAATGTAATATGTTTGTAATATAATCTGGATACTAATGGATACATATTGCTTATTGTATATATTCTTATATATTGTATACATTCTTTTTTATTAAACTATTTTTATTCATAAATATATTTTAACTTAAACACTTATGGAGTTATAATAATTAAAAGTAGTTTTCCACTGTGCATGATATTTACTGGTGATATGATCAACCAGGCTGAAAATGAACAAGTAATGATGTCATAGTGGCCAAATCCACTTGATTATAGGGTGCAATGTGGATAACTACATAAAAATTTTAATGCAATTTTCCTCGAATAATGATTCATAAATTGTAATTCTGCATTGCTATTATTGTCTTTTTTTTTTTTGTCTTTTAAGTCTTTGGTTTTATAACTCCTTTCAACCTTGAATTTCAATCACATTGAGAGGGATATTGATGAATAAATGAGTGGGTAGAAAGATCATGACTTTTTCTTTAAATTAAGTTATCTAAACTCTAGAATATTATTAACACAGAACAGTTTTACTCCTACTTACCTCTCCTTTGCTAAACACTTACCAAACAGTATAGCAGTGTGAAACTCTGGAAAGTAAAGAGGTTATGTGAGACTGGCTCTGTATTTTTTGAGATTGTTTAATCCATTTTTCCTGTGTCATTATATTTCATATAATACAGTTCCAATTATTTGTCTCCTTCCCTTCATTATGGTACCAGAATTGTCTACATGTCCCAAAAAGAATGATTACTTTTTCTCCTTTTTTTTCTTCTGAGAAATACCCTGTTACATTTTGAAGATAAGCCATTATTATGGCCGTTCATATCAATGTGAAAGTAGTAAAATTCTATCAAGTGTCAGTACTCAATTTACAGTGATGTTTCAACAAACTCTATTTGCATCCATATTCTACTTTATATACAGGCCTAAAATTATGTTTCATTTCTTAACACTACATCTCTAATTGAAAATAAGAAAAGTCAAGGATAGAAGGCAGAAATGATAACTTTGAATGTAAAAATAAGAATTTTCACCTATAGGAAGCCATCGTATTTCTTGCTCCAGGGGATTGAATACACCATAACATAATGTAATCTTTAAAAGCATAATGGGACAGAGACAACTGTGAATAAGATGCACAAATTTTGACATCAACAAATTGTCCAAGAATCTATGTACTATACCTGGGACTGACAAACATTCCATTTCTTTTAACATTTAGTTACTTTAAAAATCAAACTGCTTGAATAATTTTTTTTCTTTTTTAACATTTAGTTACTTTAAAAATCAAACTGCTTGAATAATTTTTTTTCTTTTTAAAAATTTTTTTAATGTTTATTTATTTTTGAGAGAGACAGAGACAGAGCATGAGTGGGGGAGAGGCAGAGAGAGAGGGAGACACAGAATCTGAAACAGGCTCCAGGTTCTGAGCTGTCAGCACAGAGCCCAACTCAGGGCTCAAACTCACAGGCCGTGAGATCGTGACCTGAGCTGAAGTTGGACACCCAACCGACTGAGCCACACAAGCGCCCCAAAACTGCTTGAATAATTTTAATGCCAGTATTTATGCAAGACTTCTAAAGCCTGTTTAAGAAAAAGAAGTCTGAAAACACAATATTGCATTGTGTCATTATATACTTACCAAAATATAGCCTAGTATAAAACCAACCTTATAAATAGCACTATTCTAAGAGAGAACAGAAATGTTGATTTAGTAAGGAAAATAACAGCGCCTGCACTAAGAAAAAAAAAAGGCAACAGTTAGTAAAAAAACTTGTACCAACAGTACAGATTTATCTGCAAACATTACTATTTTTTTTAATTTTTAAAAAATGTTGGGTATAGTTGACATACAATATTATATTAGTTTTAAGTATACAACATAGTGAATTGACAATTAAATACATTACAAAATGCGTAACATGATAAGTGGTGTTACTATCTGTTACCATACAAAGTTATTAAAATACTGACTATATTCTCTATGCTATTCTTTTTTCATCCCTGTGACTTATTTATTTAAAACTTTTTTCCTTGATGAGCCTGGCTGAAGATTTATCAATTTGTTTATCTTTTCAAAGAACCAGTCTTGATTTAATTGATATCCCCTATTGTTTTTTAATCTCTGTTACATTTGTTTATGTTCTGATCTTTATTATTTTCTTCCTTCTAACTTCAGGTTTTGTTTGCTATTCTTTTCTAGGTCTGTCATGTGTAAGGTTATATTATTTGAGATTTGTCTTGTTTCTTGAGGTAGGCCTGAACTGAGATAAATTTCCCTCTTAAAAAGTTTTTGCTGCATTCCAAAGATTTTGAACTGTTGTGTTTTCATTTTCATCTGTCTCAAGGTATTTTTTTTTTAAATTTCATTTTGACTTCTTTGTTGACTCATTGGTTGCATATGGGGTTTTAGGCTGATATAGATGTGTGTATATGAATATATATCTGTTCTACCTCATCAGCCTACATATATATATGATACATATTTGTGTATATATTATATATATATATGTGTGTATGTATATGTGTGTGTGGGTATGTATGTGTGTGTGTATCAGAGTTGATGGAATGCTCTTGTTCCAGAAAGACAGATTGCACTCAGCAGCTTTACTGTTTCTGTTGATCCTCAAACATTTACCATTTCAGCAATTCTCCATTTAAATGGAAAACATTTCTCCTGCATTGACCCCACTACAGTCTAATCTGTTTACATATAGTAGTGATGTTTCTATAAGTTGCCACAAACACTGAATTAGTGAATACTGAACTATTGCGCCTATGATAAATACAGGGTTAAGTTTCTGCGAGCCTTTGGTCACAGCATTTTTGTCAGCTGAAACACCATTTGCTTCATATAGGTTCATTTGCCAAAGTCCTTGTAAAACGAGTCAGTCTCATAGGCATTGACAGCCTGCTCTTCCACATAACTCTGTTTTTGTATAACACCTAGCAGGTATTTTAAAAAGTTCTTCTGCAGCTTTCTGATCTGCAGAACCTGCTTTCCTGGAAGTTTAACATTTTTTACTCTTTATTGCCTTTCGAAATATGCAAGCAGCCAGAACTAGCTAAGAAGGGTTTGACATTTTCTTGACCCTAGGTAACATGACCATAAATTTCTTTGATTTTCAGTCTTACAATGGTGCTCTCCACTATGCTTTTTTAATTGGTTTTAATCTGATGAATCCACAAATTTGTTCACTTTACATATTTTCCATAACTTCATTGCACATATAGATGTTACTTTAGCACTTCCAGAGTGTCTTCATGTACAAATAAGCAAATAACCTATTTTTTTCCTAGAAGTACCACTTTCTTTGTAAAGCACCAGCATAGCCTTTTGCACTTAGAAACACTAGATAGCACTTCAGCACTATGTTTGGGGGTCATTTTCAACAGCAACATCACCAACAGAAAGCTCAAAAATGTGAAAAACGTTAACACTAGACCACAAGAAGAAAAGTTGTTTACAGTAAGAAAGTTGAAATAAGAAGACAGAGGTTCTTCATTTGACCTCAGCTGGTAATGTGTTAGTGAACTCAAATTATTATTCTTCATTCTGTGCATGTCCATGAGTGACCATGAGAGAGTTGTGGAGATTGATTTTGAGGTTACAAATAAATTTTAGTGAGTAGGTGAATTTGCAAATATGGAATCTGTGAATAATGAGGATTGACTGTAGTTGGGCAGATGATATCAGGGAAATTATCTATATTCTTTCCGTGCCAATGTAGCTACTGAATAGACCCCTTCACCACAGACTGCCATCATTCTTTGTATACAAAGTGTCTTTAGAAGATTGTTATACAAGGTAACTAAGGTCAGATTTTCAACATAATTTGGTATAAGTTAAAGAAAAGGCTTGTTTAGAAAACTTAAGATCTGAGAGCCAGTATAAAGGGGCACACAGACCCACATCGAGGGAAGCAAGCTGGGTCAGGGGCAAGATGTAGGAGGGTTACATTCCAGGGTAGGACCCTTCCTCCTTATAGGAAAGACATGAGGGCAATCTTGTCTGTTGGGAATAGGATGGTGGGGGGAACAGACTACATGGGTGCCAGACAGTCTGAATTTAGATGTCAGCTATTTTCAGGAGACTTCTGTGAAATCTAGCTGCTCAGCACCTGGAGAGCATAAAATCTATGGGAAATTTCAGACCTTTTTTTCGTGGGAGAAGAGAGTCATGAGACTGGGGAGCTGAGTTCAGGTGCAGCATTAAGGGGTCTGGACAATGCAAAGTGAGCTTCCACATCACTGTACATCAAATCTCATAGCACCATGTGGTAGTTGATTTATTGTTTGTGTTAAACTGATTTCCAGATTGGAAAACAATCATTATGCTTGAATGTGATTTTCTATTGCCATTTTTCTCCCTGGAGACTAGGATTGATTGATGTCAATCTGATCAGAGAATGCCACTTTATATTGAGTACTCTGTATTCAAAACTATTATAGAATATGTGTAGCAAATCTAGGTTGTGCTATTTAAGGTAGCTATGTACTTTAAGTTATAGAACTTCCTTTAGAAATGAAAGCCCAAACAAATGAATCCATTTGTCTCCCCTTGAAAAAAGGACACTTATCTATTCAACTTGGAAAATTAGCTAAAAAAGTCCCCAAATTAAAATAAAATCTAACATTTAATTTTATTATACCATATTTTCTACTGCCTTTACATTCCTTAGCTTTAAATTTAAAGGTTTTAAATTTTTAATAGTTTAAATTTCCTATATTAAGGACCTTTCCAATTTGTACTTGTGAATCTCTTTAAAGATCATATTTTACTAGAGATGGTAGGAGGACGGGCCAATACTTCTTCTCATTTATTTTTTTAAAGTTTTTATTTAAATTCCAGTTAGTTAACATACAGTGTAATGTTAGTTTCATGTGTACAATCTAGTGATTCAATACCTCCATACTTCACCTGGTCAGGTGCTCATCACAAGTGCTCTCCTTAGTCTCCATCACTTATTTCACCAATTCCCCCACTCACCTCCTTACTGGTAACCATCAGTTTGTTCTCTATAGTTAAGGTCTGTTTCTTGGTTTGCCTCTCCCTGCTCCCCACTGTGCTCATTTTTGTTTCTTAAATTCCCATATGAGTGAAATCATATGAATTGTCTTTTTCTGTTCGACTTATTTTGCTATGTGATTACAAATGACAAGATTTCATTCTTTTTTATGTCCAAGAATATTCCATTTTGTGCGTTATACACACACTACACACACATACACACACACACACACACACACACACACACACACAGCATTTTCTTTACCCTTTCATCAATTGATGGACACTTGGGCTATTTTCATAATTTGCCCATTATAGATAATGCTGCTATAAATTCCAGGGTACATTTATCCCTTTGAATTATTGTGTTTGTATTCTTTGGGTAAATACCTATAGTGTATTTCCAGGATCAGAGGGTAGTTCTATTTTTAGCTTTTTGAGGAACTTCCGTAGTGTTTTCCAGAGTGGCTACACCAACTTGCATTCCCACCAGTGATGCAAAAGAGTTCCCCTTTCTCCTCATCCTTGCCAGCACCTTTTGTTTCTTGTGTTGTTGATTTTAGCCATTCAGACAGATATGAGGTGATATCTCATTGTAGGTTTGATTTGCATTTCCTGATGATAAGTGATGTCGAATATCTTTTCACATGTCTGTTGGTCATGTGAATGTCTTCTTTGGAAAAATGTCTATTGTCTTCTGCCCATTTTTTAAAAAAGTTTTTATTTATTTATTTTGAGAGAGAGAGAGAAAGAGAGAGAGAAAGCATGAGCAGGAGAGGGTCAGAGAGAGAGAGAGAAGGAGAGAGAGAGAAAACAAGGATACCAATTAGGCTTTGCATTGCCAGTGTGGAACCCGATGGAGGACTCAAACTTACAAACTGTGAAATCATGACCTGAGCCAAAGTTGGCTACTTAACTGGCTGAGTCACCCAGGTGCCCCTATTTTTGTGTATGGTATAAGAAAATGGTCCAGTTTCCCTCTTTTGCGTGTTGCTGTCCAGTTTTCCCAATACCATTTGCTGAAGAAGTTGTCTTTTTCCCACTGGATATTATTTCCTGCTTTGTTAAAGATTAATTGACTATCTAATTGTAGGTTCACTTCTAGGTTTTTTACTCTGTTCTATTGATCTATATGTCTATTTTTGTGCCAATGCCATAGTTTTGATTATAGCTGTGTAATATAATTTGAAAGTGTGGAATTGTGATGCCTCCATCTTTGCTTTTCTTTTTCAAGTTTGCTTTGGCTATTCGGGGTGTTTTGTGGTTCCATACAAATGTTAGGATTGTTTGTTCTAGCTCTGTGAAAATCCTGTTGGTATTTTGGTAGGGATTGCATTAAATCTGGAGATTGCTTTGGGTAGTACAGACATTTTTAACATTATTTGTTCTTCTAATCCATGAGCGTGGAATGTCTTTCCATTTCTTTGTGTCCTCTTCAGTTTATTTCATCAGTGCTTTATAGTTTTCAAAATACAGGTCTTTCAACTCTTTGGTTAGGTTTACTCCTAGCTATATTATTATTTTTCGTGCAGTTGTAAGTGAGATTGATTCCTTAATTTCTCTTTCTGCTGTTTCATTATTGGTGTATAGAAATGCAGCATGTTTCTGTATAATTGATTTTGTATCCTGCAACTTTACTAAATTTATTTATCAATTCCAGAAGTTTTTTGGTGGAGTCTTTCAGGTTTTATCTGTATAGTATCATGTCATCTGCAAATAGTGAAAATTTTACTTCTTCCTTGCCAGTTTGGATATCTTTTATTTCTTTTTGTTGTTTGATTGCTGTGGCCAAGACTTCCAGTACTATGTTAAGTAACAGTGGTGAGAGTGGACTGTCTTGTTCCTGACCATTGAAGAAAAGCTCTCAGTTTTTTTCATTTGGGATGATGTTAGCTATGGGTTTTTCATATATGGGCTTTATTGTGTTGAGGTATGTTCCCTCAAACCTACTTTGTTGAGGGCTTTTATCATGGATGGAGGTTGTACTTTGTTAAATGCTTTGTCTACGTCTATTGAAATGATCATATGGTTTTATCCTTTCTGCTACTGATGTTATGTATCACATTGATTACTTTGCAAATATTGAAGCACCTTTACTTACTGGGAATAAATCCCACTTGATCATGGTGAATGATTTTTTATTTTAATTAATTAACTAATTAATTAATTTAATATAATTTATTGTCAAATTGGTTTCCATACAACACCCAGTACTCATCCCAACAAGTGCCCTCCTCAATGCCCATCACCCACTTTCCCCTTTCCTCCACCCACATAAACCCTCAGTTTGTTCTCTGTATTTAAGAGTCTCTTATAGTTTCCCTCCCTCCCTCTCTGTTTGTAACTTATTTTCCCCTTCCTCTGCCCCATGGTCTTCTGTTGAGTTTCTCAAGATTCACATATGAGTGAAAACATATGGTATCTGTCTTTCTCTGACTGGCTTATTTCACTTAGCATAATACCCTCCAGTTCCATCCACATTGCTGCAAATGACCAGATTTCATTCTTTCTCATTGCCAAATAATGAGACAATATATATAAATATTGTATATATAATATATACATATATATATTTACATATGTATATATTATATATACAATATTCCATTGTATATATAAACCACATCTTCTTTATCCATTCATCAGTTGATGGACATTTAGGCTCTTTCCATAATTTGGCTATTGTTGAAAGTGCTGCTATGAACATTGGGGTACATGTGCCCCTATGCATCAGCACTCCTGTATCCCTTGGGTAAATTCCTAGCAGTGCTATTGCTGGGTCATAGGGTAGTTCTATTTTCAATTTTTTGAGGAATCTCCACACTGTTTTCCTGAGTGGCTGCATTAGTTTGCATTTCCACCAATAGTGCAAAAGGGTTCCCATTTCTCCACATCCTTGCCAGCATCTATAGTCTTCTAATTTGTTTATTTTAGCCACTCTGACTGGCGTGAGGTGGTATCTCAGTGTGGCTTTGACTTGTATTTCCCTGATGAGGAGTGATGTTGAGGATCTTTTTATGTTCCTCTTGGCCATCTGGATGTCTTCTTTAGAGAAGTGTCTATTCATGTCTTCTGCCCATTTCTTCACTAGATTATTTGTATTTCGGGTGTGGACTTTGGTGAGTTCTTTATAGATTTTGGATAATAGCTCTTTGTCTGACATGTCATTTGCAAATATCTTTTCCCATCCGTCGGTTGCCTTTTAGTTTTGTTGATTGTTTGCTTCGCTGTGCAGAAGCTTTTTATCTTCATGAGGTCCCAATAGTTCATTTTTGCTTTTAATTCCCTTGCCTTTGGAGATGTGTCAAGTAAGAAATAGCTGTGGCTGAGGTCAAAGAGGTTGTTGCCTGCTTTCTCCTCTAGGGTTTTGATGGTTTCCTGTATCATATTCAGGTCTTTCATCCGTTTTGATTTTATTTTTGTGTATGATATAAGAAAGTGGTCTAGTTTCATTATTCTGCATGTTACTGTCCAGTTCTCCCAGCACCATTTGCTAAAGAGACTGTCTTTTTTCCATTAGATATTCTTTTCTGCTTTTTCAAAGATTAATTGGCCATACATTTATGGGTCCAATTCTGGGTTCGCTATTCTAGTGAATGATTTTTAAAAATATATTGTTGGATTCATTTTGCTAGTATTTTGTTGAGGATTTTGCATCTATGTTCATCAGAGGTGATAAAGTTCTCATTTTTTGTAATGTCTTTATCAGATTTTAGTATCAGGGTAATGCCTCATAGAATGAATTTAGAAGTTTTCCTTACTTTTATATTTTTGGAATAGTTTAAGAATAGGTATTAATTCTTTAAGTATTTGGTATAATTTGCCATTGAAGCCATCTGGTTCTAGAGTTCTGTTTGTTGGGAGTTTTCTGATTCAATTTCTTTGCTGATTATCAGTCTATTAAAATTTTCTATTTCTTGTTGATTCTGTTATGGGAGGTTATATTTTTCTAGGAATTTATAA
Organism: Herpailurus yagouaroundi; assembly: GCF_014898765.1. NCBI lineage: Eukaryota > Metazoa > Chordata > Mammalia > Carnivora > Felidae > Herpailurus > Herpailurus yagouaroundi. The sequence goes on along the minus strand of NW_024412400.1, from coordinate 72,832,679 downwards.
TTTCTTCCAGTTTGTCCATTTTTTTGGCATAAAGCTTTTCATAATATTCTCTTATAATTGTATTTCTGTGATGTTGTTTGTTATTTCTCACCTCTCATTTATGATTGTACTTATTTATGTTCTTTCTCTTTTCTTTTTGGTAAGCCTGGCTAGAGGTTTATCAATTTTATTAACTTTTTCAAAAAAAAGAACTCCTGATTTCATTGATATGTTCTATTTTCTTATTTTCTTTATCATTTATTTCTGCTCTAATCTTTATTATTTCCTTCCTTCTGCTAGCTTTGGGCTTTGTTTGCTGTTCTTTGTGTTGCTCCTTTAGGTATAAGATTAGGTTGTTTATTTGAAATTTTTCTTGCTTCTTGATATAGGCGTTTGTTACTATATACTTCCCTCTTAGAACCACTTTTGCTGCATCCTAAAGGTTTTGGATTGTTGTGTTTTCACTTTCATTTGTTTCCATGTATTTTTTTTAAAGTTTATTTATTTATTTTGAGAGAGAGATGGGGGGGCAGAGAGAGAGGGAGGGAGAGACTCTCAAGCAGGATCTGTACTGTCAGCATGGAGCCCGATATGGCGCTCAAACTCATGACCCATATGACCTGAGCCGAAATCAGGAGTTAGAATCTTAATCAACTGAGCTACCCAGGAGTGCCTAGGGAGACCTTCTTTAAACTACCTGAAGTTTGGGCCTCTTGCTATCTCTGGGTTGAGCCATTCATTGATCCACACTGTCGCAGAAGTCTGGATTTTTCCTTTGTAGCATTTAATACAATTTAATTTGTATAATGATATAATATTTAGTCTTCCCCACAAGCCTGAAAGTTTCACAAGGTAAGGACTGTTTTCTATTGCTAACCATGGTATTACCAGGGCCCCAGTACATTGTATACAGTAGGTACTCACTCAGTACTCTCTTAGCAGGTACAGCCTCGTCCCACAAATCTATCTTATTAGATACTCTCCAAGGACTAGGTGGAGAGGTACCTAAAGTTTATGAGCTTGGTGGTGGAGACAGTGTCTGAGCAGTCAGAGAGATGGAGGAGTTCAGAGCTGGTGCAGTGGGGGAAGCAAGAAGGGATACTGAGGACATTAAAGGATGCTCATCGGATGAGTTTGCCCCTGTGTTCTCAACATCACATTTCCAGCCCAAATGAGTCCTTCTTCAATCATTTATGAAATAATTTCTTTAGAGGAAGAGGTAAACATCTGAGTAAAAAACCAAGGCCAAAACAGCTTTGCAGAATTATAACATGTCCCCGAAACCAGTTACAATTCAACTGGATTGGACTTCAAGAGAGAAATGATTGTGTTCCTCCAAATAATCTTCAGTTAGGAAGCTCCCACTCCTCCCAAGATGTGGAAAGATGATTACACCTTCTGCTGTCAGTTGCTGAGAAAGAAGTTTTTTCTCCTGATGGACCGACCAACACTATTTCTTTTTTGCTGCTCTTTTCCCTTCTCCTTTCCTTGGTTTCCCCTTGCCATGAAGCTTCTTTAGACGCATCTGCTCCTCCTTGAAGTCCTGATGCTCATCTCTATAGAGGCCAAGAAAACGTAGTGTCCCCATGAGTGCAAAGTAAGTGTTGTGATTTGGATACCAGTCATAAGTCTTCTTCTTCTTGGCTAAAGGCTACTCACTGAAGAGCTTCACCACTTTCATGTTTTTAGAATCAGTGGGCCTGGCAACTTCACCGAGTAGCCGGGCACTGAGACAACTCATGTGCAAGGCATATTCTGAAAGTGAAGACATTTCCTGAGCAGCAAGGAGCATGAATCCCTACACGCAACCTTCCTCCCCCGTGCGCCCCTCTCCTGGAAGGCCCTCCCCTCTGTCCATGTATTTTTCTATTAATTTCCTGATTGGCCAATTCATTGTTTATTAGCATGGTATTTAACCTCTGTGTATGTGGTCTTTCCTGATTTTTTTTTGTGGTTGACTAATAATTTCATAGGATTGTGATCAGAAAAGATGCATGGTTTGACTTCAATCATCTTAATTTGTGAAGGCCTGTTTTGTGGCCTAATATGTGATCTATTCTGGAGAGTGTTCCATGTGCATTTGAGAAGAATGTATAGTCTGCTGTTTTAGGATGGAATGTTCCTAATGTATCTGTTAAGTCCATGTGGTCCAATATATTATTCCAAACCATTGTTTCCTTGTTGATTTTCTGTTTAGATGATCTGTCCATGTGTGTGGTGTAAAAGTCTCCTACTACTAATGTATTATTATTGATTAGTTTCCTTGTTTACTATTAATTGTTTTATATATTTGGGAGCTTTTGTATTGGGTGCATAAATACTTACAATTGTTATATCTTGTTGATTTGTCCCCTTTATTATTATATAGTGTTCTTTTTTGTCTCTTGTTACAGTCTTTGCTTTAATTTAATTTTAAAAAGTCTTTTTTATGTTTATTTATTTCTGAGACAGAGAGAGACAGAACATGAGTGGGGGAGGGGCAGAGAGAGAGGGAGACACAGAATCAGAAGCAGGCTCCAGACTCTGAGCTGTCAGCACAGAGCCTGTCGCGAGGCTCGAACTCACAAACCGTGAGATCATGACCTGAGCCGAAGTCGGTCGCTCAAACGACTGAGCCACCCAGGCGCCCCTACAGTCTTTGCTGTAAAGTCTAGTTTGTTCAATATAAGTATTGTTACTCTGGCTTTCTGTTGACATCCATGTACATGACAAATGTTTCTCCCATCTACTCACTTTCAATCTAAAGATGTCTTTATGTCTAAAATGAGTCTCTTGTAGTCAGCCTATAGATGGGTATGGTTTTTGTTGTCCACTCTGTCACCCTGAGTCTTTTGACTGGAGTGTTTTGTCCATGTACATGCAAAGTAATTAGTGATAAAAATGTATTTATTACCATTCTTTTACTTGTTTTGTGGTTGTTCCTGGAGATTTTCTCTGATCCTTTCTTGTCTTTCATGTTTTACTGATTTTCTTTAATGATATATTTGGGTTTCTTTCTCTTTATTCTTTGCATGTTTATTAGTGGTTTTTGATATATGGTTTTTGAAATATGGTTACCATTATGTTTGTATATAACCTCTTCTGCATATAGCAGTCTATATTAAGTTGTAGGTCATTTAAGTTTGAACCATTCTTTTCTCCTGTCCTCCCCACATTTTAGGCATATGTTGTTATATTGTATATCATTTTTTTTTGGTGTGTTCCTTGACTGATTTTTTACAAAAATATTCATTTTTACTGCTTTTGTGTTTCTTACCTTTATACTCTCACTTTTGGTCCCCCTTTGCACTCAAAGTGTCCCCTTTAATATTTCTTGTGAGGCTCCTTTATTGGTCACAAACTCCTTTAGTTTTTATTTGTCTGGGAAACTATTTCTCCTTCTATTCTGAATGATAGCTTTGCTGAATAGAATATTCTTGGCTGCAGATTTTTCCCATTTAGCACTTTGAATATGTCATGCCACTCCCTTCTGACTTGCCAATTTTCTGTTGAAAAATATCCTGCTAGCCTTATGGGTTTTCCCTTGTAAGTTAATGACTTATTTTGTCTTGGTACTTTTAAGAATTTTTCTTTACACTATATCTTGCAAGTTTACTTATAGTATGTCTTGATGGGAATTCTCTGTGCCTCCTGGATCTGGATGTATGTTTCCTTCCCCATATTAGGAGACTTTTCAGTTATTATTTCTTCAAATAAATTATCTGTCCCTTTTCTCTCTTCTCTTCTTCTGGGACTCCTATAATATGAATGTTATTATGTTTGATGGAGTTACTGAGTTCTCTAAGTCTATTCTCATTTTGCATAATTCTTCCTCTCTTTTTTTCCACTTCATTGCTTTCCATTGCTTTGTCTTCTAGGTCATTAATTTGTTCCTTTGCTTCTTCTAGCCTACTACTGTTTATTATATCAAGTATGTTTCTAATTTTGTTTTTTGCACTCTTCATCTTTGATTGATTCTTTTTTTAACTCTTTTATTTCTGTGGTAAGGGTGTCACTGATGTCTTCCATTCTTTTCTCAAGTCCAGTGAGTGTCTTTAGGATTGCTGCTTTAAATTTTCCATCAGACATGTTACTTATATCTATTTTGCTTAGATTTCTAGCTATGGCCTTATCTTGTTCTTTTATTTGGTATAAATTCCTCTGTCTTGGCATTTTGTCTAAGTCTCTTCCTGTTTCTCTATGTTAAACAAGCCAGTTATTTCTCCTGCTTCTGAAAGTAAGAGGTCTCCTGCTTCTGAAGAAGAGGTCATGTAGTGCCTAGGGCCCGGTGCTTCAGGAGCATATCCAGTGTGTGCTGCATGTGCTTTGCATGTGCTCTAGATGCTCTATCCTTCAGGCCAGTCATCTGCAGAGGCTCTCCTTGTTTGCTGTGGGCAGTGTTTGGTCCCTGGCCTGAGTGTCGTGAGTTTTAATTACCACATTCTGCTCTGTCTCTTTGTGAAATGCAATCTGTCACCACCTCCACTGGAAGTGAGGTGCTGTAAAACTCTCTGATCAGAAGACATAGTGTGGGCAGGGGTTTGTGCTGGTCTTCTGGGGGAAGGGCTGGCCTCACTAGGACTGAGGAAGTGTGACTGACAAGGGAAGTTCCACCAGAGCACAGTGGGGTGGGGCTTAGTGTAAGCAAGTTAGGCAGCCATTTTTCTTGCTGCACTGCCTCCCACAGGTGGTTCTGTGTTTATGCTGAGGAGAGGCAAGGGAAACGGCACCGGCCAGCTCCTGTGTTCCCTGAGAGGTGTCTGTATGAATGCTGTTTCTCAGGGACTTACTTGAGAAGAGCAAATAGTCTCCCCACTGTGTGCCCCAAGCACTCTTCAGATCGCTATTTCCACGCTGTCTGCCATGGGTTGGTTGCCTGCCTTCTCTCCAAGAGCAGTGTAGTGCCCTTGGGGCTCTATCCCAGCCAAGCTCGCTGACCTCTAAAACTCCAGGCTTTAAGTCCAGCTGGTTGCAAGAACTCACAAAATTCAGCCCCTCTAATTTCCCAAGGCAATGGCTATGAGGAAACATTCTCCTTATGCATTCCCCTGTGTGGTCATCTCTGTCTCACCCTTTTCTGTGACCACAGCTCCCTCCCTTCCACAGCCAGGATCCATTTCTCCCCTAAACTATATCTCTGAGCTTCCTCCTTTCTTCAGTGTGATCACTTCTCTCCCTTTAGTTGTGAAGTCTGTTCTGCCAGCTTTCAGGTCAGTTTCTTGGGTATTTGGGATGATTTATCTAGTTGTATTCATGGGATGAGGTGAGCCTAGGATTCTCCTATTCCACTGCCATCTTCTGGTCCCAATACCTTCTCATTTAGAAGTTACAAATTCCACAGCCTCAAACTAAGATTGCAAAATAATCATTAAAGAATTTTCTCCCAAAACATCAGCCTTGGAGAATAATTCTTGAATAATCATTGTTAAACATATAATGCCATGCATTTCTATGTTTTCAACCTTTACCCATTTTTGTTTTCCTATTTAATTAGGGCCAACTTTCTAAACACAAACTTAAGCCAAACACATAAAAAAATAGTGATTTAAAGCACAAGTCTATAAGAAAAGATCAACATACCAGTTGTTTCAAGATCATTTCAGTTCAATATATTGGGAGCAAAGATCCATTCTGAAAATGAAAAAATATGTAGTTTAAAAAATTCTTAGAGGCATAAACCAAATTCTTATCTTTCTACCTGGTTTGTTTTACAAAGAAGCTTCAGAAATATTTGACTATAGTTTTAATGATGGAAATGTTATGTTTTCATTTCAAAGCAATGAAATTCTGATGTTTAATGTGAATCCAGTTGGCTCTCTTTTGTACATTCATAGTTTCAAAGGCTAGAATTTGTTATCAGCAAGGAGAGAGATTTAAGCTGCACACATAAAAACAAAGTTACTTAGAGTTCAAGGTTTTGTCTTGTAAGTAGCATTCCACTTAGAGTTTCAAAACTTTTTACTTTAAAATACTTTACTTGAAACCAACCTTTTTTAAGGGTGTTCCTTCTGAGAGGATCAATAAAAGTGCAGCATTATCCCACTCTCACCTCTTAAGACCTTTTGCATTCATCCAGTTTTTCTTATTTTTTACCCTTTATCTTGCTAACAGTTCTCAGAGATTTCTTCTGTGTTCCTGTGAAGGTAAGTTTCTTGTCAAAGAGGCATGTCATCTTCTGAGGTGGCTTATTCTGTTTAGCTACCCTGTCATCTTCGATGTCCTTGTTTAGGGCAGTCCAGTGGTCCAGATACAAGGCCTAGATCAGCTTCTAGAGATTCTGATCATCATCTTTGACTTGTCATCCTGGAGTCACAACAGTACCCATGGAGACAACCTTGATATAGAGACAGGGTAGATATTTTTCAGTTGTCCATAGTTACTATATTGCTATTTATAGCTAATTTTCTTCTTGGAAACTAGGAAGAGAGGGGGAAAGATCTTTTCTTGTTTGTCCTTGAAAATCTCTTTGTGACATGGCATGACTACCACTTTCCCTGGGTTGGCTGCTACTCTGTCACTTCCAATACCCAAGTGGCCTGGGCAGAGTTTACTGTAATGAGCAAACTCATTACATCTCTGCAAGCTTTCTTTCTTCTCTCTCTAGCCCTTTTTGATTTACTCCTCACCTCAACCAAAACTTGCTTACTGATCTTCTGGTCCTAGCTGTTGGGCAACTTTACCCTTTCTCAACTTTACCTTTTCAGAGATGACTCCAGTTCTATTCATTCATGTATCTGTCACCAGATTCTTTCAGGGCCATGAATTTCTCTCCATTTCTATACCTGTTGCTATAATAAATCAAATGTTTACTGGTTAAAACGTTGCATCCCTTTCTGAGCCCCCATCATGGGGATTGAATTAGTCTATTTCTGCATTTTTTTTCTGCCAAGCACTATTCTAGTCTTCCTACATTTTCCTTCGTGCAGGTAAAGTTAGTTACTAGTGTCTCTGCAGAGACTAGCTCACACCCTGCCCATATGCCAATTTATTGATTCCTTGAGAAATCTAAGTAGTGAGTTGACACAACCTTTCCAATCCCCACCCTAACTTAGGTCATTGGGAAAATGAACTTCCATTACTTCCCAGTTGCAAGTAGGAAAGAAATTCACTTTTTTTAAGTGAAAATCTAGTTTAAAGTTTTTTTCTAGGCAGGGGGATTGATAGGTAGAGTAGATGAGACATCATTGATTGGAAGAAATAGTTGACATATTATCTACATCAACATATGTACGTGGAAAAATAATTATGCACTGTTTCCAGAAAGTATCTTGGGTATGTAGAATGAAATGAGCTCTATTATAACATATGATCCAAAATTCATCTTTCAGGATGTTATTGTTGTTTTTTAGCACAAACCCCTCCAAACCTCTTTCTAAACCTTTGCCAAAAGGTGAAGATATCTACACTATGTATATATCCACCTCTAATTATGAATTTATTTTCTTATGGTTGTCCCCATTATAATGTCAGTGGCAGGGGCGCCTGGGTGGCTCAGTCGGTTAAGCGGCCGGCCAACTTCGGCTCAGGTCATGATCTCGCGGTCCGTGAGTTCGAGCCCTGCGTCGGGCTCTGTGCTGACAGCTCAGAGCCTGGAGCCTGTTTCAGATTCTGTGTCTCCCTCTCTCTGACCCTCCCCTGTTCATGCTCTGTCTCTCCCTGTCTCAAAAATCAATAAAAAACATTAAAAAAATGTCAGTGGCATGATGCAGGTGTCTATTACTAAGAAAATTGTCTGTCACCAACATGACTGTTACCACGAATTACAGCCCCAACTGCTTCATGTGGTTCAATAGTATACTTGGGGTACCTTACTTTTCTGGCCATATGTTTGTAAATAATCTTCAACTTCTCCCTCTTTTTTATTTTTTTACCTTTAATCTATTCTTCCAAAAAGTATTGCTGACCTATGTATGTGTTCTTCTGAATTCACTGACTTTATACATTCCATTTTTTCTAACTCTGATACCTTCTCCTCCTCCATTGCCATGGAGTTTTTCCTCCTCTGAATTCTACCTGTGATCACTATTGCCCATTTTACATAAATGATGTAAATGCTTTTGTAGAAGTGTGAAGGAATTGCTGAATGGAATCAGAGGAAGGAATTAGTGATTTTGCAAGCAAAGAGAGGGTTCCTAAAAGGTTTCCTAGAGGAATCAGAATCTGGGGATATTTGAGGAATGCACAAAATAGGTTAGGAAGGGCATTTTAGGTGATGGAAATAGAGTTAGAATAGCACAGGGTAGCTGAAGTGCAGGTTTGAAGAGGGAGGTCAGGGAAGATACCGAAGGGCCTTAAACTCATGCTAATGACTGAACTTTGTCATATGAGATCTGGAAAGCAAGTAACTGGTAAAATATTATATGTATTGCAAACATATACTGTCCTTATTCCTTAGAGCAGTGAGTGTGCGCCTTGCTCCCTTCCAGGTGTTATAAAGCAGTTTTGGTCTCCAGAAACAATGAGGGGAGGAATAATGTTCATGGTTCTTACTATGTACCTTGAGTAGAGTTCTGGCACTAGAGTGGCTTCTATAGTGAGGATGACACTGTTTGGAGTACTGTACCTTACATATCATGGGTGCTTGAACATGTTGTTGAATGAGTAAATGGAAAAAAAATCCTTCCCTGGCATTATTCTCCCCACAAAATCAGAAGTCCCTTTTCATACACTCCTGTGGAAAAAAAACAGATTCTCCTCAAATACAGTTCTAGTATTTCCCACCCCCTCTGCCCCCCCCCCCCGCAGTTACATTTCCTTAAAATTTGACTGCACCTTGCTATTGGAGGCCACCTGGGGGAGTGGATATGGTATGGGCTTCAGGGCCAGGGAGACTCAGGTTCAAATCCTCACTTAGTGATTGTGTGAACTTGAATGATTATGTAACTTTCTAAACCTTTGGTCATCATCTTTACCCTATCAATGAAGAAAGGTTGCAGTAAGGAGAGAGAAAATGTCTGTAAGATACTTAAGCCAAGGTTTGGCTGCAGCCTTGTCAGAGGCACTCAAAAGTATATGTGTAGGAAGTCTGAAATGGAGTTAGAGGGAGAGCTGCAGAATTACATCAGGGTCACCATTTCACCTCTCCACCACTCCTCTACTTTAGTCTTATACCACCCCCACTCAGGCTCCTGTCTGAGTTCAATGCATGAAATAAGTTAGAATCAGACAGGGTTCATTCCATTTAGCAGGTATAAATCTCAGTCTAAAAGACAAAATTGTACAAGAATGTTAACTTTATTTTTTAAATAAGAATTAAATGTTCAATTTAATGGAAAGGTAGAACCATAATTCAGTCAATGTGACATTCCTTCTTATTAACTTATACCTTTTAGCATAAATTCCAGGAGACTTTCATAAGGCCAAATCATTGGGAGGACACATCTAGCCCTTTTTAGTGTCAGGTGCCTTCATCAGCATTTGATGGAATGAACTTTGGTCTTGGTGGTAATTTCTGGGTCCTTTCTTATTTCTTTGTAAGCAGCTGGTTCTCTGGGCCATTCCTGTACTGTTCTTAGAAATATAGGAAACATTCTGTGCTCTTGAGCCGTGTCATGTCACAGGAATCCCTAGGGTACCATCTGAAGACTAATTTATACAGCCATCTCTTCTGTGGGCAGCACAGGAGATGTGGAGAACCTTGGGGTTTTGCTGCTTCCCTAAACTTTACCCAGGAATTGGGGCATGGACTCATCCAAATTCACCTGTACCTGGTGTTTAGGCAGGGTCTTCCTCCAATGATTTCTCTAGTCCTAGGAACTTTTATTATTCTCTAGTTAATTTTTTTTCTTTTAGCTTTACTAGGATTCTTATAGATTGTTTTATCATAATAATTTTTTCCTTTTGTCCTCTGATTCCAAGGTTTTCAAGTTCAAAAGCCAGAAATAAGACTTTTTTCTTCTTTTTATCAAGGCAATGAGTGTTATTGCTGCTGAATTGGGGGTGGGGGTGAGGAATCAAGGGATATGAATAATGCAGGGAGGAAATATTAGTTAATTTAAAGCCTTAGCCACCTCAGTTTTTATATTTTCTCTGTTTAAACCATCCCAGATTATTTTTCCACATGTCACCTTCTTTTGCTCTTGATATTATATATTGTCTAAAGCAATTTTCTCTTCATTGCCAAGGGCATCTTCTCAAGTTGACCATGTTAGGGTAAGAAGTAGGAATCTAATCTATGGACTACTCAGTATATTATGAAAATAGTTTGGGATTAAATAAATCAGTCATTTAAAACTAATGTACATATATACACCTCTCTGGACTATGTTTTAAAAGACTATAAGAGTGTGTGATGAAACTCACCTTGAAATCATTAGATTTGTGGTGTTGTTAGGATAGAAACTTAGGTGACTTCTTTTAGTCCAGTTGCTAAATTATAATATTGAATTTGCTTATGTAAAATCTAAGCCAAACTATATAAATGCCAGTACTTTTTCTTCTTTTTATTAGTTTCACCTTTTTTGTGTCCTATCATTAAAATTAAATTTATTAACAACTTGGGTTTTTTTCTGCTGCATTGGTTTTATTTATAAATATTTCTATAAATACAGAAATATTTGACAATTTAGTTTATTGGGAAAGTTCATACAGTAACTTTTCAAACCAGTAAAATCTGGTTTCCTAAAGGAGCACTTTAAGTAAAATGGGAAATAGGAAAAGAACATGGGAAAGGAACTAAGTAAAGGCATCAGTCTTTTTATTAGACCATCATGATCAGATGGTTTCTTTGTCAGAGTAGAATGTCTATATCTGAAATAAATCTGATGGGGCGCCTGGGTGGTGCACTCGGTTGAGCGTCCGACTTCAGCCAGGTCACGACCTCGCGGTCCGGGAGTTCGAGCCCCGCGTCGGGCTCTGGGCTGATGGCTCGGAGCCTGGAGCCTGTTTCCGATTCTGTGTCTCCCTCTCTCTCTGCCCCTCCCCCGTTCATGCTCTGTCTCTCCCTGTCCCAAAAATAAATAAACGTTGAAAAAAAAATTAAAAAAAAAATCTGAGTGTCCATCAGAATATAAGTGAAATATGTAATGACTTGGAATGTAAATCTTAAATACTGATTTGTGGGGCAAGTCAGTCAAAAGTTTTTTTTTGAGGGAGATGAGAATACAGTTTAAATGAAAACAGGAAAGCCTTTTCAAGATTTAGTAATCTGCCAGTCCTCATCCATCTCCTTGTTCTCCTCCTCTCGAGTCTACATATATAATAGAGAAAAGAAAAAAAGAGTGAATGCTTCATTTTCCGTGAGATAAAGAAAGAATGTGACACTTAGAGAGCTTTCTTTTGAGAACTAATTATGAGGAAAAGGGCCAGAAGATTGTATGTATAGCTTTTATTAGTTTATAGGAAATGGTGTGTTTGAATGGATGAGGATTTACATTAAAAGCTTAAAATATGAAGCCTAAAATTATATTAGAAAAACCAAAATGTATTATTGTCACTCCTCTATTAGAGGAAGTATAAGGGGATCAAATGATTGGTAGATCATTATCAAGGCAGAAAGAAGGGAAAGGCAGGGTTGAGAATGCCCGTGCCATTTCTGTTCTGTTCCTCTGCTTCACTGCATTATGTTTTTTAAACTGCACACATTCATATCAGGTAGATGCTGTTGTGTTTATTTCACAGTTTAGAAATCAGGCTTAGTTAAGTGAAATATTAAGTGAGACATATTAAGTGAGATAATTTGTTGAAGGTCACCAGCTCTAGCGTCACCTTCTACCATTCTCTACCTCACCTATTCCACTTAGCCACTGTTGCATCTTTGCTCTTCCTTGAACATCCCTTGATGTTTCTTCTGCTCAGTGCTCTTTGCCCCTAGCTATTATTGTGGTTATATCTCTCTCTTTATCAAGGTCTTTTTTTTCAACGTTTTTATTTATTTTTGGGACAGAGAGAGACAGAGCATGAACGGGGGAGGGGCAGAGAGAGAGGGAGACACAGAATCGGAAACAGGCTCCAGGCTCTGAGCCATCAGCCCAGAGCCTGACGCGGGGCTCGAACTCACGGACCGCGAGATCGTGACCTGGCTGAAGTCGGACGCTTAACCGACTGCGCCACCCAGGCGCCCCTATCAAGGTCTTTGATGACATATCATTGCAGAAAAGCCTTCCCTGATAACTCTATACAAAATATCTTATGTGTCATTTTTAGTAGGTTGTAATATTACTTTGGATAACACTAAGAAAGAAAAGTACCAATTAAGCAATGATATGACAGTTTCATAATATGCATCCTGATTTTAGAGATGTTAAAATGTGAAGAAAAAATTTTTTTAGAATCAGTGAAATGCAGTGATATTGCCTTATTTCCTTACCCCAGATTATTTCTCTTTGCAACACTTATCACTATCTGATATGATCATGTACATTTTCTTTATTGTCCCTCTCTCTACACTAGGTACATATAGGGAGCTTTGTTTTGTTCATTACTAGTTGCAAAGACTGTGCATCATACCCATCTTCTCTCTTTGGGGGGCACTCAAGTTTACATTCCCAAGCCTTTCTTTCAGTTATGGTGGAGTCATGTAACAGACTTCTGGACAGTGGGATATAGGTACAAGTGAGATATTCCACCCAGGCCTCTCCTATAAAACTATTCTGTAATTGTCCTAATGGTTGGAGCCACTAGTGGTCAGAGACACTAGAAGGAAGAAGCCCTGGTCTCTAAATGATGGTGTAGAGTAAAGCCCATCTCCATCCCCTCACATTGACCTACATTGGATTGTGATGTGGATGAGAAATAAATCATCAATTAAAGCTACTGAAATTTGAGCTTTTCGGTTATAATAGATAGCTTATCCTTATTAATACATTGCTGTACCCAGACTATGCTTGGCTTTTATAATTTATAAGGATAGAGAAAATTAAAGGAATGGCAGTTTTGTGTTAAAAGATGATTAATTTTGGTTTGTACATAAGGCATCTGCATAGGCAGGTGGGGGCTACTTCTCGTACCTTTTCCCCACTTCAGGTGGCCTGGAAGAATTTGGAAGGACTAAGAATCAGAGGTTGCAAGTGCTTAATTTCTAGAACAACTAGGGTCAGTAGAATGAGTCAATGGGAATTTGTGGAAAGAGAGGTGGTCAGAGAGAGAAATTTTGATGTAGGGATCATTAATTTTCAGAAATTAAGTAAAAATAGGTTCAAAGTAGTTAGCAAGGAAGTTGCGATGTTGGATGGACCAATGAGTTTTAAAGTCAGCAAAATGGGGCCCCTGGGTGGTTCAGTCAGTTAAGCATCCAACTCTTGGTTTCGACTCAAGTCATGATCTCCCAGATTCATGGGTTCAAGCCCCGCGTTGGACCCTGCACTGACAGTGCGGAGCCTGCTTGGGATTCTCTCTCCCTGCCCCACCCCTGACTCGCACTGTCTCTGTCTCTTTCAAAATAAATTAAAAAAAAAAATAAAGTCAGCAAAATGAATTTATTATGGGGCAAGGAGTAAGATGAACTATTTGTTGAAATAATCCAGGATGACAATTACCTGATCCATTTCTTTAAACACCATCTTCTTTAGGTATCACCTTTTAATTGTATTTTGCCCTGTTACTGATCTGTCTGTAGAGCTTTCTTTAGGTAGGTTCAAAGAGGTCTTTCATAGTGGGTGTTGTGGAGGTGATGCCTGAAAGAATCTCAACTGCATTTAAAGATCTGAACTTACTCCTAAAAGACTTCTTATTACTAATAGTTCTATGGCTAGCTATATGTATTATCAGTTAGTATATGTGGCTTTCTTTTTCCTGAATATAAGTTTAAGTAACTCAGGAAACCACAATGAAGCAGAAGGAATATGTCAAAATTCTGAATAACAAAAACTTTCTTTTTTTATAAGGTCTGTAGTTGTAAAATCAACCATTCATTCATATATTTGCCTTTCAAAGCCCACTATTCAGTTTGAATTTTCAATTCATTCTGTTTAGATCAGCTTTGGAAGTTTCTGAGTATTTGGCTGTTAAAAAGGTAGGGGTGTGTGTGTGTGTGTGTGTGTGTGTGTGTGTGTGTGTGTGTGTTTATGTGTGTGTTAGGATAGAATTCCTCTATAATTGATTATAACCTGCCCCTCTAAAACTGTCAAGAAACTTCTACCTCACCCCTAATTTGTTTTTGTTTCTCTCTTGTTCCCACTTTGGGAAGAAGGAAAGGCAGCTGGTTAGCTGGTCGGGGGATGATATTGTATAGAAAAGAACTATTTTATTTATGTCTCTCATCTCTATATTAAAATGTCTGAGAAATAGTCTCAAGGTTGTGGAATCTCACAAAATTTAAGAATAGGATTAATCAGGGGCACCTGTGTGGCTCAGTCGGTTGAGGGTCCAACTTCAGCTCAGGTCATGATCTCATGGTTCACGAGTTTCAGCCCAGTGTCGGGCTCTGTGCTGACAGCTCAGAGCCTGGAGACTGTTTTGGATTCTGTGTCTCTGTCTCTCTCTCTGCCCCTCCCCCACTCATGCTCTGTCTCTCTCGCTCTCAAAAATAAATAAAAACATTAAAAATAAGAATAGAATTAATTTATTTCCTTTTCATCTTCCAGGGCTTAGCTTAGATGTTATCTTCTCTAGGAAACAGTAAGTAAATTCCTAAGACTGGGTTGAATGCTGTCTCCAGGTATGCTCCCAGCATGAACTCATCCAAGAGGCATAGTCTCTATCTGCTTCATCATTGTATCTTTATGGCTCAACACTGGAATTGATAAAATATTCAATGAATATCTTTTGAACAAAGGAGTAAATGAGGTTCTCTTTTTGCACAACAGAATCATCATGGGAGGCAGTGATTATTTCATTTCTCCAAGGTTATTTTAAAGCCTGCTATATAAACATGCTTTAAAAAAGGAGAAGATAAAAAACAGACTACTTTGGGTTGAGCATTTATTTCAAGTCAGACGTTCCTTTTCTTATTTTTCTTCATTATTCTCGAACTACTCAGTATGAGTTTGTTGGAATAGGCTCCCATCTAATTTGTAACACATACTGAATAGACATTTGGCACAGCCTCATAGTAATCCATTTTATCTGCAAAATTTGCAGATTTTATCTTCTTTGGCTGTTCTTAGTTTTCAATTTAGTGCCATGGGCTTTAGGCCAGTATAAAAGTTTCAATTTTAAGGTAAAAGTTTGAGTTGATTGCCATCGTAAGATAAAACTGAATTGATTTGGTATTTTAAAGCTGTTAAGTGTAACTCATACATGGTAGTCATGAAGGAATAACACTCATCCTTGAATAAGACCTTAGTTAAGAAGAAGCCCTAAGGCTCATTGATTTTCCCTGTTAGGATGTTGTGAGAGGCAGGATGACAGGACCTATCTGGCAGAAATCTCTCTGTGACATTGGTTATGGAGAGGTGGAATGAGAGATGAAGGGGAATGAGGGAAAGAGGTGGGACTAAAATAAGGGATAATAGGACCAGATGGAGTGAGGAAAGGGCAATATTAATAAAAGGAATGACAAAAAAATTAACAACTGCTGTTGTGCTCTTACAGATAAGACAGATATACAAAGAAATGAACAACTCCCCCTCCAACATGCCTGTTTATATCTATCACCTAAGTCTAGAGTATTTGCAGAGAGACAGAGAGTTGTATATAACTGTTATGCCAATAAGCACACAGAATGAATTGATGACTCTGGCATGAAAATATGGTATGTCATGAAACTCAGGAAATCACAGTATAATATGATTCTGTGGAGGCAGCACGTGCCTGGCATGTGTCAGCTCTTCAGAAAGTATTGGTTGGCTATTCTGAATTTTGAATAAGATGCACTTAAAGTTAAGATTAGGAAGAGGAGAACTAGTTGCAGAACCTGAATAAAGAAATGACCAGAGGGCACCGGGATGGCTCAGTTGGTTAAACATCCCACTCATGGTTTCCGATCAGGTCACGATCTCACAGTTCATGGCTCTGCCCTGAAAGCATGGAGCCTGCTTGGGATTTCCTCTTTCTCTGCCCCTCTCACACCTGCTCTCTCTGTCTCTCTCTCTCAAAATAAATAAATAAACATAAAAAAAGAAATGCCCATAATTGCCCATTATTTTTAGAAGTTTTTATTAATACCCTGGAAATGAATTAAGGATAAGTGAATTAAGAATTGAATAACTCTAAAACTCATAAATAAATAGTTAAAAATTGACATTTTAGATTCATTTTATATTATATTTAGACTATCATATTTTTTCTCAATTAATTCCTTTTGCTATTCTTAAAAAATCTCTAGTTAACTTCTTCAGGTATTGTTAAAAAATAGATAGATGATATTCATTGGAGTGAACAGACAGTGTTAATAATCTCTTGGTGCCTCGCCAGGAATTGGCCATGTCTGGTAACCAGATCTGAGTCTCCATTCTCTAACAGTGTTTGTTATATTTTGAGCAGTCAGTTAATATTTATTAATGACTTAACTGTTTGGTAGCTGGGTACATGATCACATGGTATCACATATACGCACTGATGATGGAATTGTATGTACCTCCCAATGGTTCTGTATTGAACTGTTCTGCTTTACAAGTAAAAATATTTTTTCCTTAAAAGGCACTATTACAAGCTACATCTTAATTATTGGCTTTGTTTTTATTGCTAAAATAATCATAGGCATAGATAAGTCAATTATTTCCTGTGTCACAAGGATTTGATCTTTTTAACATCTGCCCAGCTGTTGCATAATATTTTAAGCTAAAAGTATCAGATAAACACAACACTACCAATTCGGTAACATTTCACCAAATAATTATTTCTCTCTGAAATCCCTGAAGCAGTGTTTTTTCTAGTATGTAACCTCTCAGGATTTGTCTCTATATTGCTTAAACTTATATTACAAATAACATACAAAATGTTATAAAACCAAGGCAAGTCATAGAAAGAGTGAATGTATTCACAACTTCAGTAGACCATGCATAAATTAAATGGCACTTGCTCTCCTTTGATGTTCCCATTTCTAGTTTTCTCTTAAACTGAATCCCACAAAGAATTCTAATTTAACTGAAATTCTTTGAACTCATTGACAGTTTGTGGGCTATTCAGGAACTCTAATTAGCTTTAAATCAGTTTATCTGCAAATCACTTTTCCATTTCTGATTCCTTCTAGCAATTAATAGATTACTAGTTATTAATGGCTCTAGACCATTTATGAAAAATTTGGCCTCCATCTGAAAACTTGATGAATCTTTAACATTGAACTT
Source organism: Herpailurus yagouaroundi (assembly GCF_014898765.1). Classification (NCBI taxonomy): domain Eukaryota; kingdom Metazoa; phylum Chordata; class Mammalia; order Carnivora; family Felidae; genus Herpailurus; species Herpailurus yagouaroundi. The sequence continues at coordinate 72,815,556 of NW_024412400.1, read as the reverse complement.
CTTTTGTCAGTGGATTTTTTTCCTAATGAACTGCAATTAAATTGGAAAAAGCAGATTGCAAAAAATGTTTGACAATACCTTTTATTTAAAGCACAGAGACAACTGAATAGAAGTACCTAAAATAAAGTAGGAAAGTGAATAATGGCAAACGAATTTAGTGAAAATAATATGTATTTTAAAAACCATTAATATATTCACATAACGAGTGTTTCTCTATAATTTTTTCTCCCCTTGCTCCTTTCAGATTTATCACGTTCATCCCTCAAACTCTGAAACAACTAATTCTTGTGCCCTACTCTTGAGGTAGATAGGCAAATACTACCATTCTACCATTAGCTGTACAATACTTGACATGTCCTATAGTTTTATAGTTGGGAAAGCGATAATCAGGCTGTAAACTCCCAGGGGTGGAGAAATTAAGGAATTGATCCAAAATCATAATGAATGTCAGAATAATTGTTATCTTTGTATTCACAATTTTTTGGCTCCTATACACAAAGCTTATCTCTCCATTTTCCCTGTGGTTTCTGATTCCTCTTCCACTAATCCTTTTCTTGCCATTCTCCATGCTTTCTAGTTTTACTCATTTTCCCATTCTAGTTTGTGGACACAGATACCTCTTATTTTAAATTCCCTTAGCAAAACTTACTCTGATTGAATAAAATTAGAGTAATTTTAGGCATAGATTGTCTTTACTAAGAGGAAGATGATCACTTAATTTCCTCCCATTCACTGGAAAACCTATCCATCACTTCATTCCCCTTTCCTTTTTTCCCTTATGCCATAGGGGAAGAGATGTTCACAAATAAGGGTTTACTCCCTTTGCCTGTGCTCCTATCGTATTCTAACACATCTTCTTCACTGGTTTTGTCTTTTGCTTAAATTATGCTCAAGTTTTTGCCATCCTAAAAACAGCAAAAAAAAAAAAAACCCTCCCTTAGTTATATTTTCCCCTTAAACCTTTTTTTTTGCCTTGGCAATCTTTCCTTCACTACCAGGAATAGAAAAAGTCATCTAAACTTATTATCTCTCCTTCTTCCCCACCTGTCTGCTCTTTAACTCATTGAAATCTGGTCTATATTCCTGTTGCTTGACTGAAATTATTCTCATAGATATCATCAAAGGTAGAGTAACTTAACCCAGTAGCTTCATTAAATTTCTTCTCTTTTTTGCAACATACAGTGTTGTCAATCACATCCTCCTTTACTCTTTCCTACTGGGGCCACAAAACAAGTTTCAACAAATTAAACAAGGTTGAAGTCAAACCATGCATCTTTTCTGACCACAGTGCTATGACACTAGAAGTAAACCACAAGAGAAAATCTAGAAAGAGCAAAAATATATGGAGGTTTATAAACATTCTACTGAACAATGAATGGGTCAACAGAAAATAAAAGAAGAAATAAGAAATTACATGGAGACAAATGAAAATGAAAACACAATGGTCCAAAATTCCCGGGGTGCAGCAAAAATGGCTGCAAGAGGGAAGTTTATAGCAATACACATCTACCTCAATAAGCAAGAAATCTCAAATGAAAACCTTACCTTACACCGAAAGAAGCTAGACAAAGAACAGCAAACAAAATCTAAAACCAGCAGAAAGAAGGGAATAATAAAGATTAGAACAGAAATAAATGATGTAGAAACTAAAAAAAAAAAAAAAAATGGGACATATCAATGAAACCAGGAGTTGGTCCTTTGAAAAGATCAACAAAATTCATAAACGTCTAGCCAGACTCATAAAAAAAAAAAAAGACTCAAAAAAATCACAAATGAGGGAAGAGAAATAGCAACCAACCAACACCACAAATATGAACAATTGTCACGAGAATATTGTGAAAAAATTATATGCCAAAAAATTGGATAACCTAGAAGAAATGGATACATTTCTGGAAACATATAACCTACCAAAACCAAAGCAGGAAGAAACAGAAAATTTGAACAGACTGATTACTAGCAATCAAGTTGAATCAGCAATCAAAAAACCCTCAACAAACAAAAGTCCAGGATGACTTCAAAGGCAAATTCTACCAACCATTTAAAGAAAAGTTAATATCTATTCTTCTCAAACTATTCCAAAAAAAATAGAAAAGGAGGGAAAACTTCCAAAATAATTCTATGAGGCTAGCATTACCCTGATACCAAAACCTGGTAAAGACATCACACAAAAAGAGAACAATGGCACAGTATCTTTGACAGATCTAGATGCAAAAATCCTCAACGAAATACTAGCAAACTGAATCTAACAATATATTAAAAAATAATTCACCACAATCAAGTGGGACTTATTCCTAGGTTGTACAAGTGGTCCAATATTCACAAATCAATCAACATGATACACCACATCAATAAGAGAAAGGATAAAAACATGTCATCACTTCAATAAATGCAGAAAAAGCATTTGACAAAGTACAACATCGATTCATGATAAAAAAACCTCAACAAAGTAGGTTTAGAGGGAACATACCTCTTATATGAAAAATATTTGCCTTATATGAAACACCTACGCCAAAATCATACTCAATGGGGAAAAACAGACCTTTCCCTCTAAGGTCAGGAAAAAAACAAGGATATCCACTTACCACTTTTATTCAACATAGTACTGGAAGTCCTAGCCATAGCAGTAAGACAACAAAAAGAAAGAAAAGGCATCCAAATTGGTAAGGAAGAAGTAAAACTTTCACTGTTTGAGAATGACATGATACTATAAAACGTTAAAGACTCCACCAAAAAACTGCTAGAACTGATAAATGAATTCAGTAAAGTCTCAGGATACAAAATCAATGTAGGGAAATCTGTCACATTTCTAAACACTGATAATGAAGCAACAGAAATAGAAATTAAGAAAGCAATCCCATTTATAGTTGTACCAAAAATAATCAAATACCTAGGAATAAACTTAACCAGGGAGTTTAAAGACCTATGTCATGAAAATTATAAAATACTGGTGAAAGAAATTAAAGATGACACAAACAAATGGAAAGACATTCCATGCTCATGGATTGGAAGAACAAATATTGTGAAAATATCTACACTTCCCAAAGCAATCTCCAGATTTAATTTAATCCCTATCAAAATACCAACACCACTTTTCACAGAACTAGAATGAATAATCATCACAGAGCTAGAATAAATAATCATAAAAATTTGTATGGAAGCACACAAGACTCTGAATAGCCAAATGAATCTTGAAAAAGAAAAACAACACTGGAGATAGCACAATTCCAGACTTCAAGTTATATTCCAAATCTGTAGTAATCAAAACATCATGGTACTGGCACAACAATAGACACAGAGATCTATGGAACAGAATAGAGAACCCATAAATAAACCTATGATTATGTGGTCAATTAATCCTTGACATGGAAGCCAAGAATATGCAATGGGAAAAGACAGTTTCTCTACATGCAAAAGAATGACACTGGACCACTTTCTTACACCATATACAAAAATAAACTCAAAATGGATTTTGGACCTAAAAGTGAGACATGAAATCCTAAAAATCCTATAAGAGAACATAGGTGGCCTACCATTGACCATAGCAACATTTTTTGAGGTATGTCTCCTGAGGCAAAGGAAACAAAAGCAAAAAATAAACTCTTGGGATTACATCAAAATAAGAAGCTGCTGCACAGCAAAGGAAACAATCAACAAAACTAAAAGATAATTTACTACATGGGAAAAGATATTTGTAAATGACATAGCCAATAAAGTGTTAATATTCAAAATATATAGAGAACTGATACAACTCAACACCCCAAAAAGCAAATAATCCAATGAAAACAGGGTAGAAGACAAGAACAGACATTTCTTCAAAGAAGGTGTACAGATGGCCAACAGACACATGAAAAGATGCTCACTATCACTCATCATCAGGGAAATGCAAATCAATAGTTTTGAGATATCAATAGTCTTGAGTCAATGAGATATCAACTCATACCTGTTATAATGGCTAAAATAAAAAACACAAGAAACAATAAGTATTGGAGAGGATATGGAAAAAAGGAACCTTCTTGTACTGTTGATTGGAATGCAAACTGGTACAGCTACTGTGGAAAACAGTGCGGAGATTTCTCAAAAAATTAAAAATGGAACTACCCTATGTTCTAATAATTGTACTACTGGGTATTTACCCAAAAAGTACAACAATATTGGGGCACCTGGGTGGCTCAGTCAGTTAAGGGTCTGACTCTTGACTTCAGGTCAGGTCATGATCTTACGGTTTGTGAGTTCAAGCACCACATCAGTCTCTGCACAGAGAGTGGGAAGCCTGCTTGGGATTCTCTGGCTCCTGTCTCTCTGCCCCTCCCTCACCTCTTCTCTCTCTCTCTCTCTCTCTCTCAAAAATAAATAATCCTAAAAAAATACAGGGCCATACATGCGCTCATGTCTTTATTGCAGCATTAACAATAGCCAAATTATGGAAGCAGCAAAAGTGTCCATCAGCAGATGAATGGATAAAGAGGGAATTTGCCATTTGCAGCAAGATGGATGGATGTTGAGAGTGTAATGGTAAGTGAAATAAGTCAGAGGAAGACAAATACTATATGATTTCACTCGTGTGTGGAATTTAAAGAAACAAAACAAATAAACAAAGGAAAAAAGAGAGGGCAAACCAAGAAACAGATGGTTATCTGTAGAGAACAAACTGATGGTTACCAGAGGGAAGTGGAGGGGGGTGTTGTGAAATAGGTGAAGGGGACTAAGGAGTGCACTTACCATGATGAGCACTGAGTAATGTATAGAATTGTTGAACCACTGTGTTGTACACCTGAAACTAATTAACACTGTATGTTAATGTACTAGAATTAAATTTAAAAAACTTAATAAAAATCTTTTCTACTCTGGCTTCATATATGACTATATTTTCTTTGGTTCTTTCCTTAAAGAATTATTTTCTTCTCTCTCTTTCTTTCGTTGTTTACTTCTCTTCTATTAGCACTTTAAATGACTAACCTTTAACTTTTCACCAACATAGAATAAAATTTCTCCCAAATGTATCATTCCTGATCCATGTTTTCTCCTGAGTTTCATCTATATTTCCAACTGTTTATTACCCATTTCCTCTTCAATAATATCTTTTAGCAATGTCCATTTTTACATTCCTAAGACAGAGTTTATTATCTATCTCCTGCAATCTGCTTTTCTTCCTTTATTTACTACCTCAGCTAAAGTTTATCAAAGTCAAATCCAGGAGAATCAATTAAACTTGGAGTCAGAAGTCCTGGAATCAAATCCTGGATCAGGATCAGATTAGTTTTCTGATTTTTTTAGCTTCTTCACCTGAGCCTTCATTTTCTCACATGCAAAATAGTAATAATAATACTTCACAGAACTTAAAAACAAATAAATGAAGATTAAAAATGAAAGCATCTTGCAAATATCTAACATATAATCATCACTCAATAAATATTAGTTTTTTGTCTTTTCTGCATTGCCTTCTTCCTGCTGAAGGAAGCGGCTACCACACAATAACTAAAACAAACAGATAAAATCATTAGATGGAGATTTATTAGAGATCTAATTTTTTATTTTTAAGAACTAGATAAACTATCATAGTACGGATGTACTACCATTTTGTTCAGCCATTCCTTTGTTAGACAGTCATGCTGTCTCTAGGGAGATAAGAATCTGAATTGTAATAAGCACTCCTAAGGTGTTATGTGTATTGAAGTTTGAGAACTGCTTGTGCATGGACTACAATTCATATTCTTCAGCAGGAGAAACCCTAATGAAGTAGCTTGGCAACTTTGTATTTTGACATTCTCCATGAACTTTGTGTTGTACTCATACTTAGGGCTGCTCATCACTCAAACATGTACAGAAAATCCTCTTCTATTGTCTCCTTAAATTTTCGTCCTTTATGCTGAAATATTGATTCACCTTGTAAACTCCTGTTAATCCTTGAAGGCTACCTTTTAAAGGGAATTATTTATAACCTCATAGATGTTCCTAGGCCTTTTAATATACTTTTAATTGCAATGGGTAGAATTAACTGCCTCCTTTTCCCTCTGGCAGACTGAGTTTTCTTGAGAGTCAGTGTCAAGTCTTGTCCATATGATCAAGGTCCGATGTACCTTGCACATTGCCAATCATATATAATGCATGTAGGCTGCCTTTGATGATATATATTTATATATCCTAGAAGAATCATAGAACATCAGAGGAAGGAGATTTTGCTTGACCCCACTTACTTATAGATGAAACTAAAGCCCAGTGGTATTCATGATGAACTAACTATACTGTTGTCCTAGATTTCTTTGGAAATAAAAATTAACTTAAACATGGACACTTTTTAACAGAAACTTTGTGTTATAGATTGTTCATTGGATTAAACATTTTAAGATTGTTCCCTTTTAAGATAAGTTCCCTTTTAACTCATGTTTATTTGAAATGTCATATACAGAGCTTAGAGTAATGCCTGTTTCCATAATTTTGTTTTATTATTTTTCTTAGTCACAAAAGTAACACCTGCTAATTTTAAATAGATGAACAATCCAACATGTACAAAGTAAAAAACAAAAATTCACATACACATGCACTTCCTGACTCCCACCTTCATCAAATCCTCTTTTTTTTCCGTGTTGTATCCAGTTTTATAGACTGATATGTATTTCTCTAACTTTTATCTATGTTCATATAAATGTACATAAGAATAGTTTTTTAAAACATGTAGCTATGTTTGTTGTTGATGGAATCATACAAACTGAAGTATACTTTTCTCACTTCATAGTATATTATTTTTCTAGTCAATAGATGGAAATCTAACTTGTTCTTTTTAAGGGCTAGATAAAATGTGATAGTATGGATGTACTCCCATCTAGTCTACCATTTTCTCATTGTTTGATAGTCATGCTATCTCCAGTTCCCTCACCCCCCACTATCCATGTGCTTAAATTAACATTCTTGTCTATGTACTATTGGTTATATTTATATTGAACAGATTGCCAAGAGTTAAATAGCTTGGTTGCAGGATATTGTATTTAGTTTTAATAACCAAATTATGTGACAGCATGTTAAACATCTTTTTTTGTTTATTGGCCATTTGAATTTTCTCCTTTATGAATTACATGCTGATATGCTTTGTGCATTCACCCACTGATTTATTCTTTTTTATAAACAATAATTTTAGGTACTCTTTAATATTAACCTTGACTCTTAGATATGTAACTAATATTTATCTTTATTTCTTATTTATCTTCTGTCTTTTATTTACAATATCTTTACTCTACAAACATTTAATATTTTTGTGTTTAGTTATTTCTATCTTATCCCTTATGGATTTCTATATTTCTTATTTTTATTCCAAAATGTTTCCCAATCCCAATTTGTATACTATCTTTTAGTTTTTCTTCTAAAAATTTAATTTTTTATATTTAAATATAAAATATTAAAATTAGCTTAATTTTGCCTTCTTCCAGATGGGTAGTCAGTTCAGTCAACAGAATTCATTATGTCAACTATTCTTTTCCCACTAAATTGGATGTGACTTATGCCATGTATTATGTTGTCATATGTTTGGGGCAAGCAGTTTGGGGACAGAGAGGAATTCCCTCACTATCCATCATTAAGGAAATAGATATGACAGATGTAGCAGTTACATAGCAGGGAGGTTGAGGTAGGAGATGAGGTGGCAGGGAAATTGGCTAACACTGTAATTCCTTTAGTATTAATTTGCTGAATCACATTTTCTCTTTCTCCCTAAATAATACCATTTTAGTAGCGCTTTATTATGAAACAGGAAATGATTGCAAATAGTTTGTACCACAAAAGATTTACAGATATGGCAAAGTTTTTTAAGTTGTTAAAAAAATATTTCCAAGTTTTCTTTAACAAAAAGAAAAATGTTAGCAATTTGTTGATATTTTTGGAAATTATAAGTGACTGCCAGAAGACTACTGGGAGATTTAAAAAAAATAAATATATTTAATCTGTCTTTTTAAGGTGATTTTTATTTTATTTTTTAAAGGTCAATTTGCTTTTTAATATACAGTTTAACTATATGTTTAAAAATATTTTTTAATATAATTTATTGTCAAATTGGTTTCCATACAACACCCAGTGCTCATCCCAAGTGCCCTCCTCAATGCCCATCATCCACTTTCCCCTCTCCACCACCCCCCATCAACCCTCAGTTTGTTCTCTGTATTTGAATGTCTTATGGTTTGCCTTTCTCTCTCTCTCTCTGTGACTTTTTTTCCCCCTTCCCCTCCCCCATGGTCTTCTGTTAAGTTTATCAAGATCCACATATGAGTGAAAACATATGGTATCTGTCTTTCTTTGACTGACTTATTTCAATTAGCATATAGTGATAAGAATATACCTTTTTTCAAAGATTCACACTAATGAGAAATCATTTCAGTATTGTTCTATTGTTATATTTTGTTGCTGAAAATGTCTATTTTTACTCTCCATCTCGTAGACTTAAGTCTTTATTTAGCACAGGGAAATTTCTTCTGTTATTTCTTTGTTACCTCCTCATTTTCTTTCTATCTTCTTTGGAATTGTGAGTTTTCATATGCTTCGGTCTCTGGATCTGTCATCTCTGAGTCTTTTACCTTTCCTTCATGTTATTCATTTCTTTGTGCTGTATGAGACGTGTATTCTCTGTGTTTCTGCTGTGCATATGAGATGTGTATTCTACCTGATTAGTTATCATTTTTAAAAAAATTACCTATTGACATTTTAAGTTAAAAAATCACATTAATGGGGACAGAGAAAATCATAAATTCTAGGATTGTCATGTAGATTAAATAAGATAGTATATAAAAAATCATTTAGCATATAGTAGACAGGTTATATGTGATAGCTCTTGGTGATATGTGCTAGTTTTTAGTATTATGCTTTGCACAGAGCAACCCTTCTTTGTATTGTAAAGGCATATTATCATTTCCTTTATCTTTACAAACATAGGACAGTTTCCAGCTCATCGTTATGCTAACTTTATACAGTCTAAATTAATAAACAAAAAAATAAATAATGTTTTTTTTAACTGAGATTGCTTCTGTCATTAGACAAAGTTGTATGTAAACCTGGAAAAATATTAAACCAAAATAAACTTCCTTCCTATTCTATTTTCTCTTTCTCTTGAATCTCAAACTGTTTCTATTTTTATACAAGTTAATTTAACAACATGAATAACTAATTGGAAAAAGCCTGAGTTTTAGAAACAAGCTATGGACAACTAGATACAAGACAGAAAAATGTGCCATAGATCATGCTAATAATCAGAAAACTATGGCATTGGACAATGGTACCGTGTCTTTATTTCATGGTATATGAAGCAACCGAATGTTATTGGCGTAGTTTACTATTGCTGTCAAATGTAAACATTGCCCTAACTCCCAGATATTTTTTTCTTTGTGAAATACTGTATGAGAGGGACTACTTCAAGATAACAAAATAGTCCATTTTTCCTAGTTGTAAGCATTTACTTAGTGATAGGGAAACATAAATATTTCTGAATCATACAAAATCAAGCAGAAAATATAAATTTAACTCTGCAATACTTTTCATAGAATAGGAAGCTGGAAACATGGGCTCTTTATTTTTGGGAGCCTGTTTTATTGATTGTGGATGGATCAGAACATTTATCTATTGATTCAATCATCTATGTTAATTAATGAAACAGAAATTTTTACATTTTAATGTCTTTTGATTCTGAGAATCTTCTATTTTTGTGGCCTTTGAATGAAACCTGTAAGTGTGCCATTTTTCTAGTAGTATCTTAAGATATGGATTCTTCATTATTTTGTCTTTTCAGTGTGAGATGTTATTTGTATATTTCTATAAACTGAAAGAATTTCTTATTCCAGTGATCAATGGGATCTGCTCCACTTCCATCAGAGAACTCATATTTTGATTGAGAGTCAAACAAGTAATTCAAAAGGGATGAGTATAAGGAAAGCGACATGGATAGATTCTATAGTAGCAGACAGGAAGGAATGATCAGTTTTTCCATGGACAGTGAAGGGGTATCTGGGAGGTTTCATTGAGAAGATAATAGTTAAATTAAAGCTTGGAAGATAGATAAGCATTCCCCTGGTGGACGAAAGACAGAAAGTCATTACAAATAGGAGGATGACTATGTCCAAAAGCAAGAAGACAGAAAAACACATGGTATGTTTTATGAAATTCAAGTGGTTTAGTGGTTTTTTTTTTTTTTTTTTTTGAGTATAAGGTTTAGGGTAGTGATTTGTTAGAAATGAGTTTGGATTAATATAATAAAGCAGATTATGTGGATGGTATGAGTTCTAAGGGATTTTCATTGTAGGATATACCTTTCAGGTAATCTATTTGTAATGTAGATACAGTTCAAATACTAAAACAACCCACCTGGATTCACTAAAATAGGAACTTTATAAAAGCTATATAATATGACATGCATGCCATCGTTTGTTACTTATTTCCCATGAGTATTTTGGGAACTATTTATGAACACATAAATAAGGTCAAAAGAACTCGGATATAGACAATGAAATTACATTTAAATTACATGTAAAACTAAAATTGTTAAGTATAAAAATGAATAATTACAAATACTAATAAAATAATGAGATTGAAGTAAACTTTAATTTTAAAATATTGATTTGGTGGGATTTGGGTAGAGGAGGAGGCAAGCTAGCTCTGAGCTAAGGCGGCAGCGGGGTGTGTAAGGAGTCTGTGGCTAGGGACCGGCACAGAGGCTGGCACAGAGAAACCATGGCCCTGCAGGACTTGGGCACCTTCTGCCTGTTGCTGCTGTACCTCCACGGGGCCTTGATTGCTAGGCAAGATTTCTATAAGATCTTGTGGGTGCCTCAAAGTGCATCTGTAAAAGACATTAAAAAGGCCCACAGGAAACTGGCCCTGCAGCTTCATCCTGACTGGAACCCTGATGATCCTGGAGCTCAGGAGAAATTCCAGGATCTAGGTTCCACTTATTAGTTTCTGTCAGACAATGAGAAACGGAAACAATATGATAGTTAATAGTGAAAAGGGGTTAAAAGATGGCATTAGGGCTCCCATGGAGACATTTTTTCCATACTTCTTTGGAGATTGTGATTTCATGTTTGGAGGAACCCCTTATCAGCAAGACAAATTTTCTAAGAGGAAGTGATATTATTGTAGATCTAGAAGTTCCTTTGGATGAAGTATATGCAGGAAATTTTGTGGAAGTAGTTAGAAACAAACCTGTGGCAAGGCAGTTTCCTGGCAAACAAAAACGCAACTGCCAGCAAAAATGTGGACTACACAGCTGGGCCCAGGGTGCTTCCAAATGACCCAAAGGTGGTCTGTAATGAATGCCCCAATGTCGGACTAGTGAATGAAGAACCTACACTGGAGGTAGAAATAGAACCTGTGGTGAGAGATGGCATGGAGTATCCTTTTATTGGGGAAGGTGACCCTCACGTGGATGGAGAGCCAGGAGACCTGCGGTTCAGAATCAAAGTTTTCAAGCACCCAGTATTTGAAAGGAAAGGAGATTTATATACAAATGTGACAATCACACTAGTTGAGTCTCTGGTGGGCTTTGATATGGATATTACTCACTTGGATGGCCACAGTGTACATATTTTTCAGGATAAGATCACCAGACTAGGAACCAAGGTATGGAAGAAAGGAGAGGGCCTCCCCAACTTTGACAACAACAACATCAAGAATTCTTGATAATCACTTTCCATGTAGATTTTCCAAAAGAACAGTTAACAGAGGAAGCAAGAGAAGGTATCAAACAGCTACTGTAACAAGGATCACTGCAGAAGGCATACAATGGACTACAAGGATATTAAGAGTGAATAAAATTGGACTTTGTTTAACATAAATGAATCCATGAAATTTATTATCAATAGGGTGTGTGTGTGTGTGTGTGTGTGTGTGTGTGTGTGTGTGTGTGTTTTGTTCTTATTTTCAATATGCAAGCTTGGCTTAAATTTTTCTCCTAATGATCATCATGAAATGAATAAGTGGGTTTAAGAATTTGTTCATTTATGTTCAGAAACGAATGACCAGCAAAAAGTTTAATAATACCTCTCCCTTTGGAGATTTAATGGATTTAATCCCCTTGGAGATTTGGAGATTTAATGTCTGGTGCTGCCACCTGAGGCTCAAGAATTAAAGCTGCAAGAGAACTCCAGGAGCAAAAACAAACAAACAAACAAATCCCCACAATATAAAGGATTAATTGTTAGCTATTTCATTCAAATGCCATTTCATTCAAAATGCCAACAGAAGTGTGTTTTTAAATACATTTTGTTGCTAATTTCTTTTTTTTTTTTTTTTGCAATTCCAACACAAAGTAACTGAAATAAGAACACAGTCTAGGGGTGCCTGGGTGGCTCAGTTGGTTAACCTTTGGACTTCGGCTCAGGTCATGATCTCACAGTTTGTGAGTTCAAGCCCGGTGTGGGGCTCTCTGTTGTCAGCACAGAGCCTGCTATAGATCCTCTCTTCTCTTCTCTCTAGGCCCCTCCCTAATACATGCTCTGTCTCTCTCTCTCGCTCTCAAACATAAATAAACATTAAAAAAAATAGTCTAGTCTGGCAGGTCATAAGTTAACAGCTCTGCTCAGAAAGCGGGAAGGCTGGAGGACAAAGGGAAGGAGAGCTGCTGAGCCCCCTGATGACAGAGCTCAGTTTGGTGGGGAACAAAGGCGCTCACCAGTGCCATCTCCCCCGCCCATCCCCCAGCCAAAATCCCAAAGAGAACCAGTTCCTGCCAGGGAACTTGCTCGCTCCGCGCAAACACCCAGCTCTGCGCTTCTGCGGAGCCAAACCTCTGGCAGCGGATCTGACTCCCTGCTGCTGCCACAGGGCCCCTCCTGAAGTGGATCACCTAAGGAGAAGCAAGCTAAGCCTGCCCCTCCTGCCCCTGTGCACCTTGCCTACCCACCCCAGCTAAGACGCCAGATCCCCAGCATCACAAGCCTGGCAGTGTGCAAGTAGCCCAGACAGGCCACCCCACCCCACAGTGAATCCTGCCCCTAGGAGAGTGGAAGAGAAGGCACACACCAGTCTGACTGTGGACACAGCGGTGGGCTGGGGACAGACATCAGGTCTGACTGCGGCTCTGCCCACCAACTCCAGCTATACACCACAGCACAGGGGAAGTGCCCTGCAGGTCCTCACCACGCCAGGGACTATCCAAAATGACCAAGCGGAAGAATTCCCCTCAGAAGAATCTCCAGGAAATAACAACAGCTAATGAGCTGATCAAAAAGGATTTAAATAATATAACAGAAAGTGAATTTAGAATAATAGTCATAAAATTAATCGCTGGGCTTGAAAACAGTATAGCTGACAGCAGAGAATCTCTTGCTACAGAGATCAAGGGACTAAGGAACAGTCACGAGGAGCTGAAAAACGCTTTAAACGAAATGCATAACAAAATGGAAACCACCACGGCTCGGATTGAAGAGGCAGAGGAGAGAATAGGTGAACTAGAAGATAAAGTTATGGAAAAAGAGGAAGCTGAGAAAAAGAGAGATAAAAAAATCCAGGAGTATGAGGGGAAAATTAGAGAACTAAGTGATACACTAAAAAGAAATAATATACGCATCATTGGTATCCCAGAGGAGGAAGAGAGAGGGAAAGGTGCTGAAGGGGTACTTGAAGAAATAATAGCTGAGAACTTCCCTGAAGTGGGGAAGGAAAAAGGCATTGAAATCCAAGAGGCACAGAGAACTCCCTTCAGACGTAACTTGAATCGATCTTCTGCACGACATATCATAGTGAAACTGGCAAAATACAAGGATAAAGAGAAAATTCTGAAAGCAGCAAGGGGTAAACGTGCCCTCACATATAAAGGGAGACCTATAAGACTCGTGACTGATCTCTCTTTTGAAACTTGGCAGGCCAGAAAGAATTGGCACGAGATTTTCAGGGTGCTAGACAGAAAAAATATGCAGCCGAGAATCCTTTATCCAGCAAGTCTGTCATTTAGAATAGAAGGAGAGATAAAGGTCTTCCCAAACAAACAAAAACTGAAGGAATTTGTCACCACTAAACCAGCCCTACAAGAGATCCTAAGGGGGACCCTGTGAGACAAAGTATCAGAGACATCACTACAAGCATAAAACATACAGACATCACAATGACTCTAAACCCATATCTTTCTATAATAACACTGAATGTAAATGGATTAAATGCGCCAACCAAAAGACATAGGGTATCAGAATGGATAAAAAAACAAGACCCATCTATTTGCTGTCTACAAGAGACTCATTTTAGACCTGAGGACACCTTTAGATTGAGAGTGAGGGGATGGAGAACTATTTATCATGCTACTGGAAGCCAAAAGAAAGCTGGAGTAGCCATACTTATATCAGACAAACTAGACTTTAAATTAAAGGCTGTAACAAGAGATGAAGAAGGACATTATATAATAGTGACAGGGTCTATCCATCAGGAAGAGCTAACAATTATAAATGTCTATGCGCCGAATACCGGAGCGCCCAAATATATAAAACAATTACTCATAAACATAAGCAACCTTATTGATAAGAATGTGGTAATTGCAGGGGACTTTAACACCCCACTTACAGAAATGGATAGATCATCTAGACACACGGTCAATAAAGAAACAAGGGCCCTGAATGAGACATTGGATCAGATGGACTTGACAGATATATTTAGAACTCTGCATCCCAAAGCAACAGAATATACTTTCTTCTCGAGTGCACATGGAACATTCTCCAAGATAGATCATATACTGGGTCACAAAACAGCCCTTCATAAGTTTACAAGAATTGAAATCATACCATGCATACTTTCAGACCACAATGCTATGAAGCTTGAAATCAACCACAGAAAAAAGTCTGGAAAACTTCCAAAAGCATGGAGGTTAAAGAACACCCTACTAACGAATGAGTGGGTCAACCAGGCAATTCGAGAAGAAATTAAAAAATATATGGAAACAAACGAAAATGAAAATACAACAATCCAAACGCTTTGGGACGCAGCGAAGGCAGTCCTGAGAGGAAAATACATTGCAATCCAGGCCTATCTCAAGAAACAAGAAAAATCCCAAATACAAAATCTAACAGCACACCTAAAGGAACTAGAAGCAGAACAGCAAAGGCAGCCTAAACCCAGCAGAAGAAGAGAAATAATAAAGATCAGAGCAGAAATAAACAATATAGAATCTAAAAAAACTGTAGAGCAGATCAACGAAACCAAGAGTTGGTTTTTTGAAAAAATAAACAAAATTGACAAACCTCTAGCCAGGCTTCTCAAAAAGAAACGGGAGATGACCCAAATAGATAAAATCATGAATGAAAATGGAATGATTACAACCAATCCCTCAGAGATACAAACAATTATCAGGGAATACTATGAAAAATTATATGCCAACAAATTGGACAACCTGGAAGAAATGGACAAATTCCTGAACACCCACACTCTTCCAAAACTCAATCAGGAGGAAATAGAAAGCTTGAACAGACCCATCACCAGCGAAGAAATTGAATCGGTTATCAAAAATCTCCCAACAAGTAAGAGTCCAGGACCAGATGGCTTCCCAGGGGAGTTCTACCAGACGTTTAAAGCAGAGATAATACCTATCCTTCTCAAGCTATTCCAAGAAATAGAAAGGGAAGGAAAACTTCCAGACTCATTCTATGAAGCCAGTATTACTTTGATTCCTAAACCAGACAGAGACCCAGTAAAAAAAAGAGAACTACAGGCCAATATCCCTGATGAATATGGATGCAAAAATTCTCAATAAGATACTAGCAAATCGAATTCAACGGCATATAAAAAGAATTATTCACCATGATCAAGTGGGATTCATTCCTGGGATGCAGGGCTGGTTCAACATTCGCAAATCAATCAACGTGATACATCACATTAACAAAAAAAAAGAGAGAAACCATATGATCCTGTCAATCGATGCAGAAAAGGCCTTTGACAAAATCCAGCACCCTTTCTTAATAAAAACCCTTGAGAAAGTCGGGATAGAAGGAACATACTTAAAGATCATAAAAGCTATTTATGAAAAGCCCACAGCTAACATCATCCTCAACAGGGAAAAACTGAGAGCTTTTTCCCTGAGATCCGGAACACGACAGGGATGCCCACTCTCACCGCTGTTGTTTAACATAGTGCTGGAAGTTCTAGCATCAGCAATCAGACAACAAAAGGAAATCAAAGGCATCAAAATTGGCAAAGATGAAGTCAAGCTTTCGCTTTTTGCAGGTGACATGATATTATACATGGAAAATCCTATAGACTCCACCAAAAGTCTGCTAGAACTGATACATGAATTCAGCAAAGTTGCAGGATACAAAATCAATGTACAGAAATCAGTTGCATTCTTATACACTAACAAGGAAGCAACAGAAAGACAAATAAAGAAACTGATCCCATTCACAATTGCACCAAGAAGCATAAAATACCTAGGAATAAATCTAACCAAAGATGTAAAGGATCTGTATGCTGAAAACTATCGAAAGCTTATGAAGGTAATTGAAGAAGATTTAAAGAAATGGAAAGACATTCCCTGCTCATGGATTGGAAGAATAAATATTGTCAAAATGTCAATACTACCCAAAGCTATCTACACATTCAATGCAATCCCAATCAAAATGGCACCAGCATTCTTCTCGAAACTAGAACAAGCAATCCTAAAATTCATATGGAACCACAAAAGGCCCCGAATAGCCAAAGGAATTTTGAAGAAGAAGACCAAAGCAGGAGGCATCACAATCCCAGACTTTAGCCTCTACTACAAAGCTGTCATCATCAAGACAGCATGGTATTGGCACAAAAACAGACACATAGACCAATGGAATAGAACAGAAACCCCAGAACTAGACCCACAAACGTATGGCCAACTCATCTTTGACAAAGCAGGAAAGAACATCCAATGGAAAAAAGACAGTCTCTTTAACAAATGGTGCTGGGAGAACTGGACAGCAACATGCAGAAGGTTGAAACTAGACCACTTTCTCACACCATTCACAAAAATAAAGTCAAAATGGATCAAGGACCTGAATGTGAGACAGGAAACCATCAAAACCCTAGAGGAGAAAGCAGGAAAAGACCTCTCTGACCTCAGCCGTAGCAATCTCTTACTCGACACATCCCCAAAGGCAAGGGAATTAAAAGCAAAAGTGAATTACTGGTACCTATGAAGATAAAAAGCTTCTGCACAGCAAAGGAAACAACCAACAAAACTAAAAGGCAACCAACGGAATGGGAAAAGATATTTGCAAATGACATATCGGACAAAGGGCTAGTATCCAAAATCTATAAAGAGCTCACCAAACTCCACACCCGAAAAGCAAATAACCCAGTGAAGAAATGGGCAGAAAACATGAATAGACACTTCTCTAAAGAAGACATCCGGATGGCCAACAGGCACATGAAAAGATGTTCAGCGTCGCTCCTTATCAGGGAAATACAAATCAAAACCACACTCAGATATCACCTCACGCCAGTCAGAGTGGCCAAAATGAACAAATCAGGAGACTCTAGATGCTGGAGAGGATGTGGAGAAACGGGAACCCTCTTGCACTGTTGGTGGGAATGCAAATTGGTGCAGCCGCTCTGGAAAGCAGTGTGGAGGTTCCTCAGAAAATTAAAAATAGGCCTACCCTATGACCCAGCAATAGCACTGCTAGGAATTTATCCAAGGGACACAGGAGAACTGATGCATAGGGGCACTTGTACCCCAATGTTCATAGCAGCACTCTCAACAATAGCCAAATTATGGAAAGAGCCGAAATGTCCATCAACTGATGAATGGATAAAGAAATTGTGGTTTATATACACAATGGAATACTACGTGGCAATGAGAAAAAATGAACTATGGCCTTTTGTAGCAACGTGGATGGAACTGGAGAGTGTGATGCTAAGTGAAATAAGCCATACAGAGAAAGACAGATACCATGTGGTTTCACTCTTATGTGGATCCTGAGAAACTTAACAGGAACCCATGGGGGAGGGGAAGGAAAAAAAAAAAAAAAGAGGTTAGAGTGGGAGAGAGCCAAAGCATAAGAGACTGTTGAGAACTGAGAGCAAACTGAGGGTTGATGGGGGGTGGGAGGGAGGAGAGGGTGGCTGATGGGTATTGAGGAGGGCACCTTTTGGGATGAGCACTGGGTGTTGTATGGAAACCAATTTGACAATAAATTTCATATATAAAAAAAAAGTCTAATGTTTCATCTATTTATCATTAATGGAACAATTCAAGTGGAAAATCAAAAGTTGGTTGCATAGTAATTTGGTCCAAATAAGACAACTCTATAAATATTTGGAAAATTGAAAGTATTTTTATGTTTTCTTAGAGGTAAAGTTCTTTAAGAGTTCAGATAAATGATGGCTTATTTCTAGTTGGAATGAGTAGCATTTTAGAGCTGGGATTATGAATGGTGGACATGCATTAGTAAGTTTGAAGACTTACAATAAATGAAATATATTCAGGAAAAATAGAATGAAATACTATTTACCAACAGACCAGAAATTTGTACCTAGTACCTCAAGTAAAAAGAAATTGTTGGCTTCCATAACTGAAGAGTCATGTATGAGTGTATCCAAGGGTTCAATGTCATCACTAATCTCTGTCTTACTCACTGTTGGCTCCATTTTAAGGCAAGTCCCTCCCTACCTCAGTACAGGCCAGCATTCTCAGACATACATGCCATTCTCTTAGTAGTCTCTGCAAGAAGAAGCCTTCTCTTTCACTATTATCCCAACATACTCCCCATAATTAGCTATGTTTGCTTTAACTGAGATTCCAAGCTCTTTTCTGGTGGTTAATTCCTGGGCTTGGGTCATGAAATTACTTAAAGTGCAGAAACAGGGATAACCTGAAAATTATATGATCTTAGGGTTGGGAAGCAGTTCCTCAAATGAAAATCTAGTAGATCCTGGGCTGAGAAATATAGTAGTTATCTGTTGTTATCAACTTATATTTTACTGTTTTTATTTTGAACTTGGTACAAATGGAGTATCTGTGAATTTTTATTTTATCAAAATTAACTAGAACAGAGAGCACTAAGATATGTTCTTGCTTGAGGAAATCTTACATTTCAAGTGTTATAGGTTCACAGTAGACTTACATGATTGTAATCTTCCTTTTCTGATACAAGTGACTGCAGACTCACTCTTGAACTTATGTTCCTCATGAACTGATAGTCTGTAATATAAAAGGGCTACAGTACAAGAGGAAATTGGGATCAGAGAGGAGAAAACATGGTATAATGGGAAGGTAATTTTATCACAAAATTTAAAACGTTAAATATTTACATACAACCTACCTTGATTCAAACAAATATTTTCTAGTTCCTGTATTTCCCTGATGTTAAGGGGCTCAAAAAATAGTGCAAAAAATTAATAGATTAAAGGATTGTTACAGTGTAGTAAATATATTTTTAGAGGGTACTATGGGAACCAAGAAAAGGAACATTTTTCTAGGGTGAAAATGGGATGCAAATGTGTTTTGGAAGAAAGTATGGTCTCTAAGGATTATTGAAACATAATTTCAATGTTGTCCAATAATTTAAATATGAAATTTCTTAACAGTTAAAATGAGTAATAGAGAAAAAATGTAATTTAGGTTTCATTTCCTATAAATTGCTTTAGTTGGAACATATTCCACTAACCTCTCTTTCATAATTTTCAGCTTATTAATTTTAGACTATTTTGTCCTCTACATTAACAATGAAGGATAGAATTTTAGAATGTAGGAATAATAACAAAACTAGAAAATAAGTTTTAAAAGGATACTGTGAATAGGGCATTTCTTTTGCAATTCTCTGAGTACTCAGCAAAGCTCTGGTTTTACTCAATGAGTAATTAGAAAAACACTTCTCTACACAACTGTCTTTATCAGATGGCAGAAAATCTCAATGGAAATGGGAAGGGAAATATCAATGTATGGGTTCCTGCTTCTTCCCAGATGTCAGATTATCTATTCCCTGGACTTTCACATAGGATAATTTAGTTCTTGTCTCAGCTTTACCAGTTAATCAGTCCATGCGTAGTCTTAGGTACTTTTTAAAAATTTCCTCAGCCATAAAATGGGAATAATATTCACAATTCTTACTTTAGTAAACACACATGACTGCTTTCTTTTTCTTCCCTTCCCCTCTTCCCTCTCTCTGCTTCTTCCTTCTATTCCATCTTTTTTTTTCCCCTGAAAACATTTCATTAGAGCCCACTAAATACCTGGCATTGTGATTAGTGCTGGGGTGCAAAGATTAAAATGGCATTGTTCTTTTCCTCAAGAGATCAAGGGCAGTTAGGGAAACCAAATAATAAA
Organism: Herpailurus yagouaroundi; assembly: GCF_014898765.1. Classification (NCBI taxonomy): domain Eukaryota; kingdom Metazoa; phylum Chordata; class Mammalia; order Carnivora; family Felidae; genus Herpailurus; species Herpailurus yagouaroundi. The sequence goes on along the minus strand of NW_024412400.1, from coordinate 72,795,314 downwards.
CAAGTAATGTCAATATAGTATGATCTGTGTTCTAGAAGAGGAGGGAGTCATACCTCAAGCCACTAATAGTATTTTAATAATTGAGAAAAGAAAAATATATGTCTGCATCACATACACAGAATTCCTTGTAAAATCAAACCTGAAGTGGAGTAAATAGCAGTTACTTTAGCATATTAAATTACTCAATGAGTCATGAGTAATGAGTTCAATTACTCAGTGAGCTATATCATAGTACACATTCACTGGGCCTTTGGAAGTGGTGTAAGAGAACTTTTTTCACATTGATATTAGTGCTGCACTCTCTCTAACTGTTCCATAGCAGTGACAATGAGTTACTAATATTTCAGAGCTGTGGTGGGGATTAAAATGTGTATGAAAGTGCTAGTCTTGTGTTCATAACATTTTAAAAATTTCATTTACTTATATGTTCAACAAATACTTATTGTAGACATACTGTATGTAGTGCAGTGGCTAAGCATTGAGAAAACAATGCAAATACACACACACATGCACACATAGGGGAATATTATTTAGCTTTGAAAAAGAAGGAAATATTATCATTTGCAACATTATGCTAGTGAAATAAGTCAGATACGGAGAGACAAGTTCTGCATGATCTCACTTGTATGTGGGCTCTAAAGTAGTCAGACTCACAGAAGAAGTAAATAGAAGGGTGGTTACTAGGGGCAGGGTAGAGAGGAAAATGGGAAAGTGTTGATCAAAGTGTACAAAGTTTTAGTTACACAGGAAGAATAAGTTCGGGAGATCTAGTGTATGGTAAGGTGACTATAGTTAACAATTCTGTGTTGTACACTTGAAATTTGCTAAGAGGGTACATCTTTTATTTTTATTTATTTATTTATTTTTTAAAATTTTTTAACGTTTATTTATTTTTGAGACAGAGAGAGAGCATGAACAGGGGAGGGGCAGAGAGAGAGGGAGACACAGAATCCGAAGCAGGCTCCAGGCTCTGAGCTGTCAGCACAGAGCCCTACGCGGGGCTCGAACTCACAGACCGTGAGATCATGACCTGAGCCGAAGTCGGAGGCTTAACTGACCGAGCCACCCAAGCGCCCCAACTAAGAGGGTACATCTTTTAAAGTGTTCTCACCAGAGAAAAAGGAGAGAGAAAGGAAATGGTAATTATGAGGTGATGGATATGTTAATTAGCTCGATTGTGGTGATCATTTTACAACGTTTACACGTACATATCAAAATATAACTTGTACACTTTTAGTATATACAGTTCCTGTTTGTCAATTATACCTCAATAAATCTGAAAAAAATACAATTCCATTAAGAGATTAGTAAAAAATAAATAATAGTGGGATTATTCCAAGATTAGAAATAGAAAAGAGCAGGTTTGCATGGAAGGAAGAGATGATGAATTTAATATTGCGTATGTTGAATTTGAAACAGTACTAAGTGTCTGGCATTCAAAAGTGCAATCTGGTTTATCAGTTTTGGAGTCCTTAGGCACATAGGTAGACACCCTCAACAATTTCTTGTTCTTTTTTAAAAAATGTCTTTTGCTCTGAAATGACATGAATCATAAAGGACATCTCTAAAATCTAATAAATAAATTATATCAGTTTATACTTAGAAAAAAAGATGGTTTGTGTGTGTGTTAGCAAACACTTGACCATATAATACTTGTATATGAAAGTAAGCTAATCCATTTCTTCTTTTCTAATATCACACAGTGTTGTTCAATATAAGAGGTTACTGGAAAGGTAGAAGGATAGAATATGAATCAAGAAACAATCCATTTATATGTGGAAAGAGAACTAAAGGCTCTCAGAACTGTGGGATCATTATTATCTGTTTGGTTTCTTTATATCATAACAGAGCTATTATTATTTACCAGTCTTCCTGGGTACCAGAAAATATACCTTTATTCTAGTAGAAGGTCAAGTGTTTTATTCACTGTGTGCACTCTTCCTCACACCCAGACTTTAAGTAGTAGTTGTTTCAAATTCATGTCATAAAAAAAAAAAAAATAGATAAAAGATGTCCAAGATAGTCTTTTTTACTCCCTTTCAAAACAAATCAGGTAATCACCCGTATTTGAATGAAAAATTAAAATAAAACCAAGTAAATATATTTTATGGAATAGAAAGTCTCTCATTGTCTAGGAAGATCAATACCAGGATTTTGTTTGCTGATGAAAAGAAATGCTACAGAGAATAATAATAAGAATCACAATTTTCCATTTGCATATATTTTTTCCTAAAGTGTTTCACAGTTTAATTCTCATAACAACTTGTGAAGTGGGTAGGGAAGATACTATTATTCCCATTTTACAGATACTCAACTTCCTTAGGATTTAGCTATTATTCAAAATTAGTGAGTTGGAAACTGGGGTCTAGAGTCCACAAGAAGTACTGTGGAAGTTTTGGAAGTAACACAAATTATGAAGTTTAAAGATACAGTACATTAAAAATACACAAAATTGGTACATTTCCCTAGCAGTAAAGTGAAGGGTTTAACCAAATATGTCTAAGGTCTTGTTTATGTTAACATCCTATCAATTATTCCATGAACAAATGTTGTGTCCACTATATATACTTCCTATTGCCCAGAAGTTTAGTGGATCATTTCCAGCCACGATGTATGTTGTTTCAGTATTCATTCCAGAGACAAGGATTGCTAACCTCTCAATAATTTCATAATTCTCCATATTATTGTATCTTGAGAATAAATAATTGCTTTGTACAGTAATGAATATTATTGTCATTAATTTATGTTTTATATGACAGCTACTTTCAAGCATTATTTGAGATGACTAAATAACCATAGCCTGCATTAACTGAGATCTTATTCTGTACCAGGATATATGGGCTCTACATGCATTTTATAAATTAATACTCCAATAGTGCTGCAAGATAGGTAATAAGAGTATTCATATTATCCTTATTTTACAGATTAGAAAGTATAGACATAAAGGAATCGAATGATACAGTGAAAAAGGCTAAGGATTAAATTCCTGTCTAGGTCTGGTTAACTCCAAAGGCTACCTGCTATGGAGTGTCTCTAACATAAAACATACATGTAATGTGAAGGGAAAAAAAACAGAATAAAAGCTTTTAGAGAGAGAATATAGATGGCAATAGCTTAGTTGGTGTAAGTACCATATCCAGCTCCAAATTTCCTGACAAAGCAAAAAAATACAAAAGCGTTTGTGTTGGGAATGATCAATATAACAAATAGAAACACACATTCAGTTTTTTCTTGATAGTAACTTTTAGAACTGTTTTTGTTGTACCTCTATACAATAGATATATTAAATAAGACAGTGTTCTACATCTTTTATAAAAGATTTTGCAAGGACATAGAAATCTTCTTTGAATGGATGAGTACTTGCTTGAGATTTGCTGTACTCTTAACTTGGTGGTTTGCTATTTTTTGATCAAATATTGGCATCTTTTAAATCAGTATTTCTTCAGATATTTTTCTGCCCTGTTTTTAGCCCTCTTGCTTTATGGAACTCTGGTTTTATATATTTTAGACACCTTGATAATGCCTCACATTTCACTGAGGCCTTTTTTTCTCCTTTGTGTCCTGTTTGGATGTTTTTACTAACTATGTTCAAGTTCAGTGATCTTTTCTTCTGTTGTCTCCAGTCTGTCATTAATATTTTCAATAAATTTTTTATTTTATATTTTGTATTTTTCAGTTCTAGAATTTTTATTTCATTCTTTTAAGCAGTTTTCCAGTCTGTCCTGAAATTCCCCAGTTGTTTTCCCACTATAGTAATTTTTTTTCATTTATATGTGTTAACATAATTCTTCATAGTTGTTTTAAAGTCCTTCTCTGCTAATTACAATTTCTGGGATTTCTTTTTTTTTTTTATTTCTTTTTTTTTTTGAAATTTACATCCAAATTAGTTAGCATATAGTGCAACAATGATTTCAGGAGTAGATTCCTTCATGCCCCATACCCATTTAGCCCATCCCCCTCCCATAACGCCCCCCCCCCCCGTAACCCTCAGTTTGTTATCCATATTTATGACTCTCTTCTGTTTTATCCCCCTCCCTGTTTTCATATTATTTTTGTTTCCCTTCCCTTATGTTCGTTTGTTTTGTCTCTTAAAGTCCTCCTATGAGTGAAGTCATATGATTTTTGTCTTTCTCTGACTGACTAATTTCACTTAGCATAATACCCTCCAGTTCCATCCACGTAGTTGCAAATGGCAAGATTTCATTCTTTTTGATTGCTGAGTAATACTTCATTGTATATATATACCACCTCTTCTTTATCCATTCATCCATCAGTGGACATTTGGGCTCTTTCCATACTTTGGCTATTGTTGATAGTGCTGCTGTAAACATGGGGGTGCATGTGTCCCTTCAAAAAAACACACCTGTATCCCGTGGACAAATGACTAGTAGTGCAATTGCTGGGTCGTAGGGTAGTTCTGTTTTTAGTTTTTTGAGGAACCTCCATACTGTTTTGCAGGGTGGCTGCACCAGCTTGCATTGCCACCAACAATGCAAAAGAGATCCTCTTACTCCGCATCTGTTGTTGCCTGAGGTGTTAATGTTAGCCATTCTGACAGGTGTGAGGTTAGGTATCTCATGGTGGTTTTGATTTGTATTTCCCTGATGATGAGTGATGTTGTGCATTTTTTCATGTGTCGGTTGGCCATCTGGATGTCTTCCTTGGAGAATTGTCTATTCATGTCTTTTGCCCATTTCTTCACTGGATTATTTGTTTTTTGGGTGTTGAGTTTGATAAGTTCTTTATAGATTTTGGAAATTAACCCTTTATCTGATATATCATTTGCAAATATCTTCTCCCAATCTGTCGGTTGCCTTTTAGTTTTGCTGATTGTTTCCTTCACTGCGCAGAAGTTTTTATTTTCATGAGGTCCCAATAGTTCATTTTTGCTTTTGTTTCCCTTGCCTCCAGAGACGTGTTGAGTAAGAAGTTGCTTCGGGCTAGATCAAAGAGGTATTTGCCTGCTTTCTCCTCGAGGATTTTGATGGCTTCCTGTCTTACATTTAGGTCTTTCATTCATTTTGAGTTTATTTTTGTGTATGGTGTAAGAAAGTGTTCCAGGTTCATTCTTCTGCATGTCGCCGTCCAGTTTTCCCAGCACCATTTGCTGAAGAGACTGTCTTTATTCCATTGAATATTCTTTCCTGCTTTGTCACAGATTAGTTGACCATACTTTTGTTGGGTCCATTTCTGGGTTCTCTGTTCTGTTCTGTTGATCTGAGTGTCTGTTCTTGTGCCAGTACCATACTGTCTTGATTACAGCTTTGTGGTATAGCTTGAAGTCTGGGATTGTGATGCCTCCCGCTTTGGTTTTCTTTTTCAAGATTGTGTTGGCTATTCAGGGTCTTTTATGGTTCCATACAAATTTTAGGATTTTTTGTTCTAGCTCTGTGAAGAATGCTGGTGTCACTTTGATAGGGATTGCATTGAATATGTAGATTGCTTTGAGTAGTGTCAACATTTTAACAATATTTGTTCTTCCTATCCAGGAGCATGGAATCTTTTTCCATTTTTTTGGTGTCTTCTTCAATTTCTTTCATATGTTTTCTATAGTTTCCATTGTATAGATTTTTCACCTCTTTGCTTAGATTTATTCCTAGGTATTTTATGGTTTTTGGTGCAACTTTAGATGGGATCGATTCCTTGATTTCTCCTTCTGTTGCTTCATTGTTGGTGTATAGGAATGCAACCGATTTCTGTGCATTGATTTTATATCCTGCAACTTTGCTGAATTCATGAATCAATTCTAGAAGTTTTTTGATGGAATCTTTTGGGTTTTCCATATAGAGTATCATGTCATCTGTGAAGAGTGAAAGTTTGACCTCCTCCTGGCTGATTTGGATGCTTTTATTTCTTTGTGCTGTCTGATTGCAGAGGCTACGACTTCCAATACTATGTTGAATAACCACGGCGAGAGTGGACATCCCTATCTTGTTCCTGACCTTAGGGGGAAAGTTCTCAGTTTTTCTCCATTGAGGATGATATTAGTGTTGGGTCGTTTATATATGGCTTTCATGATCTCGAGGTATGCTCCTTCTATCCCTACTTTCTTGAGGGTTTTTATCAAAAAAGGAAGCTGTATTTTGTCAAATGCTTTCTCTGCATCTATTGAGAGGATCATATGGTTCTTGTCCTTTCTTTTATTGATGTGATGAATCACGTTAATTGTTTTGCGGATATTGAACCATCCCTGCATCCCAGGTATAAATCCCGCTTGGTCGTGATGAATAAATTTTTAATATATTGTGGGATCCGGTTGGCTAATATCTTGAGGATTTTTGCATCCATGTTCATCAGGGAAATTGTTCTATAGGTCTCCTTTTTAGTGCAGTCTCTTGTCTGGTTTTGGAATCAAGGTAATGCTGGCCTCATAGAAAGAGTTTGGAAGTTTTCCTTCCATTTCTATTTTTTTGGAACAGCTTCAAGAGAATAGGTGTTAACTGTTCCTTAAATGTTTGGTAGAACTCCCCTGGAAAGCCATCTGGCCCTGGACTCTTGTTTTTTGGCAGATTTTTGATTACTAATTCAATTTCCTTACTGGTTATGGGTCTGTTAAAATTTTCTATTTCTTCCTGTTTCAGTTTTGGTAGTGTATGTTTCTAGGAATTTGTCCATTTCTTCCAGATTGCCCATTTTATTGGCATATAATTGCTCATAATATTCTCTCATTATTGTTTTTATTTCTGCTGTGTTGGTTGTGATCTCTCCTCTTTCATTCTTGATTTTATTTATTTGGGTCCTTTCCTTTTTATCAAACTGGCTAGTGGCTTATCAATTTTGTTAATTCTTTCAAAGAACCAGTTCTGGTTTCATTGATCTGTTCTTTTTTTTTTTTTTTTTTTTTTTTTTTTTTTTTTTTTTT
>NW_024412400.1:72764361-72788352 GCF_014898765.1 Herpailurus yagouaroundi | reverse complement strand
TTTTTTTTTTTTTTTTTTTTTTTTTTTTTTTGTTTCGATAGCATTGATTTCTGCTCTAATCTTTATTATTTCCTGTCTTCTGTTGTTTTTGGGTTTTATTTGCTGTTCTTTTTCCAGCTCCTTAAGGCATAAGGTGAGCTTGTGTATCTGAGATCTTTCTTCCTTCTTAGGAAGGCCTGGATTGCTATATACTTTCCTCTTATGACTGCCTTAGCTGCGTCCCAGAGGTTTTGGGTTGTGGTGTTATCATTTTCATTGACTTCCATATACTTTTTAATTTCCTCTTTAACTGCTTGGTTAGCCCATTCATTCTTTAGTAGGATGTTCTTCAGTCTCCAAGTATTTGTTACCTTTCAAAATTTTTTCTTGTGGTTGATTTTGAGTTTCATAGTATTGTGGTCTGAAAATATGCATAGTATGATCTCGATCTTTTTGTACTTACTTAGGTCTGATTTGTGTCCAGGATATGGTCTATTCTGGAGAATGTTCCATGTGCACTGGGAAGAATGTATATTCTTCTGTTTTAGGGTGAAATGTTCTGAAAATATCTGTGAAGTCCATCTGGTCCAATGTGTCATTCAAAGCCATTGTTTCCTTGTTGATTTTTTTATTAGATGATCTGCCCATTGCTTGAGTGGGGTGTTGAAGTCTCCTACTATTATGGTATTACTATCGATGAGTTTCTTTATGTTTGTGATTAATTGATTTATATATTTGGGTGCTTCTACATTTGATGCATAAATGTTTACAATTGTTAGGTACAACTTCTGGGATTTCTGTGAGTCTTTTTATTGACTGATTTTTCTTTGGTCTGTGTGTCACTTTTAAAAAGTTTATTTGCAAAATTAAAAAAATAATAAAAATTTATTTGCATGTCTAGATATTTTTTATTGTATACTGTATATTACAGGTAATATGCTATGAAGATGATGAATTTTAATATATTCCTCTGAAGAGTCCTGGGGTTTGTTCTAACAACAGTTAACTTGAATGAATAAGGTTTGGCTTTATGCTTTCTTCATGGGGTCTGTTTCAGTTTTGCCATTAGTCTTAGGGCAAATATTTTAATTCTAAAGCTTAATTTGTATTCCTAGAATGTGGCCATTCTGGGATATTAATGGAAAACTCAAGGTTTTGGAACTCACATTCCAAACTCTGTCTCCCCTGTGGTAGGCAGAAACTGAAATGTCTACTGTGATACCACTGTACTACCAAACCTAGTGCAGAATGTCCAAGTGAGTATTCTGTACTTATCTTGTACAGACCATGTGCTGAGGAAATTTCTCCTTTATTTTCCAAAGTGTTACCTGAGATGGGATCACTTGAGTTGCTCCATAAAAGTGTTTTTCTTAGCTATGCTTCTGAAAGGTGGAGGTAGAAAATACAGAGCCAACTTTTTTCATTTGTCCTGTCTTTGGGTATCCTTCAGATTTACCCAATGTCCAACAGTGATGATCTCCATATTTTCCATTCATATTTCACCTTGTCTACAAATTTCCCCCAGGGTCCTGGTAAACTTTTGGTGAAGGTGAAGTCAGGTTATGCCCCAGAAACTCTGTTTAGTTTATTTTCTCCTAGGAGCCTTATTCTTATTGCTGCATTATTGACTTTTCCTACAGAATCAGATTTATTCTTGTGATTACTTTGTTCAAAGTGGAATAAAATATGTTTAAGGATACATACATGGGTGACAAAATGATAAAGAAATATAAAAGAATTATTAACATGGAAGACAGTGGTAATCTGTATAGGTAAAGGAGAAGATTATGATTAAGGAGGGGCTCACAGGATTCCTGAGGTACTGGTAAAAGTTTTTTTTATTAATCTGGATATATGGTTAATCACTGTCTTATGATTCTTTAAACTATACTTATTTGTTTTATACACAATTTGTATACACAATTGTGTATTTCCCAATTTTTAAAGGGAAAACAACTTAGTACAACTGAAAAAAGGACAAAAGAAAGGAAAGGAAAGAATGAGATGTTAGAAAATGACTTCTAGTTATACATTTATATTGTACATAGGAGAACTAATTTGCTATTTTCAGAAAGTACCTCGCTCAACAAGTAGTTATTGATGGTGAAATTCCAATAAGCAATTAATTAAAATAATGCCCTTCCCTGTGGAAATAAAAAGCAAACATTTAAAGTGTGATATACCAGGGCTCATATTCTACCTCTGAGAGATTTTAGTAGTGTGATTTGGGGCAGATTATTTAATCTCTCCAAAGTTCAGTTTCCTCAACTATAAAATGAGGATAAAAGTAACTGCCTCACAGAACTGTTGTAAGGAATAATGAGTTAGCATATATAAAGTACTTCCTAACACAGTAGGTTCTCAGTAAATATGTTCACCAATCCCCCCACCCTCAAATTTATCCCCATAGGTATTGAGCAACTAGGGATAAGAGTCAAATCCATAGCCAAATTAAATTCTTTGTATTAATTATGAGAGGCTTCTTCAATTCAGCTTTCTTGGAAATTTGTTTTTTATTTTAGATTCAATAATTACTCGTGATGTCCCATTGTTATTACATACCCAATTATTTCATCCTTCAATATTCTTGAAATTAGTTCCTCAGAGGGGTGCCTGGGTGGCTCAGTTGGCTAAGTGTCTAACTCTTGATTTCGGCTCATGTCATGATCTCATCGTTCACGTGTTTGAGGCCTGCATCAGGCTCTGCACTGACGGCATGGAGCCTACTTGGAGTTCTTTCTCTCCCTCTCTCTCTCTCTCTCTCTCTCTCTCTCTCTATCTCTCTCTCTCTGCCCTTCCCCTACTCTCTCTCAAACTCTTTCAATATAAATAAATGAACATTAAAAAAAATCAAAACCTCAGATACTTTAATTGTTATTAAAGCACATGAAAATAGAGGATAGAAAAATAAAACAAAACAGAGGATAGGATACATGTGTAAGGAAGAAACAGATTGGATGCGAACAATTGAACTATGAAAAAGGGACTCACAGCAAGTTTACACAAAGTCCTCCCTGTTTTAGTGGTTCACATGATAGAATTTCCTTGTATTAATCAGCAGCTTCCCAAGAATATAGCCCTATGAAGAAGCACGTAGCCTCAAGAGCTATTGCTGTACCTAGAATGAATCTTTGATGACACAGAAAATATTTTCCACAGGTTAGCAAAGGCCATTTAAAGATACATGGAAAAATCTCTTTGGATTTTTTTCTAAGGCTAAATTTATGCAAAAACATTTTATTTTTATTTTTTTAATGTTTATTTATTTATTTTGAGAGAGCATGCATACTCTTTTTCTCTTGATGAATCTGGCTAAAGCTTATCAATTTTGTTTATGTTTTCAAAGAACCAGCTCTTGGTTTCATTGATCTTTTCCCTTCCTTCCTTCCTTTCTTCCTTCCTTCCTTCCTTCCTTCCTTCTCGTTAGTTCATTCATTCGTTTGTTTCATTTATTTCTGCTCTGGTCTTTATTAACTCCTGCCTTATACAAACTTTGGACACCATTTGTTCTTATTTTTCTAGTTCCTTTATGTGTAAGGTTATATTGTTTATTTGGGATTTTTCTGGTTTCTTGAGGTAGGCCTGTATCACTATAAAATTCCATCTTAAAACTGCTTTTGCTGTGTCCCAAAGATTGAGCCATTGTGTTTCCATTTTCATTTGTGTCAAGGTATTTAAAACAATTTTTTAAAATTGACCCATTGATTGTGTGGTAGTATGTTGTTTAGCTTCCACATGTTTGTGTTTTTTCCTGTTCCCCCCCCCCCACCCTTCTAATTGTTTTCTAGTTTGATATCATTGTGGTCAGAAAAGGTACTTGATATGATTTGAATCTTGTTAAATTTATTGAGACTTGTTTTATGTCTTAACATATGATCTGTCCTGGAGAATGTTGTATATGCACTTGAAAGAATGTATATTCTGCTGTTTTTGGTTGGGATGTTATATATATATCTGTTAAGTCCATCTGGTTTAATGTGTCATTCAAAGCCACTGTTTCCTTATTGATTTTCTGTCTTTTTTTAAAATTTTTTTTGAGTTTATTCATTTTTCAGAGAGAGAGAGACAGAGTATGAACAGGGGAGGGGTAGAGAGAGAGGGAGACACAGAATCCGAAGTAGGCTCCAGGCTCCGAGCTGTCAGCACAGAGCCCGACGCAGGGCTCGAACTCACAAACTGTGAGATCATGACCTGAGCTGAAGTCAGACGCTCAACCGACTGCGCCACCCAGGCGCCCCAATCTGTCTTTATGATCTATCCATGGATGTACGTGCGATGTTAAAGTCCCCTACTATTACTGTATTACTATCACTTTCCCTTTATATATGATAATATTTATATATGTAGGTGATCCTATGTTAGGTACATAGATATTTTGAATTGTTATATTCTCTTGTTGGATTGTTCCTTTTATCTCTGACTCTGAACTGTACTATTGATTACGCTTATATAATGCAGCTCTAGGGGCTCACCCAGTTGCTGTCCTCATCTTGCCTCCAAACACAAAGCTGCCTTAGCATATCAAAGCCAGATTTTTCTAGACTGGTAATAGAAGAACATCCCCATGGAGGTAGGAATAGCTGTATCTTACAGCCATAATTTCTTCTCCCCAGATTGAATCTTTTCTTCTATATTTTTCACCAGTAGTGCTGTCCTCACCTCTGGTCTCAGGAATTTGTTTCTCTAAAATATGGATCAAAGTATGACTATAGAAACTTTCCTTCATTTTTCAGTAACATGAATCTAGAAATTCTTATCAAATATTTGTTAATTGTTGACTGTTCCCCTGGCACTGTTCTGAGCCTAGGGGAACGTAGTAGTCAACAAAGCAGACAAACATACCTATTCGCATGGAGCTTGCATTCTTGTGTAGATCAGAAAGTAACATTTAAAAGTAGATTTACCAAACACATGTGAAAATACAAGGGAAAGATATAGAGCTGGTAACGTGTAATTTAATAACCTTGCTCATAAACCTGTCCTCTTCTCTGTCCTTAGCCAATGACCTATGTTAGAGGGTTCTTAACAAGTCTTTGTCTCAAACTGTAATCAGATGTTTCTTTTCTAACACGTAGGAGTGTCTTTAATCTTGACTGACTCTTGCAAGTCAAAATGGGAAGTGTGGGACCTAGAAATACATCTTACAAAAATCAGCGTCTTATCTCAGAACTAGTCTCACTGCCTTTCAAAGGGTAGTAGATACTGATCAACTGCTCACAGTTTATGTCATCTTTTTCCATCATCTAAGAGCAACAACATTAAGTAAGCAATGATATTCAGTAAACACAAAATGAATGCTGGGGCTATGTACATACTGCAGTTATGTAGTGGGAAGAATGGAAGTATTTAATCACATAGCCACATGCACACACATATACATAGAAGCATGACATTTTAATTTAGTTGCTAAGTTTATCCTTTGTTTTATTGGTAAGTACACAATTCTGTAAAAATATTCTTCTTCCTCTCACAGAACATGACTCAAAAATTTATGTATTCTGGGATATTTTAGGATTTGTTATTTAAGATGGCATGCATACATGCTACATACACACATACTTGTAATAAGTAATTTGACTAGCTTAGCTGGGTTCAGAACCTGCTGGTATCAATAACATCCTCCTTCCACTTTCTTTGGGTTAGCTATATTTTTTGACCATGCAAAGAGTTTTACCATGAGTTTATTTGCCTTGAGTGTATATGCTCTTTTGCTGTCAGGACTCCCAGAGAATAAAATGTAGATATTTATTATTTCTTATCCTATCTTTAGCTAGAGCATAATTTGACAGATGCCTTATATATATTTTAGAGAGTTATTTAAGAGGGATTGTTTCTTTATGTGATATAGAACATTTTTAAGTTTATTTATTTTTATTTTTAGTAATCTCTACACCCACTGTGGGGCTCGAACTCACAATCCTGAGATCAAGAGTCTCAGGCTCCTCTGATTTAGCTAGCCAGGTGCCCTAAGAACATTTTAAAGGTTTATTCTCTAGAAAACACTTCAATTTTAAATCTGTGGCAAATTGTCAGGTTCTGTTCCATTTATTTTTCAATGCTGTTAGGATACTGTCATGCTGTGCACTTTTCAGAGGTACATTGCATTTGGGGATGATTGAAAGCTCCAGGTATCAGTGATTCTGTCAAATCTGGTTACATTTCTGCCTTTGGGAATGATTGAAATCTCTAGGTATCAGGGATTCTATCAAATCTGGTTGCATTCCTGCCTTCTCAAAACATACTAGGAGGAGACTTTGATTCTGGAATAGAATTATGAAGGCTTTCATAATTCTTAATCAGCTCTCTGTTTTATGGGCTTGTTTTTGTAATTTAATTTATAATACTTCATGGTTAATTCTTTTTTCCATGCTTGCAAAAAGATTTTGCTGAAGATCTTCTAATAAAGATGAAGCTGTTTAGCACACAGGCTCAATATAATATCTTTTATCTATAATCAAGGGTCTCTTCTTTGGTCCTATCTTTTGTCTTTCTTTAAACTCCTCCCCAGTCCTTCTGATATGGAGCTAGCTCCATCCCTGCTTCCTACAAACTGTAAGTGTTTGTGACTTTTGTCATTTATACTATTATTAATGAGAAGGAATTTTCTTATTAAAAATACCAGGAGTAGAACTTGCACATTCTGTGTGCATATGAGTAAATTCCAACTGTGTTCTTGGCTCATCTAACTTCTGTGGTCCCCAGAATAAGGATACTCTCAATTTGTCCTTTTTCCTTTTCCACAATATGAACCTATGCATATTCCCTTAAATTTGCTGACTTAACGTATTTTCTTTCCACTAAACTTTATACAAATCCCTCCTCCAATATAATAGATCTTCTTCTAATCAATACTACCTAACTCCAAAAAACTAAATGATTCTTTAGGCATAGGTGAGAAAAGAATTCTATAAATGAAACATATGTTAGGTTTTTCCTCTACTGTCATCCTTTTTTGCTCTAAAAAACTATTTTAGAAATGACTCTAATTAAATGAGCCTTCCTTTACACAAATGAGAAACAAGGTTAGTTAATATATTCCACATTAAGGATAATGAATCAGTAGAGAGGAAAATACATTTCTTTTATAGCAATTTCAATAACTGGTATGATTAGTATTTTAAATACTTTCATATCTTCTTTCATCTCAAAGTGAAAAATTTAGATACTGTCCTTTAAAAGGAAAAGTTACATTATCAAGAAAGTGAAAAGACAACATACAGAATAGGAGAAAATATTTACAAATCACATATGTGATAAGGACTTAATATCCCCAAATATATAACAAATTCTCAAAATTCAGCAATAAAAAGACAACTCAATTAAAAAATGGACAAAAGATTTGAATACACATTTCTCCAAAGAAGACATATAAATGACCAATAAACACAGGCAAAGATGTTCAACCTCATTGGTGGTTAAGAAATCCAAATCAAAACCATTATGAGGTACCACTTCCCACCTTCTAGAATGGCTATAACAATGTGGAAAAATTGGAGCCCTCATACAATGCTGGTGGAAATGTAAAATGTTACAGCCCCTGTGGAAAATAATTTGGTGTTTTTTTTCCAAAAAGTTAAACATAATTACTATATGACTCAGCAATTCCATTTCTAGGTACATACTCCAAGGAATTAAAAGCAAGGATTTAACTAGATACAAGTGTGCTAGTGTTTATTGCAATCTTGTTCATAATAATAGCCAAATGTGCAAATGCTCACATACCTCAAATATCCAACAAGAGATGAATGAATTAAAAAAATATGGTAGTACATGGAACAGAATATTACTTATCTATAAAAAGGTGTGAAGTTCTTATATATGCTATGATGTGGATAAACCTTGAAAACATATGCTTTGTGAAATAAAGGACAAATATTGTATCATTGAACTTACATAAAATTTCTAGAATAGGTAAATTCCTAGAGACAGAATGTAGATTAGTAGTTATCAGGGGAATGGGGAAGAGAGGAGAATGAGGAATTATTACTTAATGGTTACAGAGTTTCTGTTTTGGGAGATGAAAAAGTTTTGGAAATATTGGTGACAGTTGCCCAATGCTGTGAATGTAATTAATGGCACTGAATCGTATAGTTAAGAATGGTTAAAATGGCTAATTTTATTGTATATAGCTTACCACAATTCAAAAATTTTTTTAAATTTCAAAAAAAGGTCAGTTATATTAAGGATGTACTTTATTTTATAGTGTGCTGGTAAAAGTTAGTGTTTATGGTTATTAATTCCAAAGAAACAACCTAAAAGTTTTTGTCCCTATATTCAAGTTTTCCTTAGTGTTGGGATATGAAGAGTATCTCTGAGAATTTTTTTAAATGTTGTTTTCTCAGTATGCCCCTGAATACAACTAAAAAACCCAGAATTGGCACACTGATTTTCATTAGGGGCATATGACATGAATAACTAATTCAAAACCATATATGACAAAATTATTTTAAATGATCAATTCCTATAGAATGGCTCATATTCTTTGTGCAGCTAAATAGTACTTAGCAAATCTATATGGCTCCAGAGAGTCCCATAATTTACATTAGCAGGCTTAACTGAAGTAATAATTCAAGTGGAAGGTAGATGTTCTTTTTATAAGCTCTAAAAGAAAACATCAAATCTGAAGTGGCACTCAGGGATTTTTATCTCAGAGAAGGCACTAACATTTAGAGGCTTGCTTTTAAAAAAATTTGCAACAGCAACAATAATAAAAAGATAACAAAGGACTTGCTTCAATTCTTTTGCAGACCAGAGAATTATAATTTGGGGGGCAAACAATGTTACATTTTTAAAAGATTCTTTAGGTTAGCACAATGAAAATCTGCAGGGCTTCATAAAATTTAAAACTCTATCCTATCTATATATCCTAGTCTATCACAGATAATACCTTTAAAATAAGGTTTCTCGTCTTTATTTTGCAAAGGAAAATATTGAGAGATGTGGTTTGGATACCTATTTTTCTGCATTTCTTCTGGTCCTGTGACTTCATGTTCATTTGGTCATAGGGCCTTCTGAGAGGCCCTAGAAATGACAGTTTTTTTTCATTCTAATCTAGCCTGCCCAATCACTCAGCACCTGCTTGATAAATCTTAGCCAATCACTTAAGAGCAGAGTTCCCTTAGGAGTACTTGACTAATTCAAATGCTTCTCCATGATGTAAAATCTGAAGAGGATGAGAAAGATGGAGAAATGTTTGACTTACGTACTAATAATTTTTGCCAGCACCTTTTGCCAAATAGCAGGAGAGATTGAAGAAAGTCTGGTGCTGTCGTATCTGAGAGGTATTCTCCAGCAGACTGGGTTGCTTTATAGAGTTCATAGAACCAGATTTGCTCCCTGCTTCTAATAAGTATAAGGGGACATTTTTTCATATGACATTTTTCATTTCATGTACTGATTCACTCCTGGGTTTTATTATTTTTCATGTCATTCGTTTATATATTTTGATTATCCCAGTTATTAATTGCATTTTAGCCTTTGAATTTTGTTTTGTTTGCACAATAGCTACACTTACCAAATGCTTACTATTTGTAAGCATTTTATATGTGTTAATGCTATTAAATTCTTACAACCACACATAGTAAGTTACCATTATCTTCATTTCAGAAGAGGAAAACAAGGCACAAAAAAGGTAGACACACATAGCTTTTATATGATGGAGCTAGGAATACTGACTCCACAGCTCATGCTCTACCATTACATTAAATTGCCTTCTTTAGTATATTCAAAATCTTTCTATATTGTTATTACCACATGACTAATTGAATTCTCATTAATTGTATTAACCATAGTAAAGCCTATTTTATTCATTTGCCAAATATTTATTCAGATCCTATTTGTATTAGTTGCTGCCAAGACTATGGAAAGCAGTAAGGTGAGAATGGTATTTTTCTAGTGGGTATATGAGTTAAAACTTCAGACAGATTTTCTATGAAGCTAATGACGCTTATGTTCATCTGCTTAGAAGCTTGCCAAAATCATGGGAAGGGTCCAAGCTCTCTATGTGACTGTGTTCACAAAGTCAGAAGTTTGGTAACATTTTCCAAGATGAGATATTTTGATTGATCAAGACTGCTGTCTTTTTACTCTGACTTCTCTGCCACACTTCTAA
Organism: Herpailurus yagouaroundi; assembly: GCF_014898765.1. Taxonomy (NCBI): domain Eukaryota; kingdom Metazoa; phylum Chordata; class Mammalia; order Carnivora; family Felidae; genus Herpailurus; species Herpailurus yagouaroundi. The sequence goes on along the minus strand of NW_024412400.1, from coordinate 72,778,262 downwards.
TATCAGGAAGCATTGGAGTGGCCAGGGCAATTTTGGGGATCCAACTAAAAGGAAGTTGTGTTGAGAATACATTTAGTTTGAGTTTTTTAGAATATATTTGTGTGATTAGCAGTCACTTTCTTCTATAATAAAGATATTGCTAGACATCCCACTGTAGGAATTATCTCCAAGATACACTTTTGAGTAGAAGTAATGAATTACGCTTTTGGATTGTTTAATAATCCACCCAATGAAAGGAATGCATCATATGGACACATTGGGAAATATTTTAATATTTTAATTTGGTATTAGTACTGAAACTGATGAAGATTATAATTCTAGCACAGATTAATGAGTATCACTAAGTCAGTGAATATGTTAGGTTAGTCCCTAGATAAGAAACATGAAAAGCTCTGAGATCATAGAAATACATAGGAAAGACACTTAATAGAGGTTTTTCCAAATATGATAATAACTCAAAAAATATACATGACATGGCCAAAAAAATTGTAAAGCTAAAAAAACCATTCTAAGTCACTTTAAAAAACTTCCAATGAATCATATCAGAGGAACATCTGATTTTTTTTCTTAGTCACTGCAGAATAATTATATTATAAAACAATTATCATATTCAAGAGGTGTTTGAACATTTTTTTAATGTTTGTTTATTTTTGAGAGAGAGAGTGGTGGAGGGGCAGGGAGAGAGGGAGATACAGAATCTGAAGCAGGCTCCAGGCTCTGAGCTGTCAGCACAGAATCCAACATGGGGCTCCAACTCACAAACTGTGAGATCATGACCTGAGCCGAAGTCGGATGCTTAACTGACTGAGCCACCCAAGCACCCCAAGAGGTGTTTAAAGAGTATGCAACGAAAAATGTAGGAAAAACCTATTCTAACTGCATGTCAGGCAGTTAATAAAAATATGCTATATTGCTGGATTTCATCATGTTTGTGGTTACTTGTCAACATCAACATTTATAATATGTTGTGGCTTATTTTCTCATTCTAAATTAATATTTTCTTGTGCATCTAGTTTTGTATTTTTTTCTTAGAGAGGACCCCCACAAAACCTGAATGTGTCCCTGAATTTCTGCATACTATTTTCAATTTAAAAGTATTTTCACATTTGTTTTTCAAAATGATTATCCCTGTTTTTCTTGATATGGAAAAGGAAGCTTTAGAGGCTTCAGTGACTTGCTCGTTTCCACTGGGGTCTAAAGTTCAATACCCAGGATTCAGGCATAGATTGCTTGATTCTATTGTTCTCTCCCCTACACCTCACTGCATTCCATGCCTGAGATTTGTTAACTAAAGCAAAATCTCCCAGAAAAACAATGCCAGATTTTAATGAGTTGGCATGACCTTGTAAGGAAAACAATAAAGATCTAAATGAGCATTTAATAAAAACAGTCTAAACTTAGACTTTGCAACTTTGGAGTTTATAAACATTCGGGGACACAAAAAAAGGGGCTTGCTTGTTAAGCAAATGAGAAAGATTGATGAGGGTAAAAGGGAAGGGACAAAAAACAGAACAAGCTGTTTTCAAGCACTTTGTTTTACTTTTATATGACAAACTTTTCTTGACCTTTTATTTTCTTTAAGCTTAACTGATCACCTTAGGTTTTAGAAAGATGTTGGTGTACCAGACTGAATGATGTGTATAGTTTTCAATCTATAATAGGTTTTTGTATGCACACAGTACTTCTCATTCATTGTTGTATCTCTAAATCCACCAAGTCATCACAACAACCTGGGAAATCTTATTACTTATATAGCCTTTATTGCATAATCAGGCATGAAGGTACTTTACTGTATACCAGGCACTACATTTTTACATATATTAACCCATGTGATAGCCACACAAACTCTTATGAGATTGACATTATTGATCATTCCCAGGTGGAAATTGAGCCATGGAAAGGTTAAGTAACTTGTTCAAAGCCATGCAGTTAGATAAATACTTAGACTTTGGTACATGAGCTCTTAACCAGGCATTATTATCCTGTTCTGTTTATCATATCTGTGAGATGGACGATACTGTTGGTAACATTTTACTTGTATGCATTTATTGAATATGAAAGTTATAGCTATAGGTCATGTTCTATATGCAGTTGGCTCCTTTATTTTATCTTTATTTCTATTAAATTAGAAATTCTTTCATCATAATTATAGGCTCTTGGAAATGGCAGCAAGTGTTTGTTGGCACTGTCATACAGTTTCAGAATTCCAGACTGCATATGGATCCAAAAATATGAAGAAATTTTCCATTGAAGTCTACTTTGAGTACTCTGAAAGATGCAAAGTAGACAAGGTTAACATACATTAGTTCTAAGAGCTTCAACTTGGGATATATAGCCAATGGTTTTCCAATCCACTCTTTAGGTAGTGCTTACCTTTGAAAGTGCAACCCATATTCTGTTGCACGATTTCAATTTGGATTAAAAATAAGCTTAATTTCTTTCTCTCGCCAGTACAGAACTGTTGGCACTCAAGTTGCTTGTCTCATAACTTGTCTTCTTAAGAAATCCTGATATTCTCAATCTCAATAGCAAAATTTTGCATTTTGGCCATAAGGCGATAATTTCAGGCTGATCAAGATATAGAATTTATCTTTGAGGCACATAGCTTGAGCAAGTCCCTTGAAATATTAGAAACCATCTTTTCTGGTATTATGAATTCATGAAGGAGTGGTTTTATCTTGCTCATCTTTTCAAAACCTCATGTGTCAACAGCCATCATTATTTAGTGGGGAAAGTAGCCCTGTTATTTCTGCCAGTTTCTCTGTAGAGCTCACTGAGGAAGTCATTCCTGTGCAGCCTTCCCTCACTTCTCAGTGCCCTTAACTTAACCCCTACCTCATTACAAAACTCCTCCCTATGGCCTGCTTTATTTATATTCATGGTGTTTATCATTTTCTAAAATACTAAGTTGAACTACATTCAATTATCATTTTTATAGAACAAAGACTATCAAATATCAACTATTGAATTCACTTAATTATTTGGTTTGTTGTTTGTCCTCCCCCCAACCAAGACACACACCAAAATGACAGAGATTAGTTTGTCTGCTTCATCACTGACTTATTCCCAGCCCCACAAGTCAGTGCCTGTCAGATACAATAAAAGTTTGTTGAATCAATTAAACCATGTTTGAAATTTGAATCATTTCCTTCAATACTGAGTCAAGATGAGGAGTTACCAACAGCTATCTGTGAATAAGGCAGAGTGTGGCCCGGCATTTGGGTTCAATTTCTTTATTTTTCCAGCAATACTTCTGTTTCTTGGACACACACACACACACACACACACACACACACACACACACACACAGCTTGCACTGTAAGTTCTAAGTGCACATTTTCTTCCAATGAGCATGTCACAGCATTTGCTTCTCCACATTGTCTGTAATTGATATTAAATGGCATCTAATAGTGCCATTAGAGGAATTTATCTAGAGCTCATTCTGCTTTTCCTGTGAATGTGATACTTATTAACTTTGTAGCTAATTTAGCAAGCCTCACAGTAATAACGGAACTTCTAGCCCTTTTTCCTCTGAGCAGTACAAGTATGAAGGAAGCCTCTGTGGTTTTGGTCACATCTCCCTAAATTGATTAACAAAGTTAATTAACAAAGTTAACAAAAGTAGCTAACAAAGTTAATCAATTTCATGCTGGAAACATTATTATGCATTCAATCTGGTAAAATGTAATTGGTTTGCCAAAATGGTCACTGTGCTGTGTTTGAAAATGAGAGACTTTCTTTACCTCATTATTATTTCACATGGTCTCATAACAGATAATATATCGAGGGATAGAGGTCACTAGATCTCTTGGCCAACAAAGTCTACTTTCTAGATATTTATAGTTGTGTTTGTTATTTGCCAATAATCATTATACTCATAGAATCCTTGTCAGAACAACATTTAATTTCCACATTTGCACAGGAATAGTGATACATACATGATGATATTCTGAACTGAAACCTTTATTTACCCTTTCTATCATTGCTTTTATGCTTTTCTGAATTACTGTGAGTCATTGATCCTTTTTTTAGATACAACACAACACTATGATAATTTAAAATGCCTGCTTTATGAAAATGATGTGAAAATTCACTACCTGAGATTAATTCATCTTCTTAACTTTGAGTGTAGTGATCCTTGATGCTCCTGTACATCATTTGAGGAAATAATGATGATTAACAAGCAACAATATTTGGGGGATGATAATAACTAACCTTGCATTTCACATTTATGAAATGTAGGTGGACAAAACTATAAATAATTGCTTTTTCTCCTAAAACTGCCAAACCACCCTTGAACCACTTGATAATATGGGAGCTGTGGTGTGCTGGTAACTGTTAACAAGAGATTCTCAGGAGAGGAGGGCCTTTGATTGGTAGTGTTTGCTAAATTTCGTGGTGCAAATATTCCCACTATCGCCAATTTCAAGTTACTACTAGCTATCAATATTCCTGAATGCTTAACAGTTGGTTCTCATAAAATCAAAGTTACATTAGCCTGTTCCAGCATCCATTGCAGGGGCTATGCACCAATGTTGAGAAACCCTGGTCAAAGAGAAAAAAGTGGCTAACTACTCTGAATTAACAACTGTGGCTTAAATTGTAAGACTTCCTTTACTTCCATTTAGTCATATAGCTTAGAACTGGCTTACTAGATGCAACTAATTGTAATTCAGCAGAGATCCTTAATTTAAATGAAAGGAAAACTTTATATTTATAGCCTGATTTTATTAAATATGTGAATTTAAATTGGAAAGGGACTAGAACATAAATACTTAAACCAAATGGGTCACAGATTTATTTGAATCTGTGAAAAATTAGTATGTAGTGAGTTTAATTGTATCCCTCAAAAAAGGAATGTCCAAATTATAACCCCTTCATCATACCTGTAGATGTGATTCTACTTGGAAATAAGGTCTTTGCAGGTGTAATCAAGTTAAGGATCTCAAGGTGACAAGATATGGATTTATTTTGTCTTAAATCCAATGACTGGTGTCCTTATAAGAGAAAGGACACAGAAACACAGACACAGTGAAAGGAAGGGCATGTGAACATGAAGTCAGAGACTGGAGTTCTGCTGCCACAAACCCAGAACACCAGGAGTTAGAAGAGGAAAGGAAGGATTCTCCTGTAGAACTTTCCAGGGAGCACAGCCCTGCCAGCTTTTTGATTTCAGACTTCTAGTCTCCAGAACTATGAGAAAATAAATCTCTGTTCTCTTAAGACACCAAATGTATGCTAATTTCTTATAGCAGTCTGAGAAGACTAATACACAGTATAACAAAGTAGTAGCAAAACAAGGAACAATACTGTTTGGCTCATTTCAATTTTCAACTGAATTACACAAAATTTCAATTTTTTAAACTTTATTCTTACTCCACCTAAGAGTTCTATTTCTGTCAATATTAATTTAGATATAAATTATTTTATTGATTAAAACTAACCATTAAATGGGATTTCTTATAACTATTAAGTCTTCCTGTAACTAAGATAATCATTTATGAGTACCACAACTAACTAATGAACTTATTTAGGAAACTAGTGTTCACAAAATCAAATAAATGACTCTAGATGTTAAGTATGTAATTTAAATGAGTGGATTTGGCTGGATTTGGCACTCAATAGTGAATGAAGGGGCCTCTAGAACCTAGGGTATTCATGCTGCACGTGAAAGAACTCAGCTATTCAACTAGCTGTTTGTTGCCAGTGGAAATGTGAGTTGCCAGATCCTTGGGTTTTTTTAGGAGAACCTAGGAGTCTAGATTTTTATGTGATATCCCTGAAGTTTTATATGTTGTCTCAAAAAAAGTAAAACAAAAACAAAAATTTAAAAAACAGGAAAAGGAAAAGGAAGGAAAGAAGAGGGGAATAAAAGGACTAGTTACCTGCTTTTGGACAAGTCTCTGACCTACGCTTTATATAATAACTTGTGTGTTGAAAAATTTGTGTAAATTTAATTATGGCCACTGGGATTGTTTTTTTAATGCCTTTCGTTAACAATGTTTCAAATAGAATAGGTTTAAAAGTCTCTGTCTTTTCCTCTTGGTCAAAGAAGTCAAATAGTTAACGATTTATGGAGAGAAAAATCTTAAATGTCTGGGAACTCATTTTCCAAATAATTTTAAGGTAAAGATTTTCAGATAATGAAAGTCTTTTGTATTGTAAAAAGACCTAATTTATTTTGTCAATTTGGCTTTTCATATATTAAAATTTGAGACCAGACTCTTTTTGTAATAAAAATTGTTATTTTATATAGGACTTCGACCTCTCATCTCATGTTTGAAGCCTATAACTTTCAGAACTTAGTAATTGTGTCTTAGAAATTTCAACCATCCCAGTTGAAAGAAAGTGTATTTTCTCAATTTTAAACCTACATTTAGGAGATGTATTTTTAGCCATGGGGATAAAGGTGAAGTGGTTCACTCTGCTGGCGTCATGCTGTCTTTAAATTTTATGAAAAGAAGGAATTAGGAGCAATTTCTGGACAATGTACTGCAGGACATAGAGGCTGAGGTTAATTTATTTTGATTCTTTTTTGCTACCTACTGTGAAGTTACAATGGACGGGTGACAGTTTACATTACCCAAAGGCACAATCCTCAGCAGAAGACTGAAGACATTGTCACAGGAGCTGTAGGTCAGTGCTCAGGGCACAGAGGCTTTGAGAGGGTGCACAGAAGTGTGCCAGGGTTAGACAAGACTTGGCTGCAAAGGAAGAAAACCGATGAGGCATGACATCATACTGGCAAATGAGAAAAGTAAGCACCCTTACTGATCAAAAATGTTGAAGGAAAGACAGCTTTGCCTCATGGAGCAAGATGGAAGGGTTTACAGTGAAGATTAGTTTAAAAGAATTAAATAAGTATGGCTAAGTGGGACGAATATTTTATATACAAATTTAAATAAGTATAGCTGTAAGTAATTCTTTGGAGTTTTCTGGGGAAGCAAGTGGATTCATGGAAAATGAGTTACCATAGGATTGGGAGGTGAATGACAAACATTTGCTATAGATAGAGAGATGGCTTAGGACAAAATCCAGAGGAGGAATAGCTGAATACTTTTCTGCATAGAAAAAAATATAGTAAGGTTTCTTCTTGAGAAAACTTGTCTTAGTCAACATTTTCAAATTAAGAGGTAAAAAGTAACTGACAGGAGGACAATGTAAATATCCATTTTGCATTTAACCTTTGTTATTTATGAATTGAATATCCTGGTCAATTGATATATATCCTAATATATCTGTTTGTGTGGGCAAAAAATAGCAGATGAGTTTTCTCCCCTACTTTTATTATTCCTATTATTTTTTAAAAAAATTATTAGTAAAACAGTATGTGTACATAGTTTAAAAGGTACAGTAGTACTAAAAAGCTTATAAGAATAGATGTTCTTGACTCAACTCTTCCCTTATTTCTGATCCTGCTTAAAAGATAGCCATCTTCTGTGCATCTATTGGTGTCCCTCTAGTGTTACTTTAATACATTTAAATAATGAATTTATTCTGCTATTCTTAATTGGTCAGTTTGAGATATTTTCAATGTTAGACATAAAGATGTAGATACATGCTCTATGTCTCTTACCACACACTCTACTTTTCTTTTGTTTTCCTAACAGAAGTTTCCCTAATTCCAGGATAAAGCAATTGTCCACTTGCATCTGGGACTTATAAACAAGTCTAGTGAATGGACCTCAAGAAAAATGATCAGAAAACTAAAGTGATCAGAAGGGTAGAGATATGCTGTTTGTAGCTGACCAGTAAGGTCTCTTTAGGGGAGAAGAGACCAAAGCTGATACTGGACATGATTAATATCTAAGAATATATAAATGCCATGTATAATATAAGACATGGACTTCTTCATTCATATTTGAAATTCTAGGAAGTAAAATTTTGAGTAAACATGAACACTTTATTCTAAAAGTGCTATTGTTTTTTAAGAGAATGAGCTTACTTTGCATAGGCACTCAGTTTATACCCTTAGAAGACCTTATTTTTTTTTTTAATTTTTTTTCAACATTTATTTATTTTTGGGACAGAGAGAGACAGAGCATGAACGGGGGAGGGGCAGAGAGAGAGGGAGACACAGAATCGGAAACAGGCTCCAGGCTCCGAGCCATCAGCCCAGAGCCTGACGCAGGGCTCGAACTCACGGACCGCGAGATCGTGACCTGGCTGAAGTCGGACGCTTAACCGACTGCGCCACCCAGGCGCCCCAGAAGACCTTATTTTTATAGCTGGGATAGACAGCAGTGGACATATGTGTTTTGTGTGTGTGTGTGTGTGTGTGTGTGTGTGTGTGTGTGTGTGTGTTTATTAAAGACAGAGTTTACGTTAAAAGCCATTAAAACTTAATTGAATTGAAAATTTTATCAGCATTTGTGAAATTTTCCATGCCTTAAATTGTATATTGTCTGGGATTTTGCATCAAAATATAGAATAGCTTCCTAAGTGTAACAATAAATAATACATTTCCTGAACTGAAGAGTGATGCATAATTTTCTTCTCACATGCACACACATAAACCCTAAATAGTGTTGGCTCTGTGATTTGGTTGTCTTGGGAGACAAACAATGAAATCACATTTTAGCCTGGGCTCAGAAATCTATAAAGAATTTTTGTTTTGCACAGATAAATAGCACTTGTTATCATTTTACTTAAAAATAAAATATTCTCTTTTGGCAAAGTCCACCTCAAAAGGTGTTTCCATAGAAACCTGTGAAGAAAAATGGGAACATCACTCTAGCTCTGCTCAGAATGATCTACAGTACCCAGAGATTTATTTAATTTATTTATTAAAATATTTTTTATTGAAGTGTAGTCGACACTTAATGTTACATTAGTTTCAGGTATACAGTGTAGTGATTTGACAACTCTATCCATTATGCTGTGCTCACCACAAACGTAGCTACCATCTGTCACCCTACAATGCTATTATAATACCATTGACTATTCCCTATGCTGTACCTTTTATCCCTATGACTTATTCATAAACCAGTTATTTATAAATCATAACTGAAAGCCTGTATCTCCCATTCTCCTTTACCCATTTTTCCCATTCTGCCACTCCACTCCCCTCTGGCAACCAGCAGTTTGTTCTCTGTATTTATGGGTCAGTTTCTCCCTTTTGTTTGTTTTATTTATTTATTTTTTTAGATTCTACATATGGGTGAAATCATATGGTATTTGTCTTATTCTGTCAGATTTATTTCACTTAGTGTATAATACCCTCTAGGTTTATCCTGTTGTCACAAATGGCAAGATCTCATTTTTTTTAATGGCTGAGTGATATTTCATTGTCTCAATATACCATATTTTCTTTATCCATTCATCTATAGATGGGCTTCAGTTGTTTTCATATTTTGGCTATTGTAAACAATGCTGCAATACATAGAAGTGCATATATCTTCTTGAATTAGTGTTTTAATTTTCTTTGGATAAATACCACTAGTGGAATTACTGGATCATATGGTATTTCTATTGTTAATTTTTTGAAGAACCTCTACTGTTTTCCGCAGTGGCTGTGCCAATTTACATTCCCACCAACAGTGCAGGAGGGTTCCTTTTTCTCCATATCGTCACCAACAGTCATTTCTTGTCTTTTTTATTCCACCTATTCTGACAGGTGTGAGGTGATATCTCATTGTAGTTTTGATTTGCATTTCCCTGATGATTAATATGTTAAGCATCTTGCAGTGCTCAATGATTTAAACTTGGCCTGAGACAATATTACCTATGGTCGTTACCATAGATACATGGTCATTACCATTGGTTGTTAGTAAAAGCAATTTATCTATTATATGTACATTTCTTAAACAGTTGATTTATTGCTCTTACCATTTTGGGATTGGAGTTATTTTCAGTTATTATCATCATTAGGATAGAAGAAACTCCAATTTTTATGCAGTAGCTATAACTATCTGGACAATTTTAGAACCCAGGGGAAAAAGATGCACTACTTTTATAATTCTTCCACATTTCATCTTATTCTGATTGAGGTATCTCCCGAGAATTAGGAAGCAATTTATTTTGTAAACTATTTATATTGTACTTCAGGGATGGTAAATAATTTTATTCCATGAACCAACCTTGAGCTAGGTAGGATTGGCACTGCTGGGAACATTGTGCAAAAAGCCTTGCCTAACAGTTCAGAGTGATGAGTTTGTTTAGCAGTGTCTTCCAGGAGTTCAGAATGTAGAAGTGATAGCCTGCAGACTATATTTTTACTATCCTTGAAGTTCTAAATTCATGGTTATATTCAACAGACTCATGTCTTAGATCCATCTATTTACTCTAATTTTTACTATAGCTAGGTCTCAGTTTAAGTTTCTATTTCATATGATATTAGAAATATTTTTGGAGAATAACTTCAGAAAATTTTCAGATATGAAATGAAATTTTAGATTTTCCTTCTCTTATATCAAAAGCCTATATAGAGGTACCTGGATGGCTCAGTCAGTTGAGTGTCTGACTTCAGCTCAGGTCATGATCTTTGTAGTTCAGGCCCTGGGTGGGGTTCTGGGCTGACAGCTCAGAGCCTGGATCCTGTTTTAGATTCTGTATCTCCCTCTCTTTCTGCCCTTCCCCCACTCATGCTCTGTCTCTCTCTCTCTCAAAAATAAATAAACATTTAAAAAAAAGCCTAAGTAATTCCAATTATCTTCTCATCAAATTGATGTTTATGAAGAAAATGAGATAGAAGAAGTAATGAGGAATTCCTAGCTAATGAAATAAGACATGAAAAAGAAATAAAAGGCTTACAGTTGGGGAAGGAAGAGTAAAACTATCATTGTTCACAGATAAAAAACACAACAAACAAACAAACAAAAAGCCTTCCTGGAGCTAACAAACAATTTTAGCAAGGTTGTGGGATACAAGGTTAATACATAAAAGCCTATTACTTTCCTATATACCAGAATGAACAAAATTTCCTGTATAGAATTTGAAATTAAAAACACAATACCACTTACATTAGCAGTCAAAATCTCATTAAGTTATTTTCTGGAGATCAACAAACTGATTATGAAGTTTGTGTGGAGATGAAAAAGACCTAGAGTAATCAGGATAATATTGAAGAGAAGAACAAAGTTGAAAGACTGACACCACCTCAGTTCCAACTTACTAAAAAGCTACAGTAGTCAAGATAGTGTGGCACTGGTGAAAAAACAGAGAAATAAATCATTAGAACAGACTAGAGAGCTCAGAAGTAGATCACAAAGATAAACTGATCTTTTTTTTAAATTTTATTTTTTTTTCAACGTTTATTTATTTTTGGGACAGAGAGAGACAGAGCACGAACGGGGGAGGGGCAGAGAGAGAGGGAGACACAGAATCGGAAACAGGCTCCAGGCTCTGAGCGGTCAGCACAGAGCCTGACACGGGGCTCGAACTCATGGACCGCGAGATCATGACCTGGCTGAAGTCGGACGCTTAACCGACTGTGCCACCCAGGCGCCCCAATAAACTGATCTTTGACAAAAGAGTAAAGGCAATAAAATGGAACAGAAGTGATCTTTTCAACAAATGGTGGTGGAACAACTGGACATTCACATGAAAAAAAAATGAATCTGGACACTGACCTTACAATCTGCACAAAAATTAGCTCAAAATGGATCATGGACCTAAATATAAAACACAAAACTATAAAGCTTTTAGAGGATAACATAAGAAAAATCTAGATGATATTGGGTTTGGTGATGACTTTAGTCAAATGACAACACTAAAGGCATAATCTATGAAAGAAACAATTGATAAGTTGGATATCATTAAAAAATTTCTGCTCTGCAAAGACACTATCAAGAGAATGATAAGGCAAGACAGAGCACGGGGGAAATATTTGCAAGACACATCTAATAAAGGACTATTATTTAAAATACACAAAGAACTCTTAAAGCTCAACAATAAGAAAACAACCTGATGAAAAAATGGGCCAAAGACTTTAATAGACACCTCACCAAAGAAGATATACAAATGGCAAATAATAATATGAAAAGATGCTCCATATTATATGTCATCTGGAAATACAAATTAAAACAACAGTAAGATGCCATTACAAATCTATTAGAATATGGCCAAAATTCACAACAATGATGACATCAAATACTGGCAGGGATGTGGAGTAACAGGGATTATCATTCATTGTTGGTGGAAATGCGAAATGTTTCAACCACTTTGGAAGACTGTTTGGCAGTTTCTTACAAAACTAACATATTCTTACCATATGATCTAGCAGTCACACTCCTTGGGTATTTATCCGAAGGAGTTGAGAACATATTCACACAAAAACCTATATTCAGATGTTTTTATAGCAGCTTTCTTCGTAATTGCCAAAACTTGAAAGCAACCAAGATGGTCATTTGTAGGTAAATTCCATTTAGACAATGAAATATTATTCAATGCTAAAAATAAATGAGCCATTAAGCCATAAAGAGACATGAAGTAACCTTAAATGCATATTACTACACAAAAGAAACCAATCTGAAAAGACTACACACTGTATGATTCCAATGATACGACATTCTAAAAAAGGCTTTATAAATTCGTCCAAACCCATAGAATATACAACACCAAGAGTGAACCCTAATGTAAAATATGGAGTCTGGGTAATGATAACAGTATAGGTTTATCACTTGTAACAAAATGCACCACTCTGGTGGAAGATGTAGATATTGCGGGAGGCTATGCATGTTTAGGGGCAGGGAGTAAATGAGAAATGTCTGTACCTTCCACCCAATTTTGATGTGAACATAAAACTACTCTAAAAAAATTAATTCTATTTAATAAAAACAAGTAATGGAGCACCTGGGTGGCTTAGTCCGCTAAGTGTCTGACTTTGGTTCAGGTCATGATCTCGTGGTTCCTGAGATTGAGCCCTACATTGGGCCGTGTGCTGACAGCTCAGAGCCTGGAGCCTGCTTTAGATTCTGTGTCTCCCTCTTTTTCTCTGCCCCTGCCCTGCTTGCACTCTTTCTCTCAAAATAAATAAATAAACATTTTTTAAAAATAAAAAAACGTAATGCAAGGAGAAAAAGAGTAAATATAAAAAAATGAGTCATGGGTACTCAAAATCCTGATAAATAGTAAAATGTCTTCTCTATGCTTCCCTGATTTCTGCATTTCTGTATTGAATATATATCAAACTCATATGTATTTACCAAGACACTAGGTATAGACCCATGAATGTCACTGTGAAAAATTGAACAAAACAAACAAACAAACAAACAAGATCTTACCACTTTTTAATACTTACTAGCAGCATGAAAACATGAGGATACACTACATTTTCTGATGAAATCAGTCCATGCATTGGCATATGAATTTGTTGCTACTGCCAAATGCATCAATCAAATGTTAATTTATTTTAACTAACATGTTTAAGCATCATCTTGGGGGAGGGAGGATAAAATACATTTTTAAATTGTTACTAGCATATATTGTTTCCCAAAGTACAGAAATGATATGGGCAATAAAGTAAGAAGAGTATCTCTTGGGAGTAGAAAATAGGCAGGAATCAAACCATTTCAGCAATATGTGATGTTTCTCTGAAAAATAAACACCACAGATAATTCCAGTAATTAGAAGAATTAATTGTAAATATGAAAAGAAATTTAAGACTAGAATAGGGAAATCAGGGCCCTCTCCTATACTGACATTTTATTCTGAATATGTTTTGTGTGTGTGTGAATTCTGTATGGTTATATAATTCTATTCTGACTGGAAACAAACTAAAAGCAATGTGTTTTTTTCCTTGTAATTAAATAATAAGGCCAAATATATTTTTTACATACCCCTGTGTTGAATTTACAGTTGCGCTGTATACCATACAATTCAGTCCAGTCTAAATCTAAAACTTGCTTGTCAGCAATCTTTAAAATATACAACCCTCAAGTAGAGAAGACACTTTTTTTTTT
>NW_024412400.1:72469740-72754361 GCF_014898765.1 Herpailurus yagouaroundi | reverse complement strand
CTCTGGAAAGCAGTGTGGAGGTTCCTCAGAAAATTAAAAATAGACCTACCCTATGACCCAGCAGTAGCACTGCTAGGAATTTATCCAAGGGACACAGGAGTACTGATGCATAGGGGCACTTGTACCCCAATGTTCATAGCAGCACTCTCAACAATAGCCAAATTATGGAAAGAGCCTAAATGTCCATCAACTGATGAATGGATAAAGAAATTGTGGGGGCGTCTGGGTGGCGCAGTCGGTTAAGCATCCGACTTCAGCCAGGTCACGATCTCGCGGTCCGTGAGTTCGAGCCCCGCGTCGGGCTCTGGGCTGATGGCTCAGAGCCTGGAGCCTGTTTCCGATTCTGTGTCTCCCTCTCTCTCTGCTCCTCCCCCGTTCATGCTCTGTCTCTCTCTGTCCCAAAAATAAATAAATGTTGAAAAAAAAATTTAAAAAAAAAAAGAAATTGTGGTTTATATACACTATGGAATACTACGTGGCAATGAGAAAAAATGAAATATGGCCTTTTGTAGCAACGTGGATGGAACTGGAGAGTGTGATGCTAAGTGAAACAAGCCATACAGAGAAAGACAGATACCATATGGTTTCACTTTTATGTGGATCCTGAGAAACTCAACAGGAACCCATGGGGGAGGGGAAGGAAAAAAAAAAAAAAAAAGAGGTTAGAGTGGGAGAGAGCCAAAGCATAAGAGACTGTTGAGAACTGAGAGCAAACTGAGGGTTGATGGGGGGTGGGAGGGAGGAGAGGGTGGGTGATGGGTATTGAGGAGGGCACCTTTTGGGATGAGCACTGGGTGTTGTATGGAAACCAATTTGACAATAAATTTCATATAAAAAAAAAAAACTGAAAAAGTTAAAAAAATAAATAAATAAAATAAAATAAAATAAAAAAATAAATAAATTAAATACATGAGATTGTATATGTCTATACCTTGTTCATGCAGACTGGTGTCTTCTTTAGAGAACAATTGTATTTGCAATATTCACCACTTGATAGATAATTATGATGACAATGATGAGAAAAGATGTCATTAAGTTATGTTGATGGACAGTGGTTCTCATGAGATAATATAAGCATGTTTCTAAACTGTAGGACTTAATAGCTATATTTTTATTATATTAGGATGGAAAATACAGTTACTACTTGTGCAGTCACATGTCTTCTGAACAAGATTTCTTACATAATTAAGAGCTTTAAGAACGATCCAAAGAACATATACTCCCTGTCATTAATATACTTTATATTTCAGGGAATATGAAGATTCCCTCTACCCTGTCCCAAAAGATGCCAAACTAGAGATGCCTGTTCAAGAAGAGACTGATGTGTTCTTAATTTTCACAAATATAATATCTTTTTATTCCCCTGAAGGAACACCACTCTCAGGAAAAATATATCACACCTCAGATTGCTGTGACAGGCTTCTCTCAGATGCAAACAGCTATCTATGTTTATAGCTTTGAAAGTAAGTTACCCTTTGAGCCTGGGGCATATTAGTGTGCTTAAATCCAGAAAGCCCTTGTACAAAAATATGAAGTAGAAGAAGCTGATTCATGAGGTGCCTCAGTGGCTCAGTTGGTTAAGCATCTGACTTCAGCTCAGGTCATGTTCTCATAGCTTGTGAGTTCAAGCCCCACATCAGGCTCTGAGCAGATAGCTCAGAGCGTGGAGCCTGTTTCAGATTCTGTGTGTGTTTTCCTTTCTCTCTGCCCTTCCCCTGCTTGTGCTCTGTCTCTCTCTCTCAAAAATAGATAAATATTAAAAAAATTGTTTTTAATTAAAAAAAGAAGAAACTGATTCATGTCCTTTTTTCTTTTTTTGGCATCTCCTTTTACTCTCACATGGTGCCCATGTTTGTGTGGTTTCCCATCGTTCCCTCACAAAACCTGTTTCTAGAAATTGCTGATTACTGACACATTTTCTGCTGGAAACAGGGCTGTATTTCATGCTAACTTACACACAGAAGATTCCAGTGCTTGAAGTTTCTGTTTGTCCTAGATGTTTAGCACAAGAATGACAAGACTATGTCTATTAAGCCCTTTATCATAATGTATTGTGCTGTATAGTAACAAAATATCAAGAAGGCTGCATGTATTTAACGTATTTCTGATAAATTGCTTTGTACTCTGTTGTTTCAAATAAAACAAGATTTGCCATTTATTAAGCACTTATTGATTTCTACCAAATTCTTCCTTATTCAAAGGAGTTTCCTTCCATGATTCAAACTTTTTTTTCATGTTGTTATCATTGCACCTCAAACAATTTCTGATACTAAAGGTAAAGTTAATTCATCCCAAAGTAGACATTGGGAGAGTAAAATTTCTAGACCTCAATATATGTGGAAAGTATTTAAAGGGTTGCATTTTAAACAAGGGCCCTGCATTTTCTTTTTGTACTGGGCCTTGCAAATTATGCAGTCCGCCTGACGAAGGCTAATCGTATATACTGTACTCTAATAACATGATTAATTTTGCCTATTTTTACAATGTACATAAATTGAGATACATGGAACACACTCTCCTTGAGTCTTGCTTATTTCACTGAACAATATATTTGTAAATTCTTCCCTATTATTGTGTGTAGTTGTATATTTTTCACTTCTTTTATTGTAGAGCCTGAATTTTCAATTTGTGGCATTGGAAGCACTTGGTGGGCTTGTTAAAACAGAGATTCCTGGGGCGCCTGGGTGGCTCAGTCGGTTAAACGTCCGACTGCAGCTCAGGTCACGATCTCGCCGTCCGGGAGTTCGAGCCCCGCGTCGGGCTCTGAGCTGATGGCTCAGAGCCTGGAGCCTGCTTCCGATTCTGTGTCTCCCTTTCTCTCTGCCCCTCCCCCGTTCATGCTCTGTCTCTCTCTGTCTCAAAAATAAATAAAAAACGTTAAAAAAATTAAAAACAAAAAACAGAGATTCCTGGGCTCCATCCTGGGTTTCTGTTCCAGTAGGTCTGGGGTAGAGCCCAAGAATTTGTCTGTCTTTCTTTCTTTCTTTCTTTCTTTCTTTCTTTCTTTCTTTCTTTCTTTCTTTTTAATGTTCATTTAATTATTTTGAGAGAGTTCAAGGAGGAGGGGGGGAGAGAGAGAGGGGGAGCGAGGGAGAGAGAGAGAGAGAGAGAGCATACCAAGCAGGCTCCATGCTGCCAGCACAGAGCCTGATGTGGACTTGAACCCACAAACTGAGATCACGACCTGAGCTGAAACCGAGTCAGTGCTTAACTGAGCCACCCTGGTGCCCCAAGAATTTGTTTTTCTAATAGGTCAGTGAGAGTGGTGTTGATGCTGCTGGTCTGGTAATGTGGTTATGGCTCCTGCCCCAAAGAATAGGTATCTAGTTAGGGAAAGACAGAAAAGCAAACAGACAGTTCCAATGCAATAGTAAATATTATGATAAAAGTATGCACATGGTGCTTTGGGAGCACAGAGAAGAAAGAAAAAAAAAAGAATGATGGAAATATTGGAAAAACATCCTACCTGAGATAACCACTGGGCTAAATTTGGAGATGGAGTGTTATCTATGGAGGGAAAGGTAATTCTAGGCAGAAAAGAAAGGTTTGTAGAAGTTTGGGTGAGGGACTAGTAGATAACATCTAGGGAATTGTAGGAGGTCCACTTGGCAGGAACATTGGGTGAAGTTGCAGAGATAGCCAGAAGAAAAAAGAAAAGGAATATGTCTTGAAGTGACCAAATTAGTTGACTGGAAATACAGCATCACTTGAATGAATATATTTTACAATCTAAATTTACATCAAACTGATGGGGGTATATGCCTTACTTTAAGCCCATATAGAAAAATCAAATCCTTTACATTAGAAAGAACTATCAGAAAAGTCCTAGTTTTTTCTGTGTTACATTTCAAACAGGAAACAAATTTGCTCTTCCAAATGGGT
Source organism: Herpailurus yagouaroundi (assembly GCF_014898765.1). Lineage (NCBI taxonomy): Eukaryota > Metazoa > Chordata > Mammalia > Carnivora > Felidae > Herpailurus > Herpailurus yagouaroundi. The sequence goes on along the minus strand of NW_024412400.1, from coordinate 72,750,479 downwards.
TTATGTCACTATTTAAATGAGATATGCACTTTTTTACCTTTCTAAAACAAACGCATAGCTACATAAAGGATAATAATAATAATATTTATTGAGTGCTAGGCATTGCCTCATTTAATCCTACCTAAAATCCTATGAGTCATGAATTATCATCTCAATTTTACAGATGAAAAAATGAAATAACCTTAAGTAGCTTGGTGAAGGCCACACAGTTAATATGGCAGATCTGAAACCTAGGTCAGATTCCAAGGCTCTGCCCTTAAGCACCAAGTGTCTTCCCTTTGCTATTTTATATTAAGCATAATAAACTAGAGGTGCAGTTTAGAGACATAAAAAGATCATGTAGGTAGGATTTACTTGGGCTCATTCCTTGGAGATATCTCTCCTACCCTACCTTCATAGAGCCAACAGTCTAGTAGGCAACACCTATATAAACACAAGTGGATGTGATAAATTATTAACGGGAATAACTGGGCATAAATGAATCATAGTACAATTCTATTTAATGAAGGGAGTAGTAGAAGTATACAGAAAGAATTCAGAAAGAAGGTAAGACTCAAGCTGAGTCCTGCAATCCATGCAGGTGTTTAGCATATAAGGGGAAAATGCCTTCCACTCAGAGGAAACATTTTGAGCCAAAGCATTGTATATTCTAGGAAGTCCAAATAGTTCCATCAGGTTGAGGCATGGGGTGAATATGGAGGAAAATGAAACCAAAAAGGTGAGTGCGATTACCTAACAGAAGGCCTTATAAGCCATTGAAAGTCATGGGGACTTTATGACTCAGGAGGGAAATATTGAACAGGGGAATCACATGATCAGACTTACATTTTCATTTTAATTTTTTAAAATTGTATTTAAATACAAATTAGTTATCATATAATAATGATTTCAGGAAGACTTATCTTTTTTTTTTTTTAATATTTATTTATTTTTGAGACAGAGAGAGACAGAGCATGAACGGGGGAGGGGCAGAGAGAGAGGGAGACACAGAATCGGAAGCAGGCTCCAGGCTCTGAGCCATCAGCCCAGAGCCCAACACGGGGCTCGAACTCACGGACCGCGAGATCGTGACCTGAGCCGAAGTCGGACGCTCAACCGACTGAGCCACCCAGGCGCCCCCGAAAGACTTATCTTTTTAAAGATCAAGAAAGCAAGGTGAAGGATGGATTGAAAGAAGGCAGAGACCATTAAAATTTTTTCATCATAATGTAAGCTAATTACATTACATAAGCTAATTAGAATGTAATTCTAATATTAATCTCTCTTTGCCTACCATATTATTATCTACAAAAAAGCAAAAACAATGGTAAAAAATGTCATTCTGCTGCACTTCTTCACTTAAAATCACAATGTCACTAGGAAGAAAAATAATACAATAGACCAGCTCTACAAAAAATTTGCAAAATTACAGATTTAAAATAAATTAAATTGTTTATGAAAACAAATTTTTAAAAATTTGTTGATTTGTTCTGAGATTACAAGATTGCAGAGAACTTATAAAGGTTTAGATATAATATTTAATCAAGAAATAGGAGTAATGATGTTTTATTGATTATACCAACTATAGGGCTATACTAGATGCTGACCTCCTTATGGACAGGAGTTTTAAAAATTCAGATATATTTTATATTATAACCATGTACAGTTAGTATTGATGTATATTATTTCATTGAATCCATATACCAATTCTGTGGAGCAGACTGATATCATTATTCCCACTTTAATTTTTTTTTTTCTTTCCACGTTTTTATTTTATTTTTGGGACAGAGAGAGACAGAGCATGAACGGGGGAGGGGCAGAGAGAGAGGGAGACACAGAATCGGAAACAGGCTCCAGGCTCTGAGCCATCAGCCCAGAGCCTGACGCGGGGCTCGAACTCACGGACCGCGAGATGGTGACCTGGCTGAAGTCGGACGCTTAACCGACTGCGCCACCCAGGCGCCCCTCATTATTCCCACTTTAAAGATAAGAAAATTAAGGCTTAAATAATTTATCTGAGATCACATAGTAAGTGGAAAAACAGAAATTTAAACTCTGACTATATTATTCAGGATATGCTGCTATAACAAACTACCTCTGATTTTGGTATAAACAACCGAAGTTTAATTCTTGCTCATTTTACAATGTATAGACATGGGGGAGAGGGCCTCTGCTCCACGCAATCATTCAGAGACCCAGGCTGATTGTGTTTAGTGTAACAACTATCCCCTAGGGCTTCTGATGCTTTAATTGGATACTCCACATGGAGTCAATAGTAAGGAAAAAAAGAGACAGTAAGGATATTTACCTGAGGTTTTAGTGGCCAAGTACAGTGGTTACGGTAATTAAGTTTGGACCGGAATTTTAACAGCTTTTAAAGGTGCTATGAAGTTTCATTTGAAAAGTTTTTATTTTGTCCTTATAACGTCATCTTACAAAATGTTTAATTTGTCTCTGCTCTGGTCCTGTTATTGCAACAAGAGGGATCAGGGTAAGAATGGTGAGACTTCCTGCTGGGGGAAAGTTGAAGAAATCAGTATAATGCAGTTTGGCAACCTGCTAACCCATAGAACTATGTAGGGTTACAGTGATCATACTAAGTTTTAGGTACATAGCTAAATTTGAGAAATTCATGCATCACTTCTGCCCACATTACACTAGACAGACAAACTCAGTCCCATGGTCCATCTCAATGTATGGAAACACTGATAATAGCTTGATGATGTACTAAGAATGGCAACAAAGATCTGTGAACAGTTAGTCACCTCCATACTCCCCAGATTTGTTGTTAGCTCCTAAGATTCATAAGTAGTACTTTGTAGTTATTTGTATGCCCCTTGGCACCTAACAGAGTTTGTGAGATGTAATAGACTCTCAACTAATTGTTTAATAACTGTATGAACTGTCTAGCTCACTTCTTAGCTTCAGGGCCATATAAAGACCTTCATAGGCCTTACACACTCTTATTTAGAAGCTGAAACCTACATTATATCAAAATACCACTGCACACTCATATACCATATTAAATATAATTTTACCAGTAAGATTTGAAAAACATTACATATTTTGATATTGAAATTATTTTACCACTCTCAAATGGCAAAATTGTTCAAAAACACTATTTATTACATTGAAGAAGAGAAGGATATCAAGGCTTCATAGGTAAAATTAAATGCATTAGTAAATTCAAGAAAAAGTATATAGGTTAGAAATATCTGTTAATAACAGATAAAATAATCATCTGTTAATAATATACAAAATAAGTAGGAAAGTGAAAACTGTGATGTTTTTGCCATCACAGGAAGGGGGAACAAAGAACCCAGTTGGATTTTGACCAAATGGAGGAAAAAGGTTTAACTAAGAATAAACTACACAATGACGCTTCTCACTACCTTGGTAACTAAGCCCTGTAGCATGGTAATGTTATTATAACAAGAAATTCCCCCATAAAAATAACAAAATTAATAACCAGAGGTGGAACCACATGAACCTCCTACTCCAATCTGGAGATCATGGGCTTTTGAAGGGACTTTATGCAGCAAAGGATAAGGGTAAGAATTTGGGATCATATATTAAAATTGCGGGTTAAATTGGGGCCTGCATGCTTGGGAAATTCTTGGCTACTAAAGACATTGCATTGTCTACTGACTTAGCTGACTTGTTACCTTCCTTTTTTCTCTCACTATTCCACTCTTTTCCTTTCCTCTTCCAGAGGCAGAGGTGTTTTCAGTTTAGTTGACAAACATCTGTTAAGAGACATTTATTAAACACCTAATAATGCATATTTCCTTGGCACTGAAATACATATGTTGCTCAGGAGGTTAAGATCTAGTGCCCAAATATGTGACTTGAGAAATCAGCTTTATAGTGACTTGAGAAATCAACTGAGGTTTCTCAAAGACCCCAGAAGGATTGGGGCAGATTGGTTTCTACATTATTCTGCCTTAAAAAGTAGCTGTTCTTGTTTGATTAATGATCAGTACATTTCCATGTTCATTTTAAAAGATGTTTCTGCTAAGTATGCTTTCTCTTCAGTGGTTAAATGTAAAAATAGAACTTCTCACTTGAGGAGCCTCTGAATTAGGTTCTGCATATGAGTGTGAAAAACCATTACTGACAGAATTGCAGTGTAAATAATTGTAAGTAATTTTTAAAGATAGGTCTAGAGCTATGTGACTTCTAATTTTGACCCTCCAAATGAAAACTATGTAGCCCATGATTAAATTGAATTTTTCATTACATGTTAGAAAACAATAAAGAGGAAACAAAACAATCTGAACAATGCTTAGAACCTCTTTGCAAGGAATTTAAATGAAGTAGGAAAGAAATTAGTATGAAGTGGTTTTTGTCATGTGTTTTTCCTTCTTGTGTTGCTGCTAAATCCCTAAAGTCCTGTGCCATCTTTCTTCATACCCTAAGTTATATTTTTGCTTGTTTCTGTTGAATTCTCAACACTCAGTTGATAAAGTTCCTTTACTTTAGCTCCTGGACAAAATTGGAGGATAATAAAATACAGAATGCAAAAGAAGCCACTATGGTGTCATGGGCCTGGAACCAGGAAAGGCCTATCTCTCAATCTCAGCTCTACTAGCTGGAAAGCCTTGGACAGAGCTGATGTTCCTAAGTTTCATGTTCTTCATCACTAAAATCATGGGGTTTTTTTTCAGGATATTTTTCAAGGATTTGAAATTATATACAGTAATGTTCCTCACTGTGTGTCTGGTGCACAGAGAGTATAAGTAAGCTGTAGCCATTATGTGGGTTCTTTTTCTTCTCTCTATCCACAGGCAATTATTGAGTATATATTATGTGTTCTGTGGACTAAGTGGAATATAAATTAATTGTAAGATACACTACCTGTCACATATAAAGACATGACAGGTAAATTAAGGAGGGCTGAACCTGGAATTACTCTTATGATCTAGGTGGGAAGGCCAGCCACAATTATTAAAAAGATAACAGAAAATAGTATCTACAGTTTTGCAGAGTCCTCTGGAGGATTCAGCATACAAGGGACCCATTGTGGTTGCAACACGTGATACAAAAGATGACAAGAACCCAGGAGTGGGTGCTACTCTTAAAGTCAAACACATAAGCCAAACCAGTCACATCTTTCCACAGACACAAAATCAATAGTCATTGTGCTAAGCTGTGGAACAAAACTCAAATCTCTGGTAGGGACTGGCATTAAAAATGTAGGACCTTGGTCCTGCAAATTCTGAGGTTCTTAACAAGTTTATTAAGAGATGTTTCAGGAGACAGAAACCAGGGAAGACCTGGTTAGCAGAGCTGGGATACTGAGCAGGGACTGAGTCCCAAGAACTAAGTAGAACACGTTTTTCAAGGCTGGGCTTGATGCTAGAGTCAGAGAAGTGATCGGTATGATTGGATGGTGAGATAATACAAAGATTGGGTTATCAAAATCAGACACATGAGTGACAGATTTTGGCCAAGAACAAGTTTTAATAATGATTTCAGGGACACAATCAAGAGACATAGGTGAAGCAGGGAGAGATCTGAAACAGGGCACCTTACTGGGTCCCTTTTTTTTTTTTTTTTTTTCCTCTGCGTCAGGATGATCCCTGGGCTCAGATTAATATACGAAGTCTCCAATGAGATGTACAGTTAACTATGGAGGAAAAGCTTTTTGGGTTGTAAAACATTTCCATTTTAAACTCAGATAGTTGTGTAGTTTATATGACACTTTCCATGAAGCAGTCTATAAATCCATTGATTCCAGGTATGTTTTTACCATAAACAATTTTATAACAGATATATCCTATTGATGAGGACTGTATTGCTAAGCAAATACCATTAGTGTGTTTGCTAGGAGTCATTAGCCTTAGCATGTTTAGGAGGATATTTGACAGGGTCATCTTCTTTTTCCTTTCCTGGAGGTAGTCCCTGTTAAATGGAAAGAGTGAATTGCAAATCTTCTATTTAACTATTTACTTTCCAGATGGTAAGACCCAGAAAATTGGAAGCAAGCCAAATTCCCTCCTTCCTAAAATCTGAAATTTTGGAGTTTGACTTAACAATAGAACTGATAGGTGGGAGAAATACAGAACTGGAGAAAAACTCAAGGAACTTTTGTGCTTGTCCTTACCTTTAGTGAATAAATTTACTCTATCATTAAAGCTTAAAAAGGACAAATGGACATATAATAAGTAAAAAGTACCTTGAGAATATGGATAAAGGAAGATCAGGTGAATTGGAGTAATGGGGGGGGGGAGGGGTTGTGACCTTCTTTGTTTACCTTATCTTTTAATTTAATCCTTTCTCTTGACCTGTAGTGTTTTGAGTGTGTTTTCAGTTTCTGCTCTGTGCTGATGAATGAATTTCTGTGCATAAAGTCAAGGCTCACTCAGTGGAAAGTCCCAAGTAGAAGTATTAAAGTTAAAAGAGGAATATGAGAGAGGATTTTAATAGATAGGTGGTTTCTATGTATTGAGCATACTTGACTTAATTTATCATTGACATATAGCCCATTGTCAAGCCTGAAGACCTCTCCTAGTAACATTTCACACCAGTTGGAAATATTTTGTAGGGTGATCCTATTCCCTTCGTTTCTTATACAATATTTAACACCCAAACTGAAGCAAACAGATTAATTTCCTTCTATGTTGTTACTTGAAGTTTCTTGTCTATTCAGTCTTTGCCTATAATTCACACCTCAACAGGAACTAAAAATATCACAATATACCTTCATAAAAATATAGAGAAAGAAAGCAAAGTTAGGGAAGACAAAGTTCATCATATAATTAACCAACAATTACTGCTGTGAACCTGGCTGGCTTTGCATCATCTAGAATGATGGGCTCTGCTAGAACCCTATACCAAGACATTAAGCAGAACTATTATTAATGATATTTAAAGGCTGACAGCAAGGCAGAGAAAGTGTGCATAAAAAGACCCCACAGTTTTTCTGAGTAAATAATTTTTCTGGTAAATAATGTGAGCAGTGACTCTTCCATTACCTTGCAACATTTCATCTACTGTTGTCTTGAAGTATTATTTAAATATGTTTCATCGTTTTCTACATTCCCATGCTTGTATTTTTCTTGCTGAATTTTAAGCTTTTAAATAGCACAAGCAGTATAGGTGTTCAGCACATGTTTCTTGATTTAATTTGTAGATCTAAGGGACCACAGGAAAATATTTTAAAAATTAGTCTCTGGTATTCTATTTCGGCCAAGGCACCTTTAAGAATCTGTAAAGACAGGCCAAATACAGGCCAAGTACAATTTATAACAGAAAAATTAAAAACATATATTTAATGTTTATTTACTTTTAAGAAAGAGAGACAGAGCGCAAGCAGAAGAGGGGCAGAGAGAGAGACACACACACACAGAATCTGAAGCAGGCTCTAGGCTCTGAGCTGTCAGCACAGAGCCTGACACAGGGCTCAAACCCACAAACTGCAAGATCATGACCTGAGCTGAAGTTGGACACTCAACCAACTGAACCACCCAGGCATCTCTAAAACAGAATATTTAAATTTTCTATTGGTGGGTACTCATTATTTCCCGCTTCATTTTAGGAGCCTATACAGTTGTACAAAAATAACACTGGGCCTAAAGAGAAAGAAAGATAAAGAACATTATGTAGCATTAAAAGGGAATTAAACTGCATTCAAATAAAATTTCTTGAGTATAGTTCGAAATGAATTTTAAGACAAAGGGTTAAAAATTTTCTAATCTTGGGGCCCCTGGGTGGCTCAGTTGGTTAAGTGTCCGACTTTGGCTCAGGTCTTGATCTAATGGTTGGTGGGTTCGAGCCCCGTGTTGGGCTCTGTGCTGACAACTCAGAGCCTGGAGCCTGCTTCAGATTCTGTGTCTCCCTCTCTCTCTGCCCCTCCTCCACTTGTGCTCTCTCTCTCTCTCTCTCTCCCCCGGAAATAATAAATGAATAAACTTAAAAATTTTTCTAGTCTTTTAGTAGGTTTTAATTTTTATTCTTAATCTATTGTTGTAAGCAGTTCCAAGAAAATCTTTACTAATATTTATAATATTAGTCAGATTTCTATGTCAGTCAGATTTCAATCAGAAAAACAAATGTTAATTTAAGCATTCCAGCTGGGGTCTCAAAAGTGGATGACAATTCTCTGGAGTTTTGTCCAGAGGCCTTTGTTAGACTGTTCATCTGCTCACATTGCTAGCATAGACTCCTGGCTTCTCTTCAACCTTCCAGATCTAGCCTAAGTGCTTCTCATTGTCAGAATGTGACTCAGATTGTTAGTTGTTCTGGAAAATGTAGTTTTGACATCTTACCTGTGAGGCAGAGGAGATGTAGAAAGGGGTGGACAATGATGCCTAGTAGACCACAGATCATCATCTGTATACTATCTGTTCAGCATTAAAAAAATTTCAAGCAGTTATAACACATGATTGATACATTAGTAATTACATATTTGCTTCAAAGCTACAGTGAACTTCCTTTTCAGATAGAAATGAGGCATTTCTATATATTCTATATATTCTATATATTCAAGGAAATTCAAAATGACTCTAAGTCTCATAGTTGGGAATATTGCCCTGGGGAAAAACTTTTATGTCGCTTTATCATCAAAGCAGGTTCTGACACTGGAGCACCCCAGCAGAACATTTTTACTTTTTTTTCTTGCTGTAAGAGTTCCATGAACTAGAGTGAACCAAGTTTTCTCATTTTTTTGGTATCATAAACATGACTACAGGACAATAATGGAGAAGCTAACTTTGTTATCTTTTTCTGTTGTTAGGAAGAAGCTTAAGAATGCTGGATATAAAAGGCACTTACTACTGTTAACCATATCATTGCTGAGGCAAGGATGTTTAGAAAACAAAATTTATTGTTGACTTGTAAACTTTTTTTAACCAATGTGCTTGTTATTGTTATGGGTATGACTATTAATTGTTGACTTTTAGAACTCTTTCTATATACCAGGCTAGTGCTTTCCGTGTGCATCTTAAAAATGATGATATGGCGCCTGGGTGGCGCAGTCGGTTAAGCGTCCAACTTCAGCCCGGTCACGATCTCGCGGTCCCTGAGTTCGAGCCCCGCGTCAGGCTCTGGGCTGATGGCTCAGAGCCTAGAGCCTGTTTCCGATTCTGTGTCTCCCTCTCTCTCTCTCTGCCCTTCCCCCGTTCATGCTCTGTCTCTCTCTGTCCCAAAAATAAATAAACGTTGAAAAAAATGATGATATGTATTAACCATTAATATCCTCATTTTGTGGAAAAGGACAAATGAGATTAACATCACAGTTAAGTGACACTGCCAGTAATTGAATCTACCGGGCCCTTGCTTTTAACCAATTGTATGACCATTGTTAGTTAAGAGTAACTTTAGAGAGAGCTAACGTATGCATTTTATGCTCCAGGAAACTAGAAGCTGAAGAGTCGAAGCCTCTTGCCTTTGTTTATATGGTTGACCCTTAAAAAGTGGTTGAAATACATGAATCCGTTTATAGTGGATTTTTTTCTATATAGTATAGTATTGTAAATGTCTTTTCTCTTCCCTAAGGTTTTCTTAATAACATTTCCTTTTCTTTAGCTTACTTTACTGTAAGAATACAGTATATCATACATATAATATGCAAAATATGTAACCAACTGTTTATGTTAGAGGCAAGGCTTCCAGTCAGCAGTAGACTGTTAACTACTGTTAGTAGTTAAGTTTTGGGGAAGTCAAAAATCATTTGTGGATTTTCAATTGTAGGAGGGTTGGCACCTCCAACCCCCATATTGTTCAAGGGTCAACTGTACTGCTAATTGCAGAGTTATTATGGTGCAGGTATAGTAGCCAGGTCAGGCTAAGTTTGGCTGTAGTAGCAAATGGCCTGAAATCTGAATGGCTTTAATACAACAAATATTTGTTTCCTCTTTTATAAAGTCTAAGAGAGGTCAAGCAATCCCACCTTCTGGAATACTTAGCCTCCACTCACTTTTAGCCACCTGGGACTAAGTGCCATGTTAGATTTCACTCAAGAGAATTAATCAGATGACCTCAACTTAACTGCCAGGACAGCTGGGGAATATGGATATCCTAAAAGTGTGGTAAATAGATAACATTGTCCCTATCATAGCAGAAGTCCTGATATCCAGTCACATACTCTTATTATGACATTATTTTGCCTTTCACCCCATACATTCTAGCTTTGAAGCTAGTTTGATATTCTTCACTAATAGTATTCTTAGCTAAATCATATCTATTTACATAAAATCTAGGCATTATGGCCTTTTTTTTTTCTTATTTAAAAATATTGGGACACCAGGGTGGCTCAGTCAGTTAAGCATCCAGCTCTTGAGATCTTGGCTCACGTTGTGATCTCACAGTTCATGAGTTTGAGCCCCACATCAGGCTCTACACTGACATCATGGAGGCTGCTTGGGATTCTCTCTCTCAGCCCCTCCCTCTTCAAAATAAACAAATATTTAAAACAAACAAACAAAACAACAACAAAAAAACATGTACACCTTTCAACGTAAGTCCCTTATTTTAGGTGAGATGGGGGACACATCAGGCCTCAAAGAAACAACTTGGGTTTCACATTTATTTGTTCTAGTTTTATAATGCAAATGGACAACTGTACACATTCCACATTCTCACTTCCTATTGAAAAATGTCACTCTAGCTGCTGCTCTACTTGCATAAACTTAGATGAAATATCTATAAAAATATGTCATTGTAATAAAGAAGAGAATTTGGCCAAGAATTGACATTCTTTATGTTGCTCTGCAAAGGAAAGATATAACAAACCTGAACAATGTATTTGGTATATGAAGTAATGAGTAGGAGATATATAATGATGAAAAAATTTAAATATTTATTGAGTAGTAACTAAACACAGAGGAGAAAATGTTGATTCTGTTCTACACTGACACCGAAGAGTCATCAAATATGGTTAGACAGCTCAATATTACCAAATAAATTGCATAGTAGAGTGCTAACTCAATGGGCTTGGTGTGCTCAAATCCTGTACATCCCAGATGGACTGGTTCTTAACTAGCTCCTGGGAGACAAACTCTGAGCCCTTGGAATATCATGCCTTTGTATACCTGAGACCTTGGACCACAGCAGATGGTTTATGCTAACAGTGAAATTTATGGTGAATGCCTGTTTTTATCTTTCCTCAGCCATGCTGTATTGTTTGACCTCTGGTGGGGGGGGAGAGTAAGAATGGTGTTGCTACGTGACTGACTCATAATAAAAACCTAGGACACCAAGGTTCTAATGAGCATCTCTGGTTGATAATACATCTCAAATGTTGTCACACATTGTTCCTGGCAGAACTAAGCGCTGTCTATGCAACTCTAATAGGAGAGGGTAACTGGACCCATGTGCCTGGTTTCTCCTGGACTTTGTCCTATGTATCTTTTGCTTTTGCTGATTTTAATCTGTATCCTTTCACTGTGATAAATTGCAACTGTGAATATAACAGCTTTTCCAAATTCTGTGAGTTCTAGTAAATCATTGAACCTGAGAGTATCTTGGAATCTCATAAAACAAAAGATGAATAAAAGTTAATAAACAGAAAAATTGTCCAGTATAATTATGAGATATAAATATTATAATAATATATCAAGCATTTATTGTTACGATTTACAATAATTTTCCATAATTTATTTGTTATAGGAATTCAGAGGAGTGAGAATCACTTCAAACTATAAAGATTGAGCAAGGTTTTATTGAAGAAGAGTCAGGATGTTAACTGGATCTCAAAGGGCTTGGGAGAGGAGAGAAGACAGAAAAAAGTAAGGAAAATGCAACCCAGGGTCAGTGGCAGTAAGCAGAACACCTTGGCCGAAATATGAATTTGAGGAAGGTAAGTTAAGAGTTAAAACTGGAAATATAGGCAGGGAGCAAATTGTAGGGTTTTAATGCTGCTGTTGTTTACCATAAAACTAAAAGCTAAACTTTCAGTAAATTAAGCTAATCAAATTCCAGAAAGTTTTTGTGTGGAGAGAGTTCCCTATGGGAGGGGGGATCTCCATAGGCTGCTAAATTTTTATCATAAAGTAAGTCTTACTGCCAGAAAAAAGTCACTGTAATAATAACCTAGTAGGGTTCCACATGTATCCCAATACAGTAATGTCCACATCAAATTTGCACAATTTATTACCACAAAATTGATGTGTCTTCAGCCAGAAATTGGAAGATTCACCTGTCATCTGAGAATCCAGCTGTGTTCTTTTTGGGTTTTTGTAACATCACAGTAATAAAGATTTTGTAATCTGAATTGAGCTCACAATTTTGATAATGATTCACAATGCAAAACTGTTTCCAGCTCAGCTTCCCTGTGGCTTCACTAGCCCTAAAGTCCCCAAAATTGCTGTCGTCAGGAAGATACACTGGTCTTACTTTTGTTGTTACTCACTGAGTGCCCTAAATACATACCATTTGCTTTGGAAGTGAATTGTGGCGGAATGGGGTTGGAGTGGGTGGGCTTTATCAGGAGAAGATGTTAGGTTTATACAACGGTTTGAATTTCAGAAAGGCAAGAAACCTCATGTAAAGGTTAAAAGGTTGTAACCATGGACAGGCCACCCCTCATATTCACTTCTTTAAAAAACTACTATACCAATTAGCCCATTTCCTTTCCCCTCAGCTCTATAAGCATAATGTGATGAAAGTGGTGGATATTTTTATTTCAAGTCTGTTTCTTTCATCAGGAGTGAGAAACAGAGGTACATTATATTTAATAGTCCTGTTTGTTTCACTGAAAAATCCATATTATTATATTATTATCTCCAGCCATATTATTGTCCAGACTAATTTTATCATAGCTACATACTCTCACATATCTTTCTTTTTTTTTTTTTTTTTTTAATTTAAGATAATTAACATACGGTGATACTAGTTTCAGGTCTACGATATAATGATTCAACAATTCTAACATTACTCAGTGCTTATCAAGAAAAGAGTGTTCTTAATTCACTTTATCTATGTTGTCTCTCCTCCCAACCATCTGCCCTTTGGCAACCACCAATTTGTTTTCTGTATTTAAGTCTGTTTTTTAAATCTTTTTTCTTCTTTGTTTATTCATTTGTTTTGTTTCTTAAATTCCACATGTGAGTAAAATCATATGATATTTCTATTTCTCTGATTGACTTATTTCATTTACCATTATACTTTTATATCCATCTGTGTTGTCAAAATAGCAAGATCTCATTCTTTTTTATGGCTGAGTAATAAATATTCCTATATTTTCATATACATATATATTTATATCACATCTACTTTATCCATTTACCTATCAGTGGACACTTGGGTTGCTTCCATAATTTGGCTTTTATAATTTTTTTAAAAAATTTAACATTTATTTATTTTTGAGAGAGAGAGAGAGAGAGAGAGAGAGAGAGAGAGAGAGGCTGAAAGAGGGTGATAGAGGATCTGAAGCAGGCTTGGCACTGTGAACACAGAGCCTGATACAGGGCTTGAACTCATGAACTGTGAGATCATGACTTGATTGGCTACTATAATTAATGCTGCAATGAATGTAGGAGTGTATATATATCTTCAAATTAGTGTTTTAATTTTTCTTGGGTAAATACCCAGTAAAGGAATTACTAGATCATATGGTAATTCGATTTTTAATTTCTTGAGAAACTTCTGTACTGTTTTCCACAAAGGTTGAACCAATTTACATTCCCACCAGTAGTGCACAAGGATTCCTTTTTCTCCACATCCTCACCAGCATTTGTTATTTCTTCTCTTTTTGATTCTAGCCATCTGACAAGTGTGAGGTAGTATCTCATTGTGGTTTTGATTTGCATTTCCCTGATAGTTATTGATGTCAAGCATCTTTTCATATGTCTGTTGGCCATCTGTATGTCTATTTTGGAAAAATATCTATTCAACCGCTTTGCCTATTTTTAAAAATTTTGTTAATTTTTTAAAAATTCCTGTTAACGTACAATATAATATTAGGTTACAATATATTGATTCAACAATTCTATATATCACCTGGTGCTCATCACAGCAAGTGCACTCCTTAATCCCCATCACCTATTTCATCCATCCCCCCACTCCCCTCTCCTCTGGTAACCAGGACTATGTTCTGGGTCTATGTTCTGTACCCAGGACTATGTTCTGGGTACAATAAAGGGTCTGTTTCTTGGTTTCTCTCTCTCTCTCCTTTTCCCTTTAATCATTTGTTTTGTTTCAAAAATTCCATATATGAGTGAAATCATATGGAATTTGTCTTTCTCTGACTTATTTTGCTTACCATTATACTCTCCAGCTCCATACATGTCACTGAATATAGCAAGATTTCATTCTTTTTTTTTCTCCCAAGTTTTTACTTAAATTCCACTTAGTTAACATACAATGTAATATTAGTTTCAGGTGTAGGATTTAGTGATTCATAACTTACATATAACACCCATTGCTCATCACAAGTACCCTTCTTAATACCCATCATCAATATAACCTATCCATCTCTGCCCACCTCCCCTCCAGCAACACTTAGTTTGTTCTCTATTTTTAAGAGTCTGTTTTATAGTTTGCCACTCTCTTTTTCCCTGCTATGTTCATTTGTTTTGTTTCTTAAGTTCCACATATGAATGAAATCATATGGTATTTGCCTTTCTCTCACTGACTTATTTCACTTAGCATTATACTGTCTACCTCCATCCATTTCATTGCAAATGGCAAGATTTCATTTTTTTTATGGCTGAGTAATATTCCATTCTATATGTACATGCCACTTTTTCTTTATTCATTCATCAGTGGATGGACATTTGGGCTTTTTCCATAATTTGGCTATTATTGATAATGCTGCTATAAACATAGGAGGCACATATCCCTTCAAATCAGTATTTTTGTATCCTTTAGGTGATTATCTAGTAGTCTGGTTACTAGGTCATATGGTAGTTCTGTTTTTAGCTTTCTGAGGAACCTCTGTACCATTTTCCTCTGTGGCTACACCAGAATGCATTTTCACCAATAGTGTGAAAATCCCCCTTTCTCTGCATCCTCGCCGACAGCTGTTTTCTCCTATGATTTTAATTTTAGTCATTCTAACATGGGTGAGGTGATCTCTCTCTCTTTTTTAAATGTATTTATTGTTTAATTTACATCCAAGTAAGTTAGCATATGGTGCAACAATGGTTTCAGGAGTAGATTCCTTAATGCCCCTTACCCATTTAGACCATCCCCCTCCTACAACCCTCCAGCAACCTTGTTTGTTCTCTATATTGAAGAGTCTCTTACGTTTTGTCCCTCTCCCTGTTTTTATACTTTTTTGCTTCCCTTCCCTTAAATTCATCTGTTTTGTATCTTAAATTCCTCATATGAGTGAAGTCATATGATATTTGTCTTTCTCTGATGGACTAATTTTACTTAGCATAATACCCTCCAGTTCCATCCATGTCGTTGCAAATGACAAGATTTCATTCTTTTTGATTGCGGAGTAATACTCCATTGTATACATATACCATATATTCTTTACCCATTCATCAGTTGATGGCCATTTGGCTCATTC
Organism: Herpailurus yagouaroundi; assembly: GCF_014898765.1. Classification (NCBI taxonomy): domain Eukaryota; kingdom Metazoa; phylum Chordata; class Mammalia; order Carnivora; family Felidae; genus Herpailurus; species Herpailurus yagouaroundi. The sequence goes on along the minus strand of NW_024412400.1, from coordinate 72,735,040 downwards.
CATACTTTGGCTATTATCAATAGTGCTGCTAAAAACATTGGGGTACATGTCCCCCTTCAAAACAGCACACCTGTGTCCCTTGGATAAATACCTAGTAGTGCAATTACTGGGTCATAGAGTAGTTCTATTTTTAATTTTTTGAGCAACCTCCATACTGTTTTCCAGAGTGGCTGCACCAGTTTGCATTCCCACCAGGAGTGCAAAACAGATCTTCTTTCTCCACATCCTCACCAACATCTGTTTTTGCCTGAGTTGTTAATGTTAGCCATTCTGACAGGTGTGAGGTGATATCTCATTGTGGTTTTGATTTGTATTTCTCTGATATTGAGTGATGTTGGACATTTTTTCATGTGTCTGTTCACCATCTGGATGTCTTCTTTGGAAAAGTGTCTATTCATGTCTTTTGCCAATTTCTTCACTGGATTATTTGGTTTTTGGGTGTTGAGTTTGGTAAGTTCCTTATAGATTTTGGATACTAACCCTTTATCTGATATGTCATTTGAAAATATCTTCTCCCATTTCATTGGTTGCCTTTTAGTTTTGCTGACTGTTTCCTTCACTGCACAGAAGCTTTTTATTTTGATGAGGTCCAATAGTTCATTTTTGCTTTTGTTTCCCTTGTCTCCAGAGACATGTTGAGTAAGAAGTTGCTGTGGCCAAGTCAAAGAGGTTTTTGCCTGCTTTCTCCTCTAGGATTTTGATGACTTCCCATCTTACATTTAGGTCTTTCATTCATTTTGAGTTTATTTTTGTGTGTGGTTTAAGAAAGTGTTCCAGGTTCATTCTTCTGCATGTCGCTGTCCAGTTTTCCCAGCACCATTTGCTGAAGAGACTGTCTTTATTCCATTGGATATTCATTCCTGCTTTGTCACAGATTAGGTGGCCATACATTTGTGGGTCCATTTCTGGGTTCTCTCTTCTGTTGCATTGATCTGAGTGTCTGTTTTTTGCGAGTACCATAATGTCTTGATGATTACAGCATTGTAATACATCTTAAAGACCAGAAGTATGATGCCTCCAGCTTTGGTTTTCTTTTTCAAGATTGCTTTGGCTATTTGGGGTATTTTCTGGTTCCATACAAATTTTAGGATTGTTTGTTCTAGCTCTGCGAAAAATACTGATATCATTTTGATAGGGATTGCATTGAATATGTAGATTGATTTGGGGAGTATCAACGTTTTAACAATGTTTGTTATTCCAACCCGTGAGCATGGAATATTTTTCCATTTTTTGTGTGTCTTCTTCAATTTCTTTCATAAGCTTTCTATAGTTTTCATTGTATAGATTTTGGTTATGTTTATTTGGTTATGTTTATTCCTAGGTATTTTGTGGATTTTGGTGCAAATGTAAATAGGATCAATTCCTTGATTTCTCTTTCTGTTGCTTCAATTATTGGTGTATAAGAATGCAACCAATTTCTGTGCATTGATTTTATATCCTGCAACTTTGCTGAATTCATGGATCGGTTATAGCATTTTTTTGGTGGAATCTTTTGGGTTTTCCATATAAAGTATAATGTCATCTGTGAAGAGTGGAAGTTTGACTTCCTCCTGGCTGACTTGGATGGCTTTTATTCCTTTGTGTTGTCTGATTGCTGAGGCTAAGACTTCCAATTCTATGTTGACTGACAGTAGCTAGAGTGGACATCCCTGTCATGTTCCTGACCTTAGGGAAAACTTTTATGATCTTGAGGTATGATCCTTCTATCCCTACTATCTTGAGGGTTTTTATCAAGAAACGATGCTGTATTTTGTCAAATGCTTTCTCTGCATCTATTCAGAGGATCATGTGGTTCTTGTCCTTTTTTTTTTTCATTTTTTAAACGTTTATGTATTTTTGAGAGAAAGAACAACAGAGCACAAGCAGGGGAGGGGCAGAGACAGAGAGGGAGACACAGAATCTTAAACAGGCTCCAGGTTCTGAGCTGTCAGCACAGAGCCCAGCGCGGGTCTCAAAGTCAGGACAGAGATCATGACCTGAGCTGAAATTGGATGATTAACCAACTGAGCCATCCAGGCGCCCCTCTTGTCCTTTCTTTATTGATGTGATGGATCACACTGATTGTTTTGCAGATATTGAACCAGCCCTACATCCCAGGTATAAATCCCACTTGGTCATGGTGAATAATTCTTTTAATTATCGTTGGATCTGGTTGGCTAGTATCTTGTTGAGGATTTTTGCATCCATCTTCATCAGGGAAGTTGGTTCTCTTTTTAGTGGGGTCTTTGGTTTTAGAATCAAGACAATGCTGGCTTCACAGAAAGAGTTTGGAAGTTTTCCTTCCATTTGTATTTTTTGGAACAGCTTTAAGGGAATAGGTTTTAAATTTTCTTTAAATGTTTGGTAAAATTCCCCTATAAAGTCATCAGGCCCTGGACTCTTGTTTTTGGGAGATTTTTGATTACTAATTCAATTTCTTTACTGGTTATGGGTGTGTTCAAATTTTCTATATCCTTCTGCTTCAGTTTTGGTAGTATATATGTTTCTAGGAATATGTCAATGTCTTCCACATTGCCCATTTTATTGGCATTAAATTGCTCATAATATTCTCTTATTATTGTTTGTATTTCTGCCGTGTTGGTTGTGATCTCTCCCCTTTCATTCTTGATTTTATTTATTTGGGTCCTTTCCTTTTTCTTTTTGATCAAACCGGGTAAGGGGTTATCAGTTTTGTTAATTCTTTCAAAGAACCACCTCCTGGTTTCATTGATCTGTTCTACTGTGTTTTGTTTTGTTTTTGTTTTTTGGTTTCATAGCATTGATTTCTGCTCTAATCTTTATTATTTCCTGTCTTCTGCTGGTTTGGGGGTTTATTTGCTGTTCTTTTTCCATCTCTTTGAGGTGTAAGGTTAGGTTGTGTATCTGAGACCTTTCTTCCTTCTTTAGGAAGACCTAGATTGCTGTATACTTCCCTCTTATGACCACCTTTGCTGTGTTCCGAGGTTTTGGGCTGTGGGTTATCATTTTCATTGGCTTCCATGTACTTTTTAATTTCCTCTTTAATTTCTTGGTTAGCACATTCATTCTTTAGTAGGATGTTCTTTAGTCTCCAAGTATTTGTTATTTTTCCAGATTTTTTCTTGTGGTAGATTTCGAGTTTCATAGCATTGGGGTCTGAAAATATACATGATATGATCTTGATTTTTTGTACTTGTTGAAGGCTGATTTGTGTCCCAGTATGTGATCTATTCTGGAGAACGTTCCATGTGCACTGGAGAAGAAAGTATATTCTGCTGCTTTAGGAAGAAATGTTCTGAATGTATCTGTTAAGTCCATCTGGTCCAGTGTGTCACTCAAAGCCATTGTTTCCTTGTTGATTATCTGTTTAGATGATCTGTCCATTGCTCTAAGTGGGGTATTGAAGTCCCCTACTATTATGGTATTTTTATTAATGAGGTTCTTTATGTTTGTGATTAATTGATTTATATATTTGGGTGCTTCACATTTGGAGTATAAATGTTTACAATTGTTAGGTCTTCTTGGTGGATAGACCCCTTAATTACAATATGATGCCCTTCTTCATCTCTTGTTACAGTCTCTATTTTAAAATCTAGACTATCTGATATAAGTATAGCTACTCCGGCTTTCTTTTGTCAAGCATTAGCATGATAGATGGTTCTTCATCCCCTTACGTTCAATCTGAAGGTGTCTTTAGGTCTAAAATGGGTCTCTTGTAAACAGCATACAGATGGATCTTGTTTCCCTATTCATTGTTATCCTGTGTCTTTTGATTGGAGCATTTAGACCATTGACATTTATAGTGAATAATGAAAGATATGAACTTATTACCATTATGTCGCATGTAGAGTTGGAGTTTCTGGTAGTGCTCTCTGGTCCTTTCTAGCCTTTGCTGCTCTTGGTCTTTTTTTTTCTTTTTTTCTGTCTTTTCTCTCCTCAGAGAGTCCCCCTTAAAATTTCTTGCAGGACTGGTTTAGTGGTAACCAACCCCTTTAATTTTTGTTTTTATGGGAAACTTTTTATCTCTCCTATTTTGAATGACAGCCTTGCTGGATAAAGAATTCTTGGCTGCATATTTTTTCCAATTCAGTACATTGAATCCTGCCACTCCTTTCTGGCCTGCCAAGTTTCTGTGGATAGGTCTGCTGCGAATCTGATCTGACTTCCCTTGTAGGTTAAGGACTTTTTTCCCCTTGCTGCTTTCATGATTATTTTCTTGCCTGAGTATTTTGTGAATTTGACTATGATATTCCTTGTTGATGGTTGGTTTTTGTTTAATTTAATGGGAGTCCTCTGTGCTTCCTGGATTTTGAGGTCTGTGTCTTTCCCCAGGTTAGGAAAGTTTTCCACTATGATTTCCTCACATAAATTTTCTACCCCTTTTTCTCTCTCTTCATCCTCTGGGACCTCTATGATTCTGATCTTATTCCTTTTTAATGAGTCACTGAGTTCTCTAGTTTTTATTTCGTGCTCTTTTGCCATAGTCTCCCTCTTTTTTCTGCTTTATTATTCTCCATAAGTTTGTCCTCTATATCGCTTACTTGCTGCTGCAGCTCAGTTATAGCATTTTTTATTTCATCCTGACAAGCTTTTACTTCTTTATCTCTGCAGAAAGAGATTGTAATCTATTTTCAACCCCAGCTAGTATTATTATCTTGATTGTAAATTCTGGTTCAGGCGTCTTGATTATATCTGTGTTGATTAAGTTGCTGGCTGTCATTTCTTCCTGTTCTTTCTTTTGGGGTGAATTCCTTCATCTTGTCATTTTGGAGGAAGAAAAAGAATTAATAAAGTTAAAAAAATAAAATTACAAAATTTAAAACAACACAAAGAAATCAAATAAAGGATGCTAGATCCTAGGTGTGTTTTGGTCTGGTTGTTGAAAGAAGCTTGATGGATTAGAGAAAAAAGAGAAAGATAAGAAAAGGAAAAAAAGGAAAAATAAAAGGAAAATGTTTGAAAATTTGAAAAAGTGAATACAATAATATAGAATAAAGGAAATGATGAAAGTAAAATGGAAAGTAAAATGGAATAATTAAATAAAAGTCTTTTAATAAAAATGGAAAATAAAAATAGATTTTTTTTCTCTTTCTGTACCAAGAATAAGAAAAGAAAAAGAAAAAAAAATGAATGCAAAGACCAGTGAACAGAATGAAGTATGATTGAAATTACATCAGGTTTCCCATAGAAGTCAATCTACGAAGCACTTTATAGTCTGTAAACTAAGCAGGTGGAGAGACTTGTGTTTGTCAAGAGCGCTGTTGGCCCAGTTGGGTGGGGTTTACTCTCCATTCTCCACTAGGTGGTGATGCTTAGCTTACTGGGGTAGATTGCTGTGGTGTGTGTAGGCGTGTATGTGCATGCACTGGAGGGGTGACAATGGCGGCACCCAGCTACCCAGTCTCTAGTATCAGAACTCTGACCTCTCCACAACTGGCAATCAAGCACCCCTCCTTTGTCTCTGGCTTCCATCTACTCCCTGCTTCTACATTGTCTGTGACCAGGCCATCAGGCTGCCAGGCGGCACCTCCTTCCTGAGTTTTATCTCAAATGGGGCTGTGTTTCTCAATGCCTTATTTCTGAGGGACTGCGGCTTTGATCTGTTCTGACCTTCTGAGGTTGGGTCTCACTAAGCAATGGCTGGTGCTGGCCCCAGGAACGTTCATGAGACCGCACAGCTGCAGATGCCAGAGACTCCGGCTGGGTGCCAGCCCACCCCAGAAAAAGTTTGCACAATCTTGTAGCGGCAGTGTTTCAGGGTTTATGGAAAATCACAACACACATCTGGTGCCAGGCTTCACCCTTAACATCCTGTTCCAACACCAGTGAATGTGGTTGTTATCCAGGGTCTGCTGGGACCTTTGCCTGTGGGGTGGCCACACAGCCTCTACCAAATGTCCTCTAAGCAGGGAACTGCTTCTTCCCATGTGGCCCAAGGACCCCTTGAACCTTGCTTTCTGCTCCTAGGGATTCACCCTTCCCACCAGAGCACCTCCAGGTATCCAGCTGTGGAGTTTCAGACTCTGTGCTCCCCCTGTTTATAGAGTCTTAATGGAATTTAAACCCTCTCCTTCCTCCCTTCTCCTTTTTTTGTCCAGTCCCTGTGGCTGTTTCCAATTCTCTACTTTCTTTCCAGCTGCTTTTGTGTGTGTGTGTGTGTGGGGGGGGTGCTTTTCCTACATTCTCCCCCTGTCTCTGTCCTCTCTCTGAAAGCAAAAACAGCTCCCTGTCCTCCGCAGCTTCTCTCCCCCGTCCTCTCTCTCCATGCTGCGTACCTGCCGAGTTCTATAGTTCAAGTTGTGCAGATTGTTGTGTTATTCCTCAAATCAATTTTCTGGTTGTGCAAGATGGTTTAGTGTTGATCTGGCTGCATTTCTTTAGAAAAATGTCTATTTATGTCTTCTCCCCATTTTAAGCTAGGTTATTTGTTTTTTGGGTGTTGAGTTTGATAAATTATTTATAGATTTTGTATACTTACCCTTTATCAGATATGTCATTTACAAACACCTTCTCCAATTCTGAAGATTGCCCTTTAGATTTGTTAATTGTTTCCTTCACTGTGTAAGAAAGTGGTTCAGTTTCATTCTTTTGCATGTTGCTCTCCAGTACTCCAAATGCCATTTGTTGAAGAGACTGTCTTTTTTCCAATGGTATTTTCTCCTGCTTTGTCAAAGTTTAGTTGACCCTATATTTGTGGGGCATTTTCTGGCCTTCCTTTCTTTCTTTTTTTCTTTCTCCTGGGTTTTCTATTCCATTGATTTATGTGTCTGTTTTTATGCCAGTACCATACTGTCTTGATGATGAGACCCTTGTAATATAACTTGAAGTCTGGAATTGTGGTGCTTCCAGCTTTGCTTTTCTTTTTCAAGACTGCTTTGGCTATTGAGGGTCTTCTGTAGTTCCATACAAATTTTAGGATTCTTTGTTCTAGCTCTGTAAAAAACGCAATTGGTATTTGGATAGGGATTGAATTAAATGTGTGGATTGCTTTGGGTAGTATAGGCATTTTAACAATATTTGTTCTTCCATTTCATGAACATGGAATGTTTTTCCATTTCTTTGTGTCATCTTTAATTTCTTTCACAAGTGTTCTATAGTTTTCAGAGTACAGATCTTCTACCTCTTTGGTAAGTTTGTTCCTGGATGTCTTCCGGTTTTTGATACAGTTGTAAATGGGATCAATTCCTTAATTTCTCTTTCATCTGCTTCATTATTGGTGTATAGAAATGCAACATATTTCTGTACATTGACTTTATATCCTGCGATTTTACTGAATTTGTGTATCAGTTCTAGCAATTTTTTTGTAGAGTCTTCTGACTTTTCTACAGAGTATCATGTCATCTGTGAATAGTGAAAGTTTGACTTCTTCCTTGCTGATTTGGACCTTTTATTTCTTCTTGTCTGATTGCTGAAGCTAGGACTTCTAGTACCTTGTTAAAATAACAATGGCGAGAGTGGACATCCCTGTATAGTTCCTGACCATAGAGTCAGTTTTTCCCCACTTAGGATGATTTTAGCTGTGGGTTTTTCCTATATGGCCTTTATGATGTTGAGCTATGTTCTCTCTTACCCTTCTTTATTGAGGGTTTTTTATCAAGAATGAATGCTGTACTTTATCAGATCCTTTTTCTGCATCTATTGAGATGATCACATGATCCTTATCCTTTCTTTTATTAATGTGGTGTGTTGTTGATTGATTTGCAAATATTGAACCACCCCACAGTACAGGAATAAATCCTACTTGATTATGGTGAATGATTCTTTTAATTTACTGTTGGATGGGATTTGTTACTTGTTGAGAATTTTTATATCCATGTTTATCAGGGATATTGGCCTATAGTTCTCTTTTTTAGTGGAGTCAAGGTAATGCTGGCCTCATAGAATAAGTTTGAAAGTTTTCCTTACATTTTTATTTTTTGGAATAGTTTGAGAAAAATAGGTATTAACTATTCTTTATATGTTTGGTATAACTCCACTGTGAAGCCACCTTGCCCTAGAGTTATATTTGTTCAAAGATTTTTTTTTTTAATTTTTAAAAATATTTATTTATTTTTGATAGAGAGAGAGCATGAGCAGGGGAGGGGCAGAAAGAGAGCAAAACACAGAATCTGAAGCAGGCTCCAGGCTCTGAGCTGTCAGCATAGGGCCTGACATGGGGCTCAAATCCACGAACCTTGAGATCATGACCTGAACTGAAGTTGGACACAACAAATAAGTCACCCAGGTGCCCCTTGTTGAAAGATATTTGATTGCTGTTCAATTTATTTGCTGGTTATGGGTCTGTCCAACTTTTCTATTTCTTCCTATTTCAGTTATGGCAGTTTGTATATTTCTAGGAATTTATCCATTTCATCCAGATTGCCCAATTTATTGGCATATAATTTTTCATAATATCGTCTTACAATTGTTTTTATTTGTTGTGTTGGTTGTGATTACTCCTCTCTCATTTGTGACTTTATTTATTTGGGTCCTTTCTCTTTTTATTTTGATAACTCTGGCTAGGATTTTATCAATTTTATTAATATTTCAAAGAACTAGCTCCTGGTTTATTGATCTGTCCTATTGGGTTTTTTTTAGTTTCTATATCATTTAATTTTGCTCTAATCTTTATTATTTCCCTCTACTCCTGGCTTTAGACTTCATTTGTTGATCTTTTTCTAGTTCCTTTAGGCATAAGTTGAAGTTGCATATTTGAAATTTTTCTTGCTTCTTGAGATAAGTCTGATGTTGCTATATACTTCCCTTTTATGAGTATTTTTGCATCCCAAAGATTTTGGACTGTCATGTATTCATTTTCATTTGTTTCCATATTTTTAAAATTTCTTATTTAATTTCCTGGTTGACCCATTCATTCTTTAGTAGAATGTTCTTTAACCTCCAGGTATTTGTGGTCTTCCCAAATTTTTCCTTGTGGTTGACTTCAAGTTTCATAGTGTTGTGGTTGAAAAATATGCATGGTATGATCTCAATCTTTTTGTACTTGTTGAGGCCTGATTTGTGACCTAGGATGTGATCTGTTCTGGAGAATGTCCCATGTGCACTCGAAAAGAATGTGTATTCTGCTGCTTTAGGATGAAATATTCTGGATGTATCTATTAAATCCATGTGACCCAGTGTATCATTCAAAGCCATTGTTTCCTAGTTGATTTTCTACGTACATGACATATCCTTTGGTGTAAGTGGTACTCTCCCTCCATGCTGATATATATGATATGATGCTTCTTTTTGTTTTGTGAGTCCCTTGACAGATTTCTATAGATAAACATAATTGATTTTACTGCTTTTGTGCTTTAAGTCCCATACTGGTTTTATATGTGATTAATCCATTACTTTTATTATAGGCTTGCTTTTATTTGTGCATTTTTTTCTTTCATAATTCTTTTACTTCTGAATATGACTTTTCCTTTCCATTCCCCTTAACAAGGGGAAATTGTGTAAGCCTGGTTTAGTGGTGATGAACTCTTTAACTTTTGTTTGTCTGGAAACTCTACCTCTCCTATTGTAAATGCTAATATTGCTGGGTAGAGTATTCATATTTTCAGGGTTTTTTTCTTTCAGCACTTTGAAGATATCATACCACTCACTTTTGGCTTTCAAAGTTTCTGATGAAAAATCAACTTACAGCCTTATGGTGTTTCTGTGTGTAACTATTTTCTTTTGCTGCTTTTACAATCTCTTTATCACCTTTTTGTCATTTTAATTACTATGTGTCTATGTGTCTTGATGTGGACCTCTTTGGGTTAATCTTGTTGAGGGCTCTTTGCACCTACTGGATCTGGATGTCTGTTTCCTTACCCAGATTAAGGAAGTTTTCAGCTACTGTTTCTTCAAATAAATGTTCTGCCCCCTTCTCTCTTTCCCTCTGGGATCTCTATAATGTGAATGTTATCGTGTATGATGATGTTGCTGAGTTCCCTTAACCTGTTCTCATTTTTTTATTATTCTTTTTTCCTTTTGCTGTTCATTTTGGTTACTTTCCATTACTGTGTCTTCCAGGTTGCTGATCCGTTCTTCTCCCTCCTCTAATCTGCTATTGAGTCCCTCTACTGTATTTTTTAATCTCAGTTATTGAATTATTCATCTGTGATTGATCCTTTTTAATATCTTATTACTATTTGTTGAAGGTCTCACTGAGAATATCTACTCTTATCTCAAATCTAGTGAGTATCTTTATGATCATTACTTTCACTTCTCTACATACGTATTGCTTATCTCTGTTTCATTTAGCTTTCTTTTTTTGCTATGGTTTTATCTTATTCTTTCATTTGGGATATATTTCTCTGTTTCATTATTTTGTCTAACTCTCTGTATTTGTTTCTTTGTATTAGGAAAGTCAGCTAGATCTCCTGCTTTTGAAAGTAGTGGCCTTTTGAAGAAGATATCCTGTGATGCCCTGTAATGTAATGTCCCCTGTTTACCAGAACTAGTCATTGTAGAGGTGTCGCTTATGTGGGTTGCATACACCCTACTGTTGTGACTGAACCACATATACCTTCAGTCCAGTTGGCTGCAATAGCCCACTTTGCTTATTGTGGGTGCATCAGGCAAGGTTAGGTCACTGTGCTGTTGGCCAGTCTGAGGCTGCTGTGGGCTTGTAGTTGGGCAGATGCCTCCCCTCAACTTGTTTGCTGGGACTGCAATCACACTGACCTGTCAGGAGCTCTCCCTGCTTTGTCCCCTGAGAGGTTTTTGTTGGTCGGTAGGGCTGGCAGACAGACCAGATTCCTGCCACCAGTCTGTCTTCCAGAGCTGCACTTGTTGCACTGATTGGCAGGGTACTCCATGCTACTGGCTATAAGGTCTGGCTTGGACTGGAGGTGCACTGCTGTGTGTGGTTATTTTCCCCTCTTTTCAGGGCAGGAGTCACCTTGGAGTGGTGCCAGTCCCTGCTGGGGCTACTTACAGGGTGTTGGGGGGCTTTGAGAGGACACCTGCTGAGTGGGGCAGGTTGGATGCGTGGATCTGCAGGGGAACATGGGGGTAGGGTGCACAGTGCTAGCAAGATAGGTGGAGAATGTTAGTGTTGGTTCCTGCAAATGTCCTGCTATTTAGGTCGAGGGAACAGTGGAGAAAAGTGGTGCCTGCCAGCTCTCTTGTTCTTAGAAAAGTCTCCTAAAGAGGGTGGGTGATGGGTATTGAGGAGGGCACCTTTTGGGATGAGCACTGGGTGTTGTATGGAAACCAATTTGACAATAAATTTCATATATAAATAAAAAAAAGAAAAAAAAAGAAAAGTCTCCTAAAAATCCCTGTCTCAGGGGCGCCTGGGTGGCGCAGTCGGTTAAGCGCCCGACTTCAGCCAGGTCACGATCTCACGGTCCGTGAGTTCGAGCCCCGCGTCGGGCTCTGGGCTGATGGCTCAGAGCCTGGAGCCTGTTTCCGATTCTGTGTCTCCCTCTCTCTGCCCCTCGCCCGTTCATGCTCTGTCTCTCTCTGTCCCAAAAATAAATAAACGTTGAAAAAAAAAATCCCTGTCTCTCCAGTGCATGTTCTGAGGTTAGTAAATAAATCTCCTTCTTGTATACCTCAGGCACTTTTCAAACTGCTGCTTTTATGCTGTATGTTGGTGGGGTTATTTGTTAAACTGGCTCTTTAATGTCAAGGACTCAGTTTCCTATTGCCCTCCTGCTCTCCCGAAGCTAAGCCTGCTGAATTAAGCCCCACTGATTGTAAAAACGCTTGAAGTTAAACCCCACTGCTTTTCAAAGCCAAATATCATCAGGGCTTATCTTTCCAGTGCAGGTCCCCTTTGCCTGGTGTGTCTGATCCTATTGCTTCTCCATTCCTGTATCCTTCTCATTTGTGACTAAGTCTCACAGGGAGTTTGGTTCCCAACTGCATCACCACCCTTCCTAACCCTTTCATTGTGGCCTCCTCTCTAAACTTAACTGTGGAAAGTCTGTTCTACTACTGGTTTTGGGGTTTTTTTCAGAGTTAGTTGCACTGATATGGCTGTAATCTTGGTGTGTCTGTGGGATGATGTGAGCTCACATTCTCCTATTCTGCCACCTCCCAGAAATCTCTCATGTTTTTTAAAATTATCATCTATACTTAAATTACATGAATAGTTTCTTCAGCTTCTTCTTAATATCTAATAGACATCAGCTTACAATATGACTGCAATTGAGCCATTGAACTCTTTCTCCAAAATTGTATGCTTTCCATGTATTCTCTGTCTCAATACCACCAGTATCAACCCAGACCTCAAAGTCAGAATCTGAAATTATTCTGACGTTTCCCACTTATTCACCCTTTCTTACAATCAATCATCAACTCCTGGCTAATTTATTTCCTGAAAACTTTACCATCCTGTCCGCTTTTTCCTCTTTCTATTACTATTCCTTAGTTTAGTCCACCATTATTTCTTACATGAATTGTGGAAATAACATCTTGGCTGGTTCCTCTGTTTTTCATCTTCTATCTCCTAATTCATTTAAAAAAATTATCATGAAATATTGCACTAAGTTTTCAGAATGCAAGGCAAGAGACACATGATAGTCAGTGTAGATCTTTCCTGCCACTTTCACCCTTCTCCCTATCCTGTTTAATCCTGGAGAGGAGCTAGGGAGAGGGGAGGAGGTATAATGAGGAAAGAAAAGAAACCAGCTGTACTCTCTCCTCCCCTCAAGCAGGTCTGCATTAGGGTGAGAGGCAAACTTTAATAGGAACATTTTGGGATGGAAAGGGGAACTCTGATATAAACATGTTGATTTTGAAATATATTCGGCATTTGAGTAAAGATGTTGAATAGGCAGTTGGATTTATGAATCTAAAATTTAATGCTGAAGGATGTCCACTCTCACCACTTCTAGTCAATATAGTACTGGCAGTCCTAGCCAGAGCATTCATGCAAGAAAAAGAAATCCAAATCAGAAAGAAAGGAGTCAAATTGTCTCTGTTTGCAGATAGCATGATCTTATATATAGAAAACCCTAAAGACTTCACACAAAAAAACTATTATAACTAATAAACAAATTCAGTAAAGCTACAGGAAACAAAATCAACATACATAAGTCAATTGTGTTTTTATATACTACAATGTACTGTCTGAAAAAGAAATAAATAAAACAGTCCTATTTATGATAGCATAAAAAACAATAAAATACATAGGAATAAATATAACCAAGGAGGTAAAAGATTTCTACAATGAAAACTTAAGATATTGATGAATGAAATAGAAGATACAAGTAAATGGGAAAACATCCCATGTTCATGGATCAGAAGAATTTATATTATTTGGGTAATGTCCATATCCCCCAAAGCCACCTACAGATTCAGTATAATGCCTATCAAAATTCCAATGACATTTTTCACAGAAATAGGAAAAAACAATCCTAAATACGTATGGAACCACAAAAGATGCCAAAGCAATCTTGAGAAAGAAGAATAAAACTTGGAGGTACAACATCTCCTTATTTCAAACTATATTGTAAAGCATAGTAATCAAACAGTATGGTATTAGTGTAAAAACAGACACATAGACCAGTGGAACAGAATAAACAGCCCAGAAATAAACCCCTACACATGTGATAAGGATTCCAAGAACATACAATGGGGAAAGGAGAGTCTTTTTTATAAATGGTATCAGAAAAATTGTGTATCTACATACAAAACAATTAAATTAGACTGTTTAGATATAGATATAGAATTATATAAGATATAGAATTATCTTATATCATAAACAAAAATTAACTCAAAATGCATTAAAGACTTGACTTGAATGGAAGACTTGAAGCCATAAACTAGAAGAAAACTTGGAAAAAGCTCCTTGACTTGGTCTTGATTTTTTGGATGTGACTCCAAAGGCAAAAAAGAAAAAAAAAAAGAGTAGTGGTACTACATCAAAATAAAAAGCTTCTGCATTGCAAAGGAAATAATCAACAAAATGAAATGGCAACCTGCTGAATAGGAACAAAAATATTTGCAAACCATATATCTGATAATATTCAATATTGAAAATATATAAAGAACTCACAAGTCAATAGCAAAAAAACCAAATAATCCAATTTAAAAATGGGCAAAAGACCCAAATAGACATTTTTCAAAAAAAAAGACATATAGATGGTGAAAAGGTACATGAAGAGGTAGTTAACATCACTAATCAAAACCCCAATGAGATGTCACCTCACACCTGTTAATGTATATATAATATATATAATATATATAATGTATATATATAATGTATATATAATAGTTATTATATATAATAGCTATTACATGTGTGTGTGTATATATATATATATATGAAGAAATGACAAATGTTGGCAAGGATTTGGAGAAAAGAGAATCCTGTGTACTGTTAGGAATGTAAAAAACTAGACCTAGCAATCCCACTTCTGGATGTATATCCAAAGGAAACAAAATCATTAACTTGAAGAGATATTGGCACCCATGTTTCTTGCCACATTATTGACAATAACCAAGATATAAGAACGACCTAAGTGTCTGTCAGCAGATGAATGGATGAAGAAAATGTGAAATGGAAAACTAATCAACAATAAAAAGAAGGAAATCTTGCTATTTGAGACAACATGAATGAAATTTGAATGCAGTATGTTAAGTGAAATAAATCAGATAGAGAATGACAAATACTGTATGATCTCAAATATATGGAATCTAAAAAAGTCAATCCCATAGAAACAGAATAGAATGGTGGTTGTCTGGGGCTGGGGTTGGGGGAAATGGGGAGATGTTAGCCAAAGAGTATAAACTTTTAGTTATAAAATGAATGGGTTCTGGGGGTCTAATATATAGCATGGTGACTATAGTTAATAATATTATATTGTATACTTGAAACCTACTAACAGTAAATCTTAAATATTCTCAGGACACACACACAAAGGTTATTATGTGAAATGATGGATGTGTTAACTAACTTTATTGTAGCAATTGTTTCACAATATATACATAGAATAGATCATGATGTGTACATCCTAAATTTATACAGTTTTATTTGTCAATTGTGTTTTAATAAATCTGTAGAAAATGTAAGTGAAAATGAAAAAAAAATTAAGTTCCCCAAAATAATAAAATAAAATAAAATAAAATAAAATAAAATAAAATAAAATAAAATAAATTTCAGCCTGGAGATCTAGATTTGGGAGTCTTCAAGATATTAGTGTTGTCAAAAGCCATAAGGCTAGATGAGATCACTAGAGGATAAGTGTAAATAGAAAAACTGAGAGGTTCAAAGACTGAGACCTGGGGACTTCCAGCATTTAGATGATGGGTTCTTAAGGAGGAAATGTTTCCAGAGATATGAAAAGAAAACCAGGCTAGTGTGGTGTCCTAGAAGCAAGGTGAAGAATGTGTTTCAAGGATGTAGACTGTTGGCCTTTGTGAAATGGTGTTGAAGAGGTTGTAAAATGACTTTTGAGAACTAACCATTTTATTTAACAACATAGAGACTGTTGGTGACTTTTCAATTTAAGTGAAGTGTTAGGGGCAAAAGCCAATTTGAAGAAACTCTAAAGAGAACAAGAGGGGCACCTGGGTGGCGCAGTCGGTTAAGCGTCCGACTTCAGCCAGGTCACAATCTCGCGGTCTGTGAGTTCGAGCCCCGCGTCAGGCTCTGGGCTGATGGCTCAGAGCCTGGAGCCTGTTTCCGATTCTGTGTCTCCCTCTCTCTCTGCCCCTCCCCTGTTCATGCTCTGTCTCTCTCTGTCCCCAAAATAAATAAACGTTGAAAAAAAAAAAAAAGAGAACAAGAGAAGAATCATAGAGGGTAAAGAGTTTAGACAAGGGGAGGAGTTTTGATCTACAAGAAAATGGGGTGGTTGCTAGAGGCAGAAATGGACTGTAAGAGGATTTTTAAGATAAGAGGTGTTTATATGACGCTGAGCAAGAGAAAATTGGTGACACAGGAAAGAGAGAGGAGAGTGACTGAAACAATGTTCCTGTATAAGCAAGAGGAGATTGGATCTGGTGCACAAATTAATTAAGAGCCTAGATAGTTCTTCCAAATTAACAGGAGAAAAGGCAGAGTATATGGGCATAGACAGATGGGTAGATGTCATGGTGGCAGCATGTGAGGCTCTTTTCTGAATGCTTCAGTTTTCTCAGGCAAATAGGAAGTAAGGTCATCAGCTGCATATGAGGTATTGAGAACTTTGAAAAGTCCCCTTCCCATCAACCTATGTAAAACTTAGCCCCCTTAGCACTCACCACTAGCATAACCTATATTTTGCTTACTTCTTATATGTATTGTCTACTTTTCCCCTGGAATGTGAACCCCATGAGAGTAAGGTTTTATGTTTGACGTATTTACTGCTGTAACTGCAGAACCCAGAATATTACCAGGTAACTAAGTATTCATTCAATATTTTTAAAATTAATTAATGGAAGGTTTTATGATTATTAAAAGTGGGGTAGATTGGATTTTTTTAATACAAAAATAAAGGAAGTGTCTGAGTATAATACAGGAGTGACTGAAAAAACTATGGAACTTGGGGACATAGCATCCTAACAGTGGGAGAAAACCAGGCTGAGTGGTTGGAAGAAAAATAAGTTGGGTTCCACTGGCACCTTCCTGAGCCCAACTCATTCAATAAATTGGTGATAATATTTCATAAGTTTTAGGAAAATGAATATCTTCACTTACCTGAAAGCATTCTAAAACTTGGAGAAAATAGTGTTAGACTGCTGTGGGTTAGATAAGTATGAACACTGAGTTTTTTTCACAAAATGCAGCAAAACTTCAGGTTCGACAATCTGACAGTATGACAAATTACAGGACTGGTGGCCAAAGGGAAATGAGTCTTAATAAAACATTAAAATTCATGGCTATGTGACTTACTTTTTGAGCTTCATATGCTTCTCTGCCAGAATCCAGCCCATGCCATAGTAACTAATTTTTACAGCAACATATTTTGAATATAGCTGTGTCAATAATAGTTTCCAGTTACATAAAACTATTAAAAAATGCATCGAGTCACGTAGTCAGGGGACATATGAAATAGAATCAGAGACAGAAATTATTGTCATATGTTAATGTGTGACCACACATTCATACTTAAAAAAAAGATCACCTTTTTGTTGGCAGTGTACTATTGTGAATCAATAGAAAGAGAGCTAGGTAAATAAATCAAATAGACTAAAATTTGAATCTTTATGAGCCAGATGAGTCAGGAGCAGAGAAACCAATCTAGGTCTTCCTTTCCCCTCCCTCTCTCCCTTTTCCCTCCTCTTCCTTTACTTTCCCTGCTGGCAAGTTTTAATACAGAAAGTTGTTAACACAGTTGAGGAAAGGAAAGGGATCTGTTGGGCAAGGGATCAGTTTGGGCAGTTCAGAGATTAATAAGAACAAGAAGCAGCAACCTCTATTGCTGAAGCAGCAAGGAGGAGGTGGACTACCTTGTCTTCTTTTCTGTGGCCTCCCAGTCTCCAACAGGTCCCAACCTTACTACCCCTTGGCCTAATATATCCAGAAGCCACAATAAAGGAGCCTGGGAATTGCATTTTTAATAGAGAGCAGGCAGAATGAGAGCAGAGAATATTTGAAAGCAAAGAACTCAGAAACACTGTTCAACCTTTTATTAGCTGTGAGACATTGCCTTAACATTTAGAGTCTCAGTTTCTTCATCAGCAATATGAGAAGAGGGATACCTACCTTATAGTTTTGTGACTCCAAATGCAATAATGAATATACAGTGTTTAGTTTATAGTCGGAGCTCAAGACATATTTTCCCCCCTCCCATTTAGAAATATTCCTTAAAGCATTGTTTTCCTAAAAAGAAGAAGAAAGTAATGATTCTTAAGAGAATTTGGCCACCAAATCTTACCTTTAGCTCTGCTTTAATTTCAGTAATCTTCATCAAAAGGAGCACAAAATCCAAAACTGACTCAAAGGGGCAGTTCTCAAAGCTCACATTTATCTAGAATTGTTTCTTTGGATTCTTGGTCATTCCCACATTCCCCTGACAAGATAATGTTTGTAGTAATGGCCACAAAAATCAATATACAAGTGTTTCAAAGAGACTAAAGTCAATAGCCCTTAATCCTTGCTGGTAAAATAGGATGTTGTAATTTTTCATAGATCTTGAAAGAGAGGAATTTTAATGGGTGCACTAAATCCTAAGGGAGATTTATCTCTTGACAGTAAAACCCACTGCCAAAGTTAAAAAAAAACATGCTCACGAAAGTGTGCATGAGGAAACACAGTAAAATCTCATTTATTTAGCTTTTCCTAATTTGAAATTGGGGTAACTTGGCCTTGAAAAGATTTAAGTTCCTGCTAAATTATCTAATTTAATTCATCAGGCTCTTACTGAGTCACTTCTGTCCCAGGGCTGGGCTCATGACAACAAACTCACAGCACTTGTAACATAGTCCCTGCTTTCAAGGCATTCTTGTCTGGTAGTGTTTCCCTTGGTGAAAAGTTTGAGTAAATTATAATTCAGGGAGCAAACTTTAGCTATTTAATAAAAATTTCTTAGTAAATTATATGACTCAGTACAAATAATTTTCATCTCATTAAGTATGCTGTGAACTGTTATTTTGCTTAAAGTGTCATTTGATTGCAATAAAATGAACAAGACTTTTTTTTTTTTTTTTTTTAAGCAGATAGTCCTATGATCAAAATCTGACTTGTTACATGCTAGATTGATTTTGGACAAATCATCGACTTGTGGATAATAACATCTGCTCTGTAGTATTTACATGGCAGTTAACTAAGGAAAGGTATGAGAGGATTTGGCCCACCACCTGGTTCCACATCCTTAAGTAATATTTGATGATTCCTGTTCTTCCCTTCTCTGGGAAATGTTCTGCTTTTTAGTGACCAATTCTAATTATCCAGTCACTGGAGAGTAATAAAAAATAATTTTAAAATGTTTTCTGTTTTAGGGGTGCCTGGGTGGCTCAGTTGGTTGAGTATCTGACTCTTGGTTTTGGCTCAGGTCATGATCTCTTGGTTTGTGAGTTTGAGCCCCATGTCTGGCTCTGCACTGAGGGAGCAGGGCCTGCTTGGGATTCTTTCTCTCTCCCCTCTCTGCTCCTACCATGCTCACTCTCTCTCTCTCTCTCTCTCTCTCTCTCTCTCTCTCTCTCTCAAAAATAAATAAATAAACATTAAAAAAAGATTCTCTCTCTCTCTTGCTCTCTCTCTCCTCCTCCCCTGCTCATACTCTCTCTCTCTAAAAAAAGAAAATGTTTTCTGTGTTTTAAAATTTTAGAATTCTATTAAAAATTAGGCATGCTCTATCCAGAGTTTACTTGAATTTAAAGGGTTTTGTTTTGTGTTTTTAACTTACACATATGAAAGTATAATGGGGGGATCAGTTTTTCTCCTGATAACAAGATTATTATAGGAATTTAGGAACTCAAGGAAAGTATATAGAAGCAGAAAAAAAATTTCTTAACTTCCTTTCTTAGAGGTACCACTGCTATCTTTTCAGTATATTTTCCTTTTAATCTTTTGGACAACAGTTTATTTTATGTCATTGAAATGATACTGTATATGCATTGTGGTATCTCATTTTTTTTGGATAACTTTATATTATAAGCATTTTTCCATGTCATAAAACATACTGTAAAGCAAAATGTTCTATTATAGATCTCTATCACAATTATTCAGGGGGATTATATTATTCCCTTAATGTCAGGCCATTTGCTTAAATTCCATTTTTAAATTATAAATAACACTGTAAATATGTTAGCATATAAATATATATCCACATTGCTGGATTGTTTCATCAAGTAGACAGCTAGTCATATATTTATAGGCCAAGTTTATAATTTTTTTAAAAGCACTTGATAAAAACTACCAAACGTAGTGTATCAGCAGTAACACAGTTATATATATATATATATATATATACACATATATATATGTATATATGTATATATATATATGTATGTATATATATATATATATATTTTTTACATGTTTAACTTTAAGGAAGAAAATAATGTATATTATTTCAACTTTCAGTTGTTAAGTAATGAGACTGGAGATTTTCTTTTTTTTTTAACTTTCTTTTTAATGTTTATTTTTAAGAGAGAAGGAAGAGACCAAGTGTGAGCAGGAGAGGGGCAAAAAGAGAGGGGGACACAGAATCTGAAGCAGGCGCCAGGCTCTGAGCTGTCAGCACAGAGCCCAATGCAGGCTTGAACTCACAAATGGTGAGATCACGAACTGAGTTGAAGTCAGATCCTTAACCACTTAACTGGGCCACCCAGGTGCCCAGAGATTGGCGATTTTCTAATAGCTTATTGGCCATTTGAATTTCTTCTTTGGCAAATTGCTTGTGAAAGAACAAATTTTTTTCAGTTCCATTCAGTAAATACTTCTTTAGCATTTTCTTTCTTTTTTTTTTTTTTAGAGAGAGTGAGCGCGCATACACACGTGCGCATACAAGTGGGGGAGGGGCAAAGAGACAGGGAGAGGGAGAATCTTAAGAAGGTTCCATCCTCAGCATGGAGTCCAACACAGAGCTTCATCTCAGGACCACAAGATGATGACCTGAGTTGAAATCAAGAGTCAGATACCCCGCTGAGCCACCCAGGTGCCCCTCTTTAGCATTTTCTATGCTCTAGATGTTGGAACAACAAGAGTCAGTGGATAGAGAGGCATAAAATGTAATCGCAATCTTTAGAAATTCTAAGTATACAAAGAGAGAAGGATTAAAAATGAGATCAACAATGGAAATAGAAACAGTTTTCAGTTAGAATAAAGAGTGATTAATCTTTGAGGAAGTTTTTGAAGAACGAATAGAAATCTTTTAGGCAGATAATTAAGGAAAGAGTTCTTTGGAACAGACAGTTAAGAACATACACAAACCCTGGAAGTTTGGAGGAATAAATATTTCAGGAACTAGAAGTAATTAGCAACAATTGGAGTATAAAATAGGTCAAGAGAGGATGGAGTGGGAAGAGGTGAAGATGGGAAGATGGAGAAATTTGCAAGAAGTAGATCATGAGAACCTCATATTCCATGTGAGGCAGAATGACTTGACTCTGAAGGTGATATGTAGACTCTGAATTCAGCCTTTTTATTTAATAATTTACAATTTAATAACTAATAAATAGATAGCAATTTAAGCTTTTAAAATGCCTCATCTGTAAGCTAGAACAATCTGTTTATATGTTTGCTATGCTAAACATGCTATGGAAAAGCCAACACTGATTATGTGATGTTACCTTGGAGACATGAAAATTATTTTGTGAAGCAGACTGATTGCCTTGTCCATGTGCATTCCCACCAGGGTCCAAGTATTTCCCAGATATCACACACATCTTTTATCTACTTAGTTCTGAGAAACTGTGACACTTTTCATGCCACAACAAAATTTTATGTATTTTAACATTGTCAAGCAATTTTCATTTTATGAAGATTCAGCATCCATGTTTTTACCAAGCCATTGTGTAACTTTTCACTTAGGGATACAATTAAGCCATACTTCCCTTTTTATATGATAAGGCTTAAAAATATAGATGTTAATTTGACAGCTAACTATCACCTTCCCCCTGAAGGTCAAGGAGTCCCAACTAGCCTCAGGCAAAACTACGTAGGGATCCTCTCTCCTGCTCTAGTTCTGTCCGTGCTGCAGACACAACCATATTTGGCAAGTGAACATTGGATGGCAGAAGTGCAGAGAATTATTTAAACAATAACTGAGTGTTAGGCTACTTCCATGCACTTCTTAAAAATAAACTTTTACTGAAGTACAATATACATGCAGAAAAAATACAAGCAAGTATATAGCTAGATGAATTATCACAAAATAAGCACCTGATATAAGCACCACCAGGTCACAAAATATTACAAGAAGCCTCACTCATATCTTCTCACATCCACTCATACCAAAGCAATCATTATTCTAATTTCTAATGCCACAGATATCCTTTTCCCATTTGGTGGTTTTAAAAAAAATGATCGGTATGTCTGTGATTTTCTTTTTCTCAACATATTAGTCCATCTTCACCATATTGTTGTAAGCATACCACAGTTTCTTTTTTTTTAAGTTTATTTATTTATTTTTGAAAAAGCGAGAGCATGAGTGGGGAGGGGCAGAGAGAGAGGGAGAGAGAGAATCCCTAGCAGGCTCCATGCTGTCAACACAAAACCCAGTGTGGGGCTTGCTTGAACTCATGAACCTTGGAATCATTATCTGAGCTAAAATCAAAAGTCAGACTCTTAACCAACTGAGCCACCCAGGTATCCTTCTGACATACCTCAATTTCTAAATTCACTTTATTTTTTATAAACTTTGGGAATGTTTTCAGTTTATGGCTACTACTAATAATGCTGCTATAAACATAGTGGTACATGATTTTTGGTGTGCATATGTATGTATTTCTATTGGATATATATCTAGGAGTGGACTTGTTAGGTTATACAGGTACTTACATTGACAATATACTAATAGATACTACCGAATATAATTCCAAAGTGATTATATAATTTTTTTATTCTTATAAGAAGTATATGTATCTGCATTTTATCCTTACCAACACATGTTATTATCAGTTTTTTAAATTTTTTTTTCTAGCCCTCTGGAAGGTTTGTGATGATATCTCATTTGGTTTTAGTTTACATTTTTTATGATGCCTAATGCAATTGAACATTTTTTCATGTTTGTTGGTTCTTTGTATATCCTTTTTAATGAAATGTCTATTCATGTGTCTTGCTCATTTTTTATTTTATCATTTACCCTTTTACTTACTAAGTTATGAGAATATTTTATAAATTCTGGATGCTAACCTTTTGCTGGTTATATTTTGCAAATATCTTCTCCTAGCATGTGATTTGTCTTTTCCCTCTCTTCATGGTGTCATTTGATATATACATATATATATAATTTATTGTCAAATTGGTTTTCATGCAATACCCAGTGCTCATCCCAACAAGTGCCCCCTTCAGTGCCCATCACTCACTTTCCCCTCTCTCCCACCCCATATAAACAGAAATTCTTAATTTTTTTTAAGAAGGAAGTATTTTTTTTTAATTTTTTAAAATGTTTATTTATTTTTGAGAGAGACAGGGACAGAATGCGAGTGGGTTAGGGGCCGAGAGAGAGGGAGAGACAGAATCCCAAGCAGGCTCCAGGCTGAGCTTTTAGCACAGAGCCCGACACGGGGCTCTAACTCCCAAGCTGTGTGATCATGACCTGAGCTGAAGTCAGATGCTCAACCTACTGAGCCACCCAGGTGCCCCAGAAATTCTTAATTTTAATGTAACCCAATCCATCAGTCTCTTCTTTTATGGTTAGTAATTTTTTTTTAAGTTTATGTATTTATTTTGAGGGTGGGGAATGGCAGAGAGAGGGAGAGAGAGAATCCCAAGCAGGCTCTGTGCTGCCAGCACAGAGCTCAATATGAGGCTCAAACCCATGAACCATGTGATCATGACCTGAGCCAAAGTTGGGCACTTAACCGACTGAGCCACCCAGGTGTCCCTGGTTAGTATTTTTTATATTATGCAAGAACTCTTTTCACACCCTATTTGTGTACCTTGAAAGGGAGTAATGAAAGCTTTGTTTTCCCTTCAGAAGCTTACTTTCTTTGTTATTTGTAACCAATGGGAAATTAATATGGGCAAGGCAATTTTAAGAATATGGGAGCACTTGAGTCTGTACAAACTCTGATCAATTTGTTTCTTTAAAGAATGTTTTCGGTCTGAACTCAATTTTTTTGAAAACCAGGGACTCTCTGTAGCCATTTATTCTATCAGTACCACCTTCTCAACCTACCTCATGGTGAAACCAGACACCTTTAGTCCTATCTAATTGTCTAATGTTCCTCTTGAGGGAGGAAGGGAGGAAGAAAATGTTTTGCTTATCCAGAATAGATCCTGTATCAAGGTTGTTTTTCACCCTCTCACCAGCAGTGGGGTATGCAAGACAGGCACCAAGTGTCAAAATGACATCTGTGAAAGAGTGTCAAGGATATTAACCAAGAGGGGCATATCCAGTTGTGTTTTCAGATAAAGGTGGGTCTGGGTTGAGTATCAGAACCTTGCTGAAGAACTAAAATGTGGTTTGGGCCAACCCAAGAGGGAGTGGCTGTAATTTCTTATGAATGGCTCAATATGTTTCTGGAATAAGTCACATGAGTAGAACAATGACATGGAACATATCTGGAAGTACTCATTGCCAGACAATTTTTCTCGCATATTTTCTTTCTTTACATGTTAGACATTTCTATATTAATAAAATCCTCTTAAAATTTAATGTGCTAATTTTAGACATAATATAATATTAAAGATGTATGATTCTCTCCAATAATCTCCCATAAATAAGAAAATACTTTTTATTTCTGAGAGTTATGTTTATGTCAAGAGGGCATCAGTGTGGTATTCCCCTAAGTACAGTGGAGCAATATGTGATTCTGTATTTCTTTAAAACTTCTTCATTAGAGATCAATAACCTTCCAGTTGTACTACTGAAATTTCTTGTCAGCAGAAGGCCGAGGAGTCTAAGATAAAATAGCTCTGCCGTTCCCTGCTTTCAGCCTTATACAGAACATTGTTCCTTTTTAAGGAAGTATGGTCCTATAATCCTGCTTGGCTGTAGTTGCCAGCCATTCCTCACAATGGTAGTCAAGTATATTTATTTTATGTGCATTTTATCAGGTGAAAGACAGAGACTTTATGAATATTAAAAATAGGTCAAAGTAGATCAAAGAACTATCTGATACTATTGGTCAGAATGCTCTGCCAACTGCTCCTTGTACTTCTCATTCTCATTTCTATAACTTTCTCCCCCCAGTTTTCATTCATTTCTTGTCCTCAATTACAACTTACACTTCTTTATATCAGTTAGTGTCCCCTTTTTTTGGACTTTGGCTGCTCCTGGAACCTTACCTCTTGGATTACATGTTGTGCTGTCTATATTTTCTTTGTAGTAGAATCTACTTATATGTAAGTGCAATCTACTTATACACAAGTGAGGCTCAAAAATATTATCTATGTTGGTGGATGGAATTCAAATCCTTTTTTCCCATCAATTCCCACTTGTCTCCCTACCACATTCTATCCTAAATTATAGTGAACTATTTTTAGGCCTCCAAATACCTCCCCCACCCCACCCCTTCTTCCATCTGTCTCTCCTCTATGTGATGAGGCCTTAGTGCATGCTGCTTCTTCTGCTTTCAACCCTTTCTGTTTCTATCCGCTCTTGTCCTATACTGCTTCACAATTCACTTAAGACAACAAGCCTCCCAGGAAGCTTTCCTAATTGCTTTTCCAACCCAATGCCTGATCACTTAAGTTGTCTTGGGAGGCTTTTCTATGGATCCCTTTAGCTCATTGTGTGTACCCCAGCTTGGCATTCCTCACACTCTATTTAGTTATGTGGGTATTCATCTGTCTCCCAGACTAGACTCTAAGTTGCTTTAGATCAAGAATCCCATATTTTTACTTGTTTCCCAACTCCTGTGGCAATACCTGATACACAACTGGCAAAATATATTTGTTGATTGTTGAATGATGACTTGAGAGAAAAAGCCCTGAGAAAATAGCAGAATGTCTTACAGATCAATGTTAAACTCTTGCTAACTAATTTGTAATTTCATTTTGGATCTTTACAAAGATCCAAAGACTCTGCTAACACTTCACATCCTAATAGAGAAAGAAAATGCTTATTTTTTTAGAATCTGATAGAAGCATGCTAATTTGCTTTCCACTAATTTAAGATTTGTAAAAATGTAGACAAGGACTGAGCTTCAAGTTTAACAAATATGTTTTCAAAGATTGTACAGTTTCTCTTGTATTGTAGGCAAGAATATTAACATTATTCAAGGAAACAAATGTTTTAAGTACTAATTTAAAGGAAAGAAATTCATATGGTGGTTACTAGTTATTCTCATATATTTATTAAAGTTTTATATTATAAATGTGAGATAAAACTTATAGAATAAAGAGGGAGACTGGGAGAAGCCAAGATGGTGGAATAGCATGGAAGTTTTTTGTGTGTCTCACGTCCATGAAATATAGCCAGACCAACACTAAACCATCCTACACACCTAGAAAACTTATTGGAGGATTAACACACAATCTGCACAACCTGAACCACAGAATTCAGCAGAAAGAAAAAAAATTCATTTTTATTTTCAATTTTTATTAAAAATATTTTTCTTTAATTTTTGTTACTATATTTTTTACTTTTTTGTAAATTTTTCCAAATTCTATTTTACTTCCATCATTTTATTTTAGTTACTTCAATGTATTCACCTTTTCAAATTTTCAAACAATTTCCTTTTTTCTTTTTCTTTTTTCTTTTTCATTTATTTTCTTTTTCTTGAATACAGAAAGAGAAAAACTTATTTTTACTTTCAATTTCTATTAAAAATATTTTTATTTAATTTTTTTACTATATTTTTTGCTTTTATGTAAATTTTTCAAATTCTATTTTACTTCCATCATTTTATTTTAGTCTACTACAATGTAGTCACATTTTCAAATTTCCAAATGATTTTCTTTTTTCCCTTTTTTTGTCTTTTATCTTTTTCATATCTTTTCTTTTTCTTGAATACAGAAAAAGAAAAATATTCATATTTATTTTTAATTTTTATTAGAAATATTTTTATTTAATTTTTTCTACCATATTCATTACTTTTGTGTATATTTTTTCAAATTCTATTTTACTCCCATCATCTCATATTAGTCTACTTCAGTGTCTTCATTTTTTTAAATTCTCCAATGATTTCTTTCTTTTTTTTTCTATCCCCCCCCTTTTTTTCTCTAATCTGTCAAACTACTTTAACAACCAGACCAAAACACACCTAGGATCTAGCATCATTTATTCAATTTGTGTGTGTGTGTGTTTAATTTTTTAATTTTAATATTTTTTAAATTTTAATTTGTTTAATTTCAATTTTTCTACCTCATTAATTCCTTTTCTCCCTTCAAAATGACAAAATGAAGGAATTTACCCCAAAAGAAAGAACACGAAGAAATGACAGCCAGGGATTTAAACAACACAGATACAAGCAAGATGTCTGAACCAGAATTTAGAATCACGATAATAAGAATAGTAGCTGGAGCCAAAAATAGATTAGAATCCCTTTTTTGCAGAGGTAAAAGAAATAAAATATAGCCAGAATGAAATTAAAAATGCTATAACTGAGCTGCAATCATGGCAAGGATGGATGAGGCAGAAAAGAGAATCAGCAATATAGAGGAAAAACTTACAGAGAATAATGAAGCAGAAAAAAGAGTGAGTTTGAGGCAAAAGAGCATGATTTAAGAATTAGAGAAATCAGTGACTTATTAAAAATGAACAATATCAGAATCATAGGAATCCCAGAAGAGGAAGAGAGAGAAATAGGAGTAAAAGAGTTATGTGAACAAATCATAGTGGTAAACTTTCCTAACCTGGGGAAAGACACAGACATCAAAACCCAGGAAGCACAGAGGACCCCCATTAGAGTCAACAAAAACCGACCATCAACAAGGCATATGATAGTCAAATTCACAAAATACTCAGGCAAGGAGAGAATCATGAAAGCAGCAAGGGAAAAAATTTCCTAACCTACAAGGGAAAACAGATCAGGTTTGCAGCAGACCTATCCACAGAAATGTGGCAGGCCAGAAAGGAGTGGTAGGATATATTCAATGTGCTGAATCAGAAAAATATGCAGCCAAGAATTCTTTATCCAGCAAGGCTGTCATTCAAAGTAGAAGGAGAGATAAAAAGTTTCCCAGACAAACAAAAATTAAAGGAGTTTGTGACCACTAAACCAACCCTGCAAAAAATTCTAAGGGGGATTTTCTGAGGGGAGAAAAGATGAAAAAAAAATATATATATATATATATATATATATATATATATATATATATATACCAAATACCAAAAGCAACAAAGATTAGAAAGGACCAGAGAATACCACTAGAAACTCCAACTCTACAAGCATCATAATGACAATAAATTCATATCTTTCAGTACTCACTCTAAACATCAATGGACTCAATGCTCCAATCAAAAGACAGGGTAACAGAATAGATAAGAAAACAAGATCCATCTATACGCTGTTATAAGAGGCCCACTTTAGACCTAAAGACACCTTCAGATTGAAAATAAGGGGATGGAGCACCATCTATCATGCTAATGGTCAACGAAAGGAAGCCAGAGTAGCCATGCTTATATCAGACAATCCAGACTTTATTTATTTTTTTAAATTTTTTTTAATGTTTATTTCTGAGACAGAGAGAGACAGAGCACTATGGGGGAGGGGCAGAGAGAGAGGGAGAAACAGAATCCAAAGCAGGCTCCAGGCTCTGAGCTGTCAGCACAGAGCCCAACGCTGGGCTTGAACTCACAGACTGCGAGATCGTGACCTGAACCAAAGTTGGACACTCAACCGACTAAGCCACCCAGGCGCCCCAGACAATCCAGACTTTAAAATAAAGACTGTATCAAGAGATGCAGAAGGGCATTATATCATAATCAAGGGGTCTATCCACCAAGAAGACGTAACAATTGTAAACATTTATGCACCAAGTGTAAGAGCACCCAAATATATAAATCAATTAATCACAAACATAAAGAAACTCATTGATAGTAATACCATAATAGTAGGAGACTTCAACACCCCACTCATAGCAATGGACAGATCATCTAATAAAAAAATAAACAAGGAAACACGGCTTTGAATGACACACTGGACCAGCTGGACTTAACAGATATATTCAGAACATTTCATCCTAAAGCAGGAGAATATACAGTCTTCTCCAGTGCACATGGAACGTTCTCCAAAATAGGCCATATACTGGGACACAAATCAGCCCTAAGTAAATAGAAAAATATCGAGATCATACCGTGCATATTTTCAGACCACAATGTTATGAAACTCAAAATCAACCACAAGAAAAAATTTGGAAAGGTAAATACTTGGAGACTGAAGAACATCCTACTAAAGAATGAATGGGCTAACCAAGCAGTTAAAGAAGAAATTGAAAAGTACATGGAAGTCAATGAAAATGATAACACCACAACCCAAAACCTCTGGGCTGCAGCAAAGGCAGTCATAAGAGGAAAGTATATAGCAATCCAGGCCTTCCTAAAGAAGAAAGAAAGATCTCAGATACACAACCTAACCTTATGCCTTAAGGAGCTGGAAAAAGAACAGCAAATAAAACCCAAAAACAGCAGAAGACAGGAAATAATAAAGGTTAGAGCAGAAATTAATGCTATCAAAACCAATAAAATAGAACACATCAATGAAACCAGAAGCTGGTTCTTTGAAAGAATTAACAAAATTGATAAACCACTAGCCAGTTTGATCAAAAAGAAAAAGGAAAGGACCCAAATAAATAAAATCAAGAATGAAAGAGTAGAGATCACAACCAACACAGCAGAAATAAAAACAATAATGAGAGAATATTATGAGCAATTATATGCCAATAAAATGGGCAATCTGGAAGAAATGGACAAATTCCTAGAAACATATACACTACCAAAACTGAAACAGGAAGAAATAGAAAATTTGAACAGACCCATAACCAGTAAGGAAATTGAATTAGTAATCAAAAATCTGCCAAAAAACAAGAGTCCAGGGCCAGATGGATTTCCAGGGGAATTCTACCCAACATTTAAGGAAGAGTTTACACCTATTCTCTTGAAGCTGTTCCAAAAATTAGAAATGGAAGGAAAACTTCCAAACTCTTTCTATGAAGCCAGCATTACCTTGATTTCCAAAACCAAAAGAGATCCCACTAAAAAGGAGAACTATAGAACAATTTCCCTGATGAACATGGATGTAAAAATCCTCAACAAGATATTAGCCAACCAGATCCAACAATACAGTAAAAAAATTATTCCCCAGGACCAAGAGGGATTTATACCTGGGATGCAGGGCTGGTTCAATGTCTGCAAAACAATTAATGTGATTCATCACATCAATAAAAGAAAGGACAAGAACCATATGATCCTCTCAATAGATGCAGAGAAAGCATTTGACAAAATACAGCATCCTTTCTTGATAAAAACCCTTAAGAAAGTAGGGGTAGAAGGAGCATACCTCGACATCATAAAAGCCATATATGAATGGCCCAACACTAATATCATCCTCAATGGGGAAAAACTGAGAGCTTTCCCCCTAAGGTCAGGAATAAGACAGGGATGTCTACTCTCGCCACTGTTATTCAACATAGTATTGGAAGTCTTAGCCTCTGCAATCAGACAACACATGTCTGGTTGCCATGCCCCATAATCTAGCTTTAAATGAGTTGAAGTCATAGGAGAAATGCAGAGGGACTGGTGGGGGGAGCAAGTAGAAGGGCCTCTGCAACACCCACAGGGAAATCCTCTAGACTGCTGGGTGCTTAGCTCTCTTCATGTGGGTGTTTCTGCCCGCAGGCCTGAAAGGAATGAGCACAGCTCCCAACAGAATATATCAAATCACCACAGGATGAGTCCTGATTTGAGCTTGTTACAAAAATTCAGAATCTTCAAGAAAATCAACAAGAACCAAATAGTATATCTGCTTCATTTTAAAAATTCAGAAAGTTAAACATACTTATTGGGAATCTGTATCAGGAATCAACTATATATTAAACACTGTTCTAAAAAGCATAGGTAATATAATAAAAGAGTTACTAAACAAATCACCATGGGATTGAAATTAGAAGTGAATGTGGCAATAATTGTATCATAGACAAATTAAAATGAAAATCATCATAACTAGGTTAATATGTGCATTTTCGTTGTCTTCAACAGCATTGATTCCATTCTGTGTGCAGGCTATGTTATTTTAAGCTTTGCAATATAACTGTATCAGCCTCTAGCTAATAACAAGATGAATACAAAGGATTTAGGCCCATTCAGTATTCCAGAAGAAGTGAAAAATAATACATAGTATTTTAAGAAATGAATTAGCAGCAACTTTCTATACCTCAGCTGACATTCAGCACACAAGTCCACATTTATTTGGCCTCAGGAGATTGTTGTAACTGGAGGGGAAGAAAAATCAAAGAAACACATTTTTATTGAGCAGAAATCTGAGAAGTGTCAGTTTATTAGCAAAATGTAGGGCCATAATTTTAAAATTGTATTTTTACCAAACTAGTACTGACAGTATTGGGTCACTCTGAAAGAAATAATGGTTACATCATAAGTAAAGTTGTTAGGAAGAAGAATTTCTTCAGGACCATAAACAAGAACTGCTGTCCCATGGAAAATACTGGGTCTTTGAAGTAGCATCATGGAAGATTTTTGTAATATATCATAGCTTCACAAGAAATACCTTAAGCTTTTCTAGAAAGAAAAAATTAACAGCAATAATCTTTCTGAAAGGAATCTATGAAATGAATTTCTTCTACTGGATACCAAAGTAACTAATGTAGCTATTTAAACACCTTAAGTCACATATAATCAGATTATGAATTAACATGTAGCCCCATAATAGATAATCTTCACTTTAAATGATAGCTGAGTTTGAGGTGCCTGGATGGCTCAGGTGGTTGAGCGACCAAATCTGGATTTCAGCTCAGGTCATGATCATGGTTGGTGGGATCGAGCCCCACATTGGACTCTGTGCTGACAGCATGGAGCCTGCTTGGGATTCTCTCTCTCCCTCTCTCTGCCCCTCCCCCATTCACATGCACTCTCTCTCTCTCAAAATAAATAAACTTTAAAAAATGATATCTAAGTTTAAATGAGATCGGATTTTTAAAATTTGTACAGAGAATCTTACTTTTGCCATCTCTTTAAAATTAAAGTGCATTTCCTTTTGGAGTTAAAGATAGTGTCTGTGAAGACTTGAGTTAAACACCTTTGATGATAAAATAAAACCTAGTGGTCAAGTCCGTGCTCTGCTTACCATCATGTTTTACAATAGCAAAAATGTGTGGAAAGACAAAGTTCATGCTTAGCCACTCACATGTTTTTAAACCAAATTATCTTCCTTCTTTTTTTCACAACTTTAAGAGATTCCTTTGCCATTCTCTCCCAGCCTGTCTATATATTTTCCCTGCCAAATCTGGGATTTCCTTAACATTGCCTTTAAGAATCCTTGAAATTGTTACACAGCTATTTTCCCCCAATTTTTGGTTACATTCCTTCCAAATGTATACATAGTTAGGTAATGCTAGCTGTTTAACAAACTATTTCCAAAATTTCGGTAGCTTAACATAATATAAGGTTATTCTATGCCCATCTAATACTCTAATGTGTATGTTCCTTGGTTGGAGGGCAGGCTTCTACAAGGAGATTCAAGGACTTGGGCTATGCTGTTACGAAGGCCTACCATCCTCTCACATGGAGAAGGTATGCTTTCTTCCTAACAGCCTTACCTGGAAGTGATTTGTAACACTTACTGTTTGCATTAACAAAAATTTCCTGTAGCTGACTCAAATGCGAAGGGTGAGTAGAATAATTGCCAGTGGATTATCTGCTTCCCAACCACAACTCTCTACTAAGAAAAAGAGAGCACTGAGTTTTATTAACAACAGGTAAATTTTTCTCCCCCCAATTTGCAGTAGAACTAAGCTGCAAACACACTTTGTCAGGAGGTAGCACTATTGTCAATTGATGGACTCCAGCCTTAAAAGTCCTAATTTATATCTAGGCTATGCAAAATTGAGATGAGGAAATACATTGAAATTTCTTTATAGTACTTCAGCAAAACAGTAAATTTTAGAAACTAAAGATGACTATAGTAGTATAAAGCTTGAACCATGCTCTTGCATTACTCTTAGAAAAGTGGGCAGAGTTTTGTGGGGGGGGGAGGGGGTAATATTACTTTGCCACATTTATCCATATAAACCTCTGAAAGGCAAAAGTTTGACTATCACTGGCTTCAAACTCCGGCTACTCTACATAAACTTCATCCCTTAAATCTGGGCACAAGTTCCAAAGCAAATTTATGAATCTTGTACAAATTTGAAAAATGGTATACAGTGTTCTCTGTGTCAGATTCTTAATTTAGTATTTTTTGATATTTTAGCTTCTAAATATCAAGGATGTCCTGATTGAAGTAGAGCTAAACATTAGATATGGCTCGTGGGTTGGGCTGGCTGAACTGTACTCCTCTCGTCTGTATATTTTTGTCAGCTGATAACTGACATAGAAAACGGAAGCATTTATAAAGTGCCTTCCAGAAGAGATGACCTGATGGAATCCAAGTTGCCAAGAATGGTGGACTCCCCTAATCAAAAGGAAAGAGGACTTGGGTATGGTTTGCTCAACTGAAGAATGGAACCTGGAAGCTAAAGAGTAGTGGTTTGGAGCTAGGCATGAGGGTCAGTACTTTACTATGACATTACTCAGATTCTTAGGCAGCATGTCAACCCTGGGGAGAAGCTCTGCATGTACCATCTCATTAAATACTATAACATGCACCCCAGCTGTGGGACCCTTATAAACAAGCCTACCTCACCTGGCTCCAAATTCTGTCACCCTGCTCCCAGTGTTCTCTGCTGATAGGTAAAAGCTCTGCCCTGCTAAGGCGCAGATCTCATCATCTGTACTAAATACCAGGGTTGCGTATACAAAGCTGTAGTATACAAGTCAGCAGTCACTAACAATGTAAGAAGATTCTTCCTCTTTTTGTATAATTTTCAGTTGGCAGAGAAGCTCTGTAGCCTATTTACCAGTCTCCTGTTACTACTTGGTATTGGCACAAATATTGTCCTTGGGATACAGTGTCAGATACATAAGATACCTAGTCAGACTAAGGTGCAAATCTTCACTCCAGCACCTGCTCCTTAAATGGGCCTCAGTATCCTCAAGTTTAAATATGCAAAATAGTAATATATGCCCAACTTCCATTAGAGGTTTTTTTAAGGATAAAGTGAGATAATGTTTATGAAAGTGTGTTGTGAAACAAAGTATTATAAAAATTTAAATAAATTCTTTTTGTACTATTGTTGTTGGTACTTTGTAAAGGAAAATAGGAAAAACTATGAGAAAAAAAAAAGGCTTCTCTGAAATTCTTACTCCTCAAGAGATAGTAGTCAAAAGTATTACAGATGGCAAAGTCATTTTCTTTTGAGTAAAGCTTAGTAAAGGAACAGAGAAGACAGGATTAAGAGAGAAGCATTAGCCATGACTGAAAGAGAAAGCATTGAGAAGTTCTTTGTATGGGCATTTCTAGGTGAATGATATTACAAAGATGGTCCAACTAATATGAACTTTGCAGAAAATGTTAAATGATCTTTGAAGCAACAAATAATACATCTTGATACAGCGTGGTATGAGATACCTACTTTTTAAATGAAATGATTTAGGAATCTATTTTCAATTTGAGAAGAACCCATAATTCAAAGGGGTTAATCATCAATTATTAGTAGTTAGAATCTTGTTTGTAGCTAATAAGGGAAATTTGAGACATTCTTCATGAACAGTTCATATTAAATTTTAAACTTCTTTTCTGGATGCAAAGAATATGAATGGCTGCATTACTGGCATGAACTTGGATGTCACCGTCAAATTTGTACCTGATAATTTTAAGACACAGTACACATTTTGAAATATCCAACATTTAATTCAAGCTAAAGACAAATTCCTGGAATAAAATTTTTTTTTCTATTTCATTTCTACCTCTATTCCATTTCATTAACATCAATAGGGTAAATGGCATCCTAACGGCTTAAAGTCATTAATATAGTTCACATTTAGTCATTTTTGAGTCTGAACTCATTTCAGCTTAGTCCATGTGAAAATATTCCTAATGAGATTGAAGTGAAGGGCCTGATGTCTGGATTTGATCATAGTTACTTCTTAATCAAGGAACCAGTTGAAAAAATATGAATGGGTGAACACTAGCTAACACCATAGCTAGGAAAGCAATCCAAAATGAATTTCCTGAAGATTGTGATTATTAAAATTCACCTTGCTATGCAAAGATTCACTCTTGAGCCAGATAATCTTTTCTTTGCACTTATCTTTTCAAATTTCCTAGGGAATGGATTTCCCAAAAATTCATTTTTTTTTTAAATTTTTTTTTCAACGTTTATTTATTTTTGGGACAGAGAGAGACAGAGCATGAACGGGGGAGGGGCAGAGAGAGAGGGAGACACAGAATCGGGAACAGGCTCCAGGCTCTGAGCCATCAGCCCAGAGCCTGACGCGGGGCTCGAACTCACGGACCGCGAGATCGTGACCTGGCTGAAGTCGGACGCTTAACCGACTGCGCCACCCAGGCGCCCCAAAAATTCATTTTTGACATATGTCCCCCAACTCATTTACATGATGCTGCACAGGGTTTAAAAGTTACTTTAAAAAATTTACAAAGAATAACTAACTGTTCTTTTTCTGAAAGTTACTGAAATTGGTCAGTGAGTTAAGTGTAATATAAAATATAATGGGCTAAGCAGGAATGAAGGGGGAAAGGGAGAAAATTTCAGAGTAATTTCAAATACAAAAATCCATTCATCCACAAATACCACTTTATCCTAAGAATTAGAAATTTAATAAAGTTTATCAAAACAAATGAGAAAATCTCATAACTTACTAAATTGTGAAAAATCAAATTAACATCATTTCTGCGATTACTCTATTTGCCCCAAGTTTCCATTGTCCCTCACCTACTTCAGTCCCTCATTATGTCAGCAATGTTTTCATAGCCTCCTAACCAATCCCCTATGTCCTTCCCTTCTGACAATCCTTTCACCACTTCCATCTGATCTTATTCCCACTTAATACCAAAATGTGAGTTTGAGCCCTGTGTTGGGCTCTGCGCTGGCAGCATGGAGCCTGCTTGGGATTCTCTGTCTCCTCTCTCTCTGCCCCTCCCCCCACTTGCACTGTCTCTGTCTCTCTCAAAATAAATAAAACTTAAAAAAAAATTTAAAAATGTGAAAATGACTTCTGCTGCCTGTAGGTTGAAATTTCAACTACCAGGTTTTCAAGGGCCTCCATAGCAAGAGATCTCCCAACCTTTCTTGCCATATGCACTGCTTGGATTCTAACATCACTAATATAGATGAGACTTAACAGGAATTATGATTCAACTAGATTTGATTAAACTAAACATGACTAGAAATATCGCTAAAGCATCTTGCATCATTTCTAGAAAGTAGTAGGTATTAATAAATTATATCTGCCATTATTGTTTTTGCTGTTAGTGTTATTGTTGCTTGTTATCTCTGCCTGGAATGCCTGCTCAGGTCTTACCTTCTTTAAAACTCCTCAACTCAGGGGCACCTGGGTGGCTCAGTTGGTTGAGCATCTGACTTTGGCTCAGGTCATGATCTCATAGTTCATGGGTTCAAGCCCCTCATGGGGCTGTGTGCTGACAGCTCAGAGCCTGGGCCCTGATTCAGATTCTATGTCTTCCTATCTCTCTGCTCCTCCCCTGCTTGCACTCTGTCTATCTTTGAAAAATAAATAAACATTAAAAAATTAAGGGATGCCTGGGTGGCTCAGTCGGTTGGGTGTCTGACTTCGCCTCAGGTCATGATCTCACAGTCCATGAGTTCAAGCCCTGCATCAGGCTCTCTGCTGATGGCTCAGATCCTGGAGACTGCTTTGGATTCTGTGTCTTCCTCTCTCTCTGCCCCTCCTCTGCTCATGCTCTGTCTCCTTCTGTCTCAAAAAGAAATATAAACATTAAAAAAATTTTTTTAATTAAAAAAAAATTAAAGCTCCTCAATTCTAAGGATCATCTCTTCTTCACTGTGCCACAGCACAATATTGAAACCTTAGTTTATAACTCATCATTCTACTTTATAGTGGTGTTGTTTTGTTCTTTCATTGTCTATCTTTTCATTATGATAGTTAACTCTTGAGCAATAGAAACTGTATTTCCACCTTAGCATTAGGACTTTTAAAATATTATTTTGTATGTAACAAATAGTAGATGTTTGTTGGATTAAAGGTATGACATAGGAAAACCAATATAATATGTTCAAATAAACTGCAAATTTATTTTTTTAAATATGGCTATGGTAATCAATAACATATTGTTCCAAATGGGGACACTTTTAGCATTTTAGAGTTAGAGAGGATATTACTTATTATTATATGGGGATAACAGGTACACACTGGAATGTATGGTCATCATGACCAAAAAAAAACTCCATGAAAACACAGCTAAATAGTGCAAAGATTATCCTAATTATATTACTTCTTCCTTTTGGCCATCATGAAACCAACACAGTTGCAGAGAGAAAGTTGAGTCTGATCAAATTTTTAAAATATGGAAGTGTGCTAATAGAAGCAATTGGAATATGTGTCAGAGTTTGAAGGTCCTTGAAATTAGCTTGAGTTGACCAGACTACAGATTTGAAATGAGTTCCCTTCTCCCATTCACCTGGAATGGAAAAGACAGACTATTTTAAATTTGCCTTCCATGTTGATCAGGAATATAATGGGGGGAGTGTCCCTGGGCAGAGAAGCATGCTGCCCTTGCCTTAAATTCTAAAACCCTTGCCTTACCTCTCCTCTATTTCCAGAACTTCTTGGGTTTTAGCCACATAAGCTGTAGCCTTCACATCTAAGTGCATTTTTCTGTTTCCACCCTCCTGTCTTATCTGTTAATGCTCGGTGACTTTTTTAAAAAGGTTTTATTCACCCTCAGTACATCCTAAGTGAGAATGTTTTGGGGCCATTAATGATGTTGCCCACAGAATGTGAAGGAAGGCATTTTCCAAAGAGAGGTGTGGTATCGGTGGAAGCAGCCTTGTGTAGGTAGAGCAGGAGGTTATGTGAGTCAGAGAATTTGCAGGGTCCACACTGAAGTCAAGAGGACTCTGATGAAGTAGGGAGCAATGCTTTCCATCCCAGATCTCTTAGAGACAGGACCTCAGTTGAATCATTTAGCGGTGACCTTTACATCACTGTGTGAGCAGCTAGTCAGTCAGCAGCCAACCAAAACTCAGAGTGACCATTATATCACATATGGTTTAATGAATGGCTGTTAGTATTTTTCCAGGGAAACACTGAACTTAGAGCTAGGAGACTAGAGCCCAGGATGTGATCTAGGTAGGGTCACCAACCAGCTGTGTGACTTTCAGCAAGTCACATAACAACCCTGTGTCTTGAGTTACAGAAGACAGTAACAATCATTGAGTACATCATAATAATGAGAGTAGATGGGAAATCACTTGTTAAATTGTAAATCACTTCAAATGTCCTGTCCTCTATTATTAAAGTAGGCCACTTTATTCCCTATATGTTATACTTTGAAGCCTTTGAGATATGATTGTTTCTTTTAAGTACTGTTCTGAGTGCAATTAAGCTGTTTCTTTTCATGATTGCAATTTTTGGGCCACATTACCTCAAGACAAGTATTATTACTTAATGAAAAACAAGTAAATGGATTTTGCTTTTCAAATTAAGAAAATTAGCTTGAGATGATATGGCTTTTGACAGCAATAATGCTTGTGAGCCAAGCTGTCTAATTTGGAATGCAGATACACTCAACTATGTAGGATTTAATTGACTCTAAAAAAAGAGTACATTGTTTTTGAAGCACTATGGTATCTTAATGTGACTAATTTCATTAATAGTTTGAGGGGAAAATACTAGAATTTTGATCCAGTTCAGCTCTGCCCATCAGTTCTCTGTGACCTGTGGTAAGTCACTTAACAAGCTAGATCTTAATTTCATTTGCAAATCACTTGGAGTAGATAATATCTAAAGTCCT
This sequence comes from Herpailurus yagouaroundi, assembly GCF_014898765.1. Taxonomy (NCBI): domain Eukaryota; kingdom Metazoa; phylum Chordata; class Mammalia; order Carnivora; family Felidae; genus Herpailurus; species Herpailurus yagouaroundi. The sequence goes on along the minus strand of NW_024412400.1, from coordinate 72,696,556 downwards.
TTCTAATTCTAAAACCCAGACTATTTCATAGCCATTATAATTTTAAAAGCAATTTTAAATTGAAATCTTTTTTCCCCTTTTATTAAAACTAATAAATGCTTGGTTGGGATTAATTTACCCAGCACAAACCAAATGACAGCTCAATGACAGTATTTACAAAATGAAGTTGTCAGAATGAAAGAGTGACTTTTTGGGAAAGAGTATTAAAGTGCAATTGACTTTGAAATAACCTGCCTAGGCATGGCTCACAAATTCTATCCAAAGCAACATTTTGAGACTGTTTGCTTAGTATGCAAATTAAAATCATCATTAGAAGATCAGTGGCCATGTGGTGGTTCTATGATTAATGATTTCCACGGCCAAAGGGAGAGATCTGAGTTAATTAGCTTGCCTGATCTCTTGCCCTCTTTGCCTCCTGGGACAGAATCCGGTGCAGAGGTGTTTCCTTGGGGGAGATGGAGGGATCCTCAGTAGTGGATGCCAGACTCTTAAACTGACCATGGTGATCTTATTCAATTCATCACCCAGCCTTTTTAGTTGAAGGAAGGTCATTCCTTGAAAGACAAAGTGATGATGATCTTGGTGAAGAACCAGAGTTATTAGGTCACTGTATCTTAATCCCTGATGGAAATCAAGGTATAAATTGTGGAAATAAAAATACTTACCAGGAATTAAGAAAAAAATGCAAATTCCAATTTTTTTTAAAGGAAAAAGTCCACACACTTTTTTTTTTTTTTTGCATATTCCCCTCTCTGTTTTTGCTTCTTTGTTCTTACCTTTACCATAGACATCTCTGTGTAGTAGAAAAAACAGTCTCTTGGCTTTCCCACTAACTTGTTTCATAATCTTGGCAAGTGAGTAATTCTCTGGGACCATTTCTTTGCATGCAAAAATGTTTCTAGCTTTAGCAGCTCTTCAACTCAGTGACTCCATAACCCCTTTTATTAAAAAAGAAAAAAAGACTGTAAGGCTATTTATGAAGTCTGAAGATTACAGAAGTCATAGGTCAGAAATTGGTCAAGCAAAGAGGATTTAAGAAGACAAAGCAAGGATGATTGGGGGTTTGAAGTCTCAGTCAAGTGGTCTGTGACCAACTAGGTCAGCAAGAACTAGAGTTGCTGGAAAGACCTAGGCTGTTTGCACTTTACCTGAAAACTGTCATTCCTACCCTGGACACTTGAGTTACTCAAATAAGTCAGTTCTGGAAGTTTTAACCCAGTCTCATATTATTCCAGTCATCTTCACTTCTACTCTGTGATTGCCAAGCTCTGATGGCAAAAATAATGCAAACACTCAAACTGATATCACCAAAATCCTGACCCTTCATCAGTCATCCCAAACCCCACTCCACTTTCTCTCTCTCACCCCTCCTTCTGAGCAGAAAACTTTTCTCAACCTCACAGAAAATAATAGATTTTTTTTTACCAGGATCTTTTCCATGTTTCCCTATTTATTAACTTTCCTCCCAGAATATAAATTTGGTTGTTTTCCCTTTTTAAAAAGTAATCCTATGTTCTCTTGTGGTTACTTATCTATTAATTTCCTTCCTTTCATGGCCAATCTCCTAAGAAAGGGTTTGGTGCTCTTTCTTACTCACCTTCTATTTGTTTTCAATCAGTTCTGTGTAGACTTGAGTTCCCTCAGAAGCAGACTCTGGGACAAGGATTCAAGTGCAAATAGATTCTTTGGAACTTGATCCCAGGCAACACATTAGAGGTAGAAGAAAGCAAGACAAGGAAGAGAAGGATGCCAATCCAGGGTGTATAATCAATCACTTTTATGCTGAAAGTTCTCAAATCTGTATCTCCAGGTAATGTCCCAAATTCTAGGTCTTTATTTATAAATCTACTAAATGGCTCTAACCAAATATCCATGGCATCTGAAACCTGACATCTACAAATATTGGTGTCATGGGTTCAAGACCTGGCTCTTCTACTTAACTACATGTGTAAATAACATTGAGCAAGTTATTTAACCTCCATAATTCCCAGATTACTTCTCTATAAAAACAGGGACAATAATAATATATCAATATTGATACAATACCATGATTTGATAATTAAATGAGGTTGTTTGTATTAAGCACTAAGCATAGCGCCTGGTATGTAAGAAGTTATCAGTAATCATTGGCTTCCATTTTTAATGTAATAAGGCCTTTCTCCACAGACCAATTTATTAATATAAATTGACCATCTTTGTTAATGACATTGCATCTACCCACTTAAATCAGAAATTTCCAATCATTCCAGAATCTTTTACCTACTCTGAACATCAGACACCATATTCTGCCAGTCCCACCTCCTACATATTTCTTAAATTTGTCATTTCCTCATCATCCTTTTCCCTCTGCTTTAATGCCACCCCTTGTCAATTCTTACTTAGATTAAGATTCCTTAGGGGATTCTTCCTGTCCACAAAACCTAGCATAGTATCTTACACAAAGTAACCATCTAATAAATGTTTGAATGAATATCATCAAATTATCTCTATTATATTAAATAGTACCACACTACTATATGTGTAGGAATCTTCCCTGATTCTACTTTATTCCTCATAGCACATGCTTAATTCATGGTAACCTGTTGCCTCTGCTTTCAAAATATACCCCAAAGCCAAGCATTTCTCAATACCTCTCCTAATACATTCCTGTCTTAAGACCAGACTTGTCTGTCTACTCAGTCTATCTACTTCTCTTGCCTTTCTCTATGTCTGCCACATGGAAACTGGAGTGATCAAAGCATAAATTAGATCTTACCGTGCCTCTGCTTAATACCTTCCTGTGGCTTCTTAATAAATTCTTTAATATCATCTGCAAGGACTCCAAAGTCCCCCACTGACTTCTCTCACTTTATCTCTTCTTGTCTCTTCATTCATGTTATTTTTCACTATGGCCTTTGTTCTGCACCTGGAGCACACCAAATGTGCACTTTTTGCAATGCTTTTTTCTGTTTGGACCAGCCACTCTTCCTTGGGGCTTCACATAGCTGCATCTTTTTCATCATTCAAGTCTCTGGGCGCCTGGGTGGCTCAGTCAGTTGAGCGTCCGACTTCGGCTCAGGTCATGATCTCGTAGTTTGTGAGTTCAAGCCCCGCGTCAGGCTCTGTGCTGACAGCTGGGAGCCTGGATCCTACTTCCAATTCTGTGTCTCCCTCTCTCTGCCCGTTCCCCGCTCATGCTCTGTCTCTCTCTGTCTCTCAAAGATGAATAAACGTTAAAAAAAATTTTATCATTCAAGTCTCAGTTCTCCACACTTATCACTGCCTAATTTACATCTTTACATCTTATTATCTATCTCTGCAACCCCACCCCTAGAGTGTAAGCTACATGAGGCAGAATTTATGTCTATAATTGCTGTCTCCCAGGACTTGAAACAATGCCTAGCACATAGTAGGAGCTCAATAAGTACTTTTCAACAAAAATATTTACTCTGTTCAAAACCTAGGCTCTTGTAGGACACTAAATGGTAATAATAAAAGGGGGGGGGTTAGAAGATATCAACAAGAACATCAACAACACTAACAAGACCTTAAATGCATATAAATAGGGATGTGAAATGAATTAGAAAATAAATTGGAAATAGCTAATTTGTTAAGATGATAAGATTGTGTGTTTCCTTTTAAGAAATTCTTTAATTACCATTAATGTAGAGTATTAAATGAAAATTATGAGTTGAGTACTATGGCAAAATGTCCTGTGGCAATTCTCAGAAGGAAGCATTTTATGACCAGGGTAGTCTGAGAAGACAAACTTCTGTTACTCAAGGCATTTAGTAGACAAAGAAACTATTTGACATAGTATATAATGAATATTTTTCTTCTTTAGTTTATTTTCCAATAATGGTTCTGAAATTTTTTAATGACAATAATGTTAACATCTTAATGAAATAGAACATTTAAAGTTCTCACTCACTGATGGGCCGAATTGATATAAGTTTTATGTGTGTGCATGAAGGGGCAATTAGCAGACATATAGGAAGATGCTTCTGGTTTGGGGCCTCTGGCTGCTCATCATATTGCAGGTGGCATAGCCACTTGTCACAGCCTCCCCGTTCCACTTAACCTGGAAGTTCTAAACAAGTTTCTGCAGTTCTCTTGATTTCCCTTGAGAGTCCCTGTACCAAAAGCAGCTCTTATGGTAAACTTGAAGTGAGAAAAAAATTGGTCAGAGAACACTTCCATGATTCCCATTACTAGAAAATGCTGCTTCTTTTAATTATAGCACAGATATTCAGAGTGTAATTTAGAGACAAAAAAGAAAAAAACTATTAGAATATTTTTTAAAAGGGAGGGGCAGGAGAATGAGTTTCCTTGTTTTGGTGTTGTTATGATTGAGGAGAGAGTTTCAACAGTCAACACAAATGAGATAATTTTGTCTTCATAAACCACTCCTTGGTTGCTACTTAGGTCAATAATGATAAAGTAGGATACATGAAAATCACTTTACAAATTAGTTTCTCATGATTGTATGGCTTAGCCAAACAAAAATAAGTAAATATAGATAATTCTGTCAATAGTAATACAAAATCTGAGAAATAGTCTCATTCTCATTCGCCAGAACCAGACAATGACAAATCAGAACACTTAGAAAAATTAGCTGGTGGTTTCATATTTCTTCACCCCAAATACTGGTAAATGTAAATTTTATATTCATTTAGACTTTAGCATTGACATTGGCTGTTGTGGCAGAAATTGCCAGCTAATGTCACCAAATCTTTCCTTTTCTTGCTGGATACTCAGGTAGACTGTATTTCCCAGCCTCCTTTGCAGTTAGATGTGGCCATGTGAGTAAACTTTAGCTAATAAAATGAGATTAAAGTAATGTATATCCTTTTAGAACTGGTCCATAAAACCTTTCGTACATAATTTTCATTGCCCTTTTCCCTTCCAATTTGATGCAAATGAACACAATGGCTTTGGAAGCAGCATGTTGAAGTTATAGAACCACAAGATAGGAGAATCTGAGTCGTTGAACTATTTGGTAGAAAGCCATTTGTCAAGCAGGGTTTTACCTAAGTGAGAAATGAGTTTCTCTCATGTTAAGCTTCTGAGATATGGGATTCGTCTCTTACATTCGCTAGTGTTCCCTTTACACAAATACACCTGATTACAGTTGTTGCTTTTTAATTAAAGGTCCTATTGGTTCTGTCACAAGCTTTTCATAAAAAGTGCTGAGAATTTTAAACAGTATTTTTAAACTCATAATCTTACTTTTTTTTTTTTTACTCTCTATGTAACTTAACAACAATTCCCAATTGGGAAAATTCTGTCCATTAATACATATTATATAACTGCCCAGAAAGCTAAGAGCTTCCTGACTGAACTTTTTCTAAGTCATATAAATTTATACACTGATGACTTTTTAGGCCACTTTATTAACAATTAAAGTCAAATAGTTACATAGTTCAGAACGGTGGGCATATATTATAAAGGAAAGAAAGAAGTAAAATCATTATGTTAAGTAATTCTAAGGTTTCCAATCTTTATCCCCAAATGGTGTATTGAAATAAATCTCTCTCAAATGCTTCTGAGATCAGGTCATAGATCTTCATTTTCAAGCAATTGGTAAAACAATATCTTTAAAAAAAAAAAAAGGACACAAGGGCACATGACCAATAGATGAATGAATAAAGAAGATGTGTTATACACACACACACACACACACACACACACACACACACACACACAGAAGAATATTACGCAGCCATAAAATGGAATGATATCTTGCCACTTGCAACAACATGGGTGGACCTAGAGGGTATTATACTAACTGAAATAAGTCAGACTGAGAAACAAAAATACCATATGACTTCACTCATGTGGAATCTAAAAAAACAAAACAGAGAGCCTGGGTGGTTCAGTCAGTTGAGCGTCCAACTTCAGCTCAGGTCATGATCTCTTGGTTTGTGAGTTTGAGCCCCATATCAGGCTCTCTGCTGTGAGCATAGAGCCTGCTTCAACCCCTCTATACCCACCCCCTTCTCTGCCCCTCCCCTGCTCCCCCATGCACTCTCTCTCTCAAAAATAAATAAACATTAAAAAAAATCTGTTTAAAAATAATTAATTTTAAAAAACCAGAAGAATAAAAAACAAACAAACAAAAGCAGAGAACTCAGTAAATACAGAGAACAAACTGATGGTTGCCAGAAGGAAGGGGGATGGAAGAATGGGCAAAATGAGCAAAGGGAATTGGGAGATACAGGCTTCTAGTTATAGAATGATTAAGTCACAGGAATAAAAGGCACATCATAGGGAATATAGTCAATGATATTATAATAACATTGTATGGTGACATAAGGTAGCTACACTTATGAACATAGCATAATGTATAGAGATGTTGAATCACTATGTTGTACACCTGAAACTAATGTAACAGTAACATTGTATGTCAACTATACTTAAATTAACTTTTTAAAAAGACACATGGCCAGTTCTCCAAATGATGAAAATATATATTGGTATGTCCTTTAATGACAACATGGATTGATGTCTTTAGATACTTACTAATTAAAGGAGGATAATGTGTCAAAAAGAAGTTTTATCAGGGGCACCTGGGTGGCTCAGTCAATTAAGTGTCTGACTTTGGCTCAGGTCATGATCTTACAGCTCATGAGTTCAAGCCCTGCATCAGGCTGTCTGCTGTCAGCACAGAGCCCACTTTGGATCCTCTGTGCCCCCTCTCTCTCTAACCACCCCCCCCCACACGTGTGCATGCATGCACACACACAAGGGTGCATGTATTGTCTCTTTCTCTCTCAAAAATAAACATGAAAAAAAGTTTTATCCAGAAATACAATTATAGATTATGATACAATTGTCCATATAAGAAGCTTTTCTTTTTCTTTTTTCTTTTTTCTTTTTTCAACGTTTCTTTATTTTTGGGACAGAGAGAGACAGAGCATGAACAGGGGAGGGGCAGAGAGAGAGGGAGACACAGAATCGGAAACAGGCTCCAGGCTCTGAGCCATCAGCCCAGAGCCCGACGCGGGGCTAGAACTCACGGACAGCGAGATCGTGACCTGGCTGAAGTCGGACGCTTAACCGACTGCGCCACCCAGGCGCCCCAGAAGCTTTTCTTTTTCAATCTTACGCTTTTCTTTTTTTAAAACTGGATACACATTTGCTACTGGTTCCAAACCAAGATTCTCTTCTTAAGGAGTTAATTCATGCTTCCAAAACCTTACTGCGCAGATAAGAAATCAAACTGTTCTCTGGTTTACAAATTGTAGATTATGGAAATGAATTCCAAGGTGTTGACTCATGCATGCAGTTATATCACTCTATCAGTACTCAATTTGTATATGTGAATATTTATGAACCCTTGGAGGTGTACAAATAACATGAAAGAATTCTTGGTAAGGAAAGGCAGTAGTCTTCTTAGTGAAAGTCTAAAGAAGGACTAAACTCAAATTTGATGAACAACTTTCTTAGGAACAGAGATTATCAATTCAAACTACTTTTATAACTACCATCATAGTCTAGATGTCAACTGATTTATTGTTACCTATGCTTTCTCTCCAATGTAACCCAGTCACATGTGTGCCAACAGAGCATTGTTTTTTGAGTGTTCTTAGCCTTCACAAAATGGAGCTGGACATTAAAGAACTCTCGGTAATAAGTTACTAGTTGGCCCTAGTTCCCAGCTGCTTCACATGGCAAATCCATTTTTGCTTCAAAGCTCTTCACCAGTTCTCATCCAAATAGTGTTTTTTTCTTTATCCTTTCTTCCTTTTCTCTTAATTCTACCTCTTCCCATCCCCACCCCCCAAGAAAAAAGATAGTATTTATGAAGTCTTTACCATTGTGTCCTAGGCAGTTCTTCCCTCCCAGCTTCTCTTCATTCTGTTTCCTCAGTCAAAACTTACTTGGTGGAAGGAACACTGAAATGGAGTCAGGTGACCTCAAAACTTTATTGCTTACAAGTAAGTAACCTAAATTATCTTGCTTTGAATTTTTTTTAAATCTGTAAAATGGACATAAGTATACCTAGGCCAAACGATTGGGTACAGAAACAATGTTCACAAAAGCACCTAATAGAATTCTTGGCACATAGTGGGAACTTAATAAATAATAGTTTTTGGGTGCCTGGGTGGCTCAGTCAGTTAAGTGTCTGACTTGACTTCAGCTTGGGTCATGATCTCATAGTTGTGGGATCAAGCCCCGTTTCCGGCTCCATGTTGGGCATGGAGCCTGCTTAAGATTCTCTCTCTCCCTCTCCCTTTGCTCCTCCCCTGCCCATGTTTTCTCTCTTGCTCTCTTTCTAAATTAACTAATTAATTAAATATTAGCATTTTAGTTTTTGTGTTATATAAATCGACCCTGAACTTAGTAGCTTAAAACAATAATGATGATTTATTATTTCTCATTGTTTCTGTGGACCAAGAAGTTCAGAAGGGCTCAGTTGGGCCATTGTTGCTTAAAGTCTCTCATACAGAAGCAGTTAGATGTCAGCTGAGGCTGCAGTCACAGAAGGAAGTGGAGGATCCAAGGAGACTCACTTGCATAGCTAGTAGGTTAGAACTATATGGAAAAACTAGAGGTTTCAGCTTCTGTCTCTGAAGACTTCTACAGAGCTGCTTGAGTATACTCATGGTATAGTGGCTAGCTTCCCCCTAAGTGAATGATCCAAGAAACCAACGTGAAAATTGTAATGCCATTTATAAATCAGCTTGGGAAGTCACATACTACCATTTCCACCATTGCATATTGGTCACACAGAGACAACCTCAATTTCATGTGGGAGGGATTTACATGAGTGTGAATACCAGAAGATGTGGATCATTGGAGGCTATCTTGGAGGTTGGCTACCATAGTTAGATATTGATTTCCTCAGAGAAAATGCTGACAGCCTAGACTTCAGTCATACTAACTGGACTGCTTTCCAGTTTCACCTTGAAGTATTCCTTTTTAGGCTACCTAAGCCCAACCTGCCTCTCTTTACCTTCTCTCTCTCTCTCTCTCTCTCTCTCTCTCTCTCTCTCTCTCACACACACACACACACACACACACACACACAGGGCTAGCATCCATATCTAAATTTTGCACACATTATTTTTCAAATTGGTATCATCACTTTTAAAAAATAAACTTTTTTTTAGTTTAGAATAGTTTTAGATTTACAAAAAAGTTGTACATATAGTACAGAAAGTTCCCATATTTCCCCTACCAAGTCTCCCCTATTATTTTAGGCAGTGCTTTGAAAGAAAGAAAGGGTTTTGAATGACTTGTTATCTAAAACCCATGTTAGAAAAATAATGTGAAATTAAAGTAGAGTTGAATTATATGATTTTTGTGATCCTTTTTAGGCTTCTACCACAAGATTAAATAGGAAAATAGTGATTGCAACTTTTAAGTAAAAAATTGATTTGAGTAGTGATTTAGCTTTTTGCATAATTAATTATTAAGTGGAAGGAGACTCCCTGGATTGAGGTGGAAAAAGCAGTTTTGTCTCACTAAGCAAAATGTTTGTATAGTGATGTGTAATATAGATAGCTAGGTCACATTTAACCCTATGGGGAAAGAAGGAAGGTTATTGACCATTTACTGATGAGCAAACTAAATAAAGCTCAACAGAACACTCTCCAGACCAAGCCATGACCAGAGACTGACTGACTAGATGTTAGAAATCAAGTGGGCTAGACCAAAGATCCATAGTCCATATAAAGATTCAAGGAAAGAGGTCTGAGAGTAAAATGAAGGGTATTATCTGGAAGATCTTTTCTCTGTTATGGAACACAAGTGTGTAGATTTTCAGGGTCCACAGAAGTCTGAAGACATTAAACTTGAGAAGCACAGACTGAGAAAGGGAGGTTGCTGTTTTAAGCTACTTTCTCTGTCTCTGTCTCTCTCTCTCTCTCACACGTGCATAATATCTTTTAATTCACTCACACTTCATTATTTTGTTGTGCTTTGAAAATACTGAAAGGCGGGGCGCCTGGGTGGCGCAGTCGGTTAAGCGTCCGACTTCAGCCAGGTCACGATCTCGCGGTCCGTGAGTTCGAGCCCCGCGTCAGGCTTTGGGCTAATGGCTCAGAGCCTGGAGCCTGTTTCCGATTCTGTGTCTCCCTCTCTCTCTGCCCCTCCCCCGTTCATGCTCTGTCTGTCTCTGTCCCAAAAATAAATAAACGTTGAAAAAAAAAATTAAAAAAAAAAAAAGAAAGAAAATACTGAAAGGCAATGAAAATGGGGAAAATCCTATAGCAGACTCCAAAAGCTTCCTACAAGGTCTTCCTGCCCCCAGACCCACGGTTCTCCAATCTAACATTTTTAGCAACTTCTTGTTACCCACTCTCCAACCAAGAAAACCCCCACACATCTGAACATGACAACTCCATCATACCTTAACCACAAAATGCAGGCCCCACACATCTGAACATGACAACTCCATCATAACTTAACCACAAAATGCCAGCCTAAATGTGTCATCTTCATGCCTTCAACCTGTGATAGCTGTAGGATAAGTGAACCTCTTCAGCGTGAGGTACATATCTTTTAAATATCAAGTCCTAAAGTTCCATTGTAACCTCATTTCTCACCACTTTCTACCATGAATATTATAGGCACATAAAACTACCTATTGTAGGGTAAAAGGGGCTGGTATTCAGACACACGCAGCATTTTTACATGAGCAGTTTTATCTACCCATAATGGTCATATAGTCGTGGTAACAACTACTGCTGTATTTACTGAATACCTACTTATGACAAGTATTGTAGTGGTACTTTACATGTTACATTTCCATTAAACTTTATAAAAACCTTCTTCACAGTTATTCAGAGTAATCTCACATTTAAGTGGAGAAAACAGATTTAGAGGTTAATTTTAACTCAAGATACACAGCTAATAAAAAGGTTTAAAACTCACATGTGTCTGCCTTGAAAGCCTGTTTTCTCTCTCCTTTGTAGTATATTGTCATGAAGAGCTATGATTTTGGAGCCATATGGTACTGTGTTTAAATCTTAGCCCTGCCATTTACAGGCAGAATAACCTGCCAGTTCCTCATTTGTAAAAATGAAAAATTTTTACAAAAAAATTTCCTGAGAATCAAAGGGGAAAACAGATGTAAAATATGTTAGCTGCTAGTATTATTGTATCTCATCACATCTGCTTGTCAAACTCTACTTATTTTTTAAAACCTAGTTTGTTACCTCCTAAATTGACACCTTCTCTGACTCTGCCAGGCAGAATTGTTTTCTCCTGAGTTCCCATATGACTTTAGTCTTGTAATCATTTGTCTGTTCCTCATTAGGCAAGAGGTTCTGGATATCATTTGTTATTCTATCTTAGTCTGGGTTCTCCCTGAAGCAGACTCTGACACAAGGATTTCAGTCAAGCAGTCTTTTGAGAGGTGCAAATAACATGTATAGATAAGGAAGGAAACAATCATGGAAGGAAACACAGCCTTTAAGAGATATGTTATTAAGTCAACTTTTGTGGGTAACTGATAATTACTATCCCATTAGGACACTCTGCAAAACTATGCAAAAGTTAGCCAAGAAGGTGGGATCTGGGCCTACACTGATTAGTCATTGGTTACAAGCTGCCACTGTAGTGTACAGGCACTTTAGGATTCTGGAATATATGGACATAATGGGTTCTGGAAGCCTGAGGACTGCCCACCAACAAAGATACCAGAGCTACATTTGAAAGTAAACTGATGTATGGTTAAGAGGATCTGACAGAGCAGTAATGGAACACTGAGAGTGTATGGTATATATGTCTCAAATTATTTTTGCTTTAATTGAATTTATTACACTATCTGTGCATTCATTCATTTGACCTTGATATTTATCAATCTCCTTTCACCTTAGATTTTCTTGCATAATAACTAGTACATAGTGTGCAACCAATAAATGATTGAAGAGGAAAGAGGAGGGAAGGGGATTTTAAAAAAGAAGAAAAGAAGGAAAGGGAGAGAAAGGAGAGGAAGAGAAATGCATGGAAGGGAATGGAAAGGAAGGGAGGGGAGGAATACGGAGGAGAAAGTAAGGCTGAACGCTGTGCCATGATTTGGAATGGAGGAATCTCCCTTCTTTTTACTTCTCATAGCAGCAACAAATAAAATGCATAAATATGCTAAAAAAATAAAGAATTACCAGGATGGCTTACATAAATATGTCTAAATATGAATTTAGGCATTTAATATGAAAATGAATTGTAGAATCAGAGTTAGAGTTATGGCCTTATGCTTTTTCCTTGCCTGATCAAAAGCCAAAAATTTTCTATAAAGCTGGTAAGGAACCCTAACCTTTAGCATATGTAGTTTGAAAAAAGATTCTAAAAAAGATAAGTGAAGATTTTTTTTTTTGCTGTACTAGGTAATGAGTTTTATAATGGAAACACAATTGCAAGTTACATAATCAAGTAGGTCAGAGCTATTGATCTGCCCAATGACAAGACTTCCTGAGTGAATTGCATTATTCCAAAAGGATGGTTTGAAGGCTAATAACGGCAAAAAGTGTTACCTGAATTTTGTACCTACAATAGGATTAGGTCTGTTGCTCTGTACGTCAAAAATGTTAGGCTACAAAAGCTTTCTGAAGCAATGTAGAATATGAACACAGCACTGGGAAGCAGGTGCAACACTACCTCTAACTAGCTTAATGTGACTTTGGAGTCACTACAAAAACTCCTTGGGTTCCAACTTCATCATTTGTAATATTAAGACACTGGACTTAGTCAGAAGTTGGAAATTCAGATGTTGCTGCCTCCTGAATGAATGGTAGGGGTGGTGGTGAATAGAAGGGCACATATCCCATCTAATGAGGCAGTCATTACTCAGATCCAACCAATTGTTGCCATGCTGAAATTTCAGTCTTGGGCTGTCAAATCTCCTAATATTTCCTAAAAACAAAAATATGACATGTATGTAAATTTTCCAGATTTTAATGTATTGGTATAATTATTATGAGAAACACAGTGTGGGCCAAAGAAGGCTTATCAGCTCTGGGCAGAATATAGCCCACAGGTTAATACTCACCTCTGGATTAGATGAACTTCAAATGTCCTTCTAGTTATTCATATTTTGAAAATGATATACAGAGGCATAACTGTTCTTCTAAGACTGAGACACCTGTGCATAGTACTGCTCCTGTTCCTACACCTGCTTTCTTCCCCAAAGGGATTTCTGTACCTTGGCCGAGGTCCAGGGAAGTCACCAGTAATCTTGCTCAGCTAGGAAATTCTGCAGCATCTTTAGCACTCTTTCCTGATTACCCAGCTATATGTCCTAAAATCCATCCCAACTTTGGATAAACTTTTATTATTTATCATAATGTACATTACGTTAAAGATTGGGTAGGTCTCTGGAGCCTTATTGAAGTCTTCCCTAACATCTTTGAACCCTCCTTGATCTTTAATTAGGATTGGAAAGATTGCCATCTTTGAAGTCAGGTTACACTTCATTCCTAGAGGATGCCACTAAAAGTTATTTCAAGTGAATGACAGAGAGCATAATCTAGACATAGGAGACTAATTCAGGGAGAAGAGCAATAGAAAATACAAAAATAATATACGGAGCAAGGTGTGATAGTGGGATAACACAAGAAGGGATGGGGGCCACACCTGAAGGGATCCCTTGAAAAATAATCTCTTGTCCTGAGATGGATGGGACAAATAAGAGCTTGTGAAGCAAAACTGTTGAGAAGGAGAGAGATCATATAGCCAGTTGCTTTCAATCTTTCTTGTAAAGTAGGTATTAAGGTTTTATTTAGAAAGCTAATACCAGTAGGTTAATCTTAATGTTTATTTATTTTTGAGAGAGAAACAGGGAGAGAGAAAATCCCAAGCTGGCTCTGTGCTGTCAGTACAGAGCCCAATGTGGGGCTCAAACTCACAAACCATGAAATCATGACCAGAGCAGAAATCAAGAGACAGACACTCTTCTTGAGCATGTCTGAGCTATTGAGCCACCCAGGCACCCTCAGTAGTCTTTGAGGAGGGACAAAAAAAAAAACTATAAAAAGTTTTTTTTTTTAATGTCATAGGTAGATAAATGTAGATGATTTTTTAAAATGCCAAATAGATTTAAGATTTAATAGATTTGAGGCAGCAAATCTGTAGAACAAAATGAACCAGCTTATTGCCTTTGTCTAGGAAGGTAATTAGCAGCTTTAGGATAATTGAAGAATGAAAGAAGAGTGTAGGGTGGGAGGAGGGAACTGTTCGTTTCATAGATCTGGGATATGGAGTTATTCTGAAGGATGCCAAGTTTCAGGATGTGGTTATGCCTGTGGGTGGCTCAAATGGAGCAGAGATGAAGGCCATATGTATTGAGAAGGTCATAGAACCGGGAGGCCAATGGGGGAAGAGGTTAAAATTACTAAGGAATGTAGCTGCATAGTACACTGGAGACAAGTGCTATTTGAAGAAGTTAGGGGTTTATTCTGGAGGTTAACTGTGTGGGGACAGTAGGGAGCAAGCAAGGAGCTTACTATTCTTGTTCTGCAAATTTTGACAGTAGCAGAAGGGCTTGCTTCCAAGAGGAGAGAATTATCAGGGAAAAGGAATTGTTAGCAAAAAATCACCATCTCATTTTTGGTGAGAAGGTAAAAAGAGTGACTCAGTAATGTTTTCTGGCAATGGGGGAGGGGTTTCAATGGAAAGAGAGAGCAGAGGCTCATGGAAGAGATTATAGGGAAGGAACAGAGCTAAGCTATAAACAACTGAGAAGAAAAGAAACCAGCAAAGAGTAGCTTTGAAATCACAGACCTTGGATTTGAATCTGACTTTGCTGCTTACTGGCCATAGAAATTGATCCAATTTTAGACACTCACTTTAAGAAAAATAATAGAGGGAGTGACACTGGAAAGATGGCAGACTAGGAGAACCTAGCCCTTGTGCCCCCACCAAAAACCCCACAATTTTACAACTACTTACTGATGAGAACCGGAGAGTTCTGGAGTACACTTAAGAACCTGTAGCAACCCAGTGGAGCACAAAAAAACTGAAAATGGCTGCATAGAAAAGTATAGGAAGCATTTCACCTGGATCCTCCATTCCACAGGCTGGCACTATTTGGGGCCAAAAGGGATCCCCTTGTCACAAACACCTCCCATGGGGGAAAAGGAGACCAGAAGAACTTTGACAGCTTTCATCACTGAGGATCCCAGAAGCTCTTGCCACCGCCATGGGCACCTGCAACTTGTACCACCAAGGAAGCTGACAGAGCTGCCTACAGTTTAAGCCACTGCATGCTCTCTCAGTAGGAGCTGTTCCTTCATCCCCCAAGGCCAGAGGTGCCATGCCTTTCCCTTTCTTACCCTACTCCCTGCAAGTCCTGGTGCCACAGTGTGGGTGCCCATGCCCCAGACACTGGCACTGCTGCTGAGCATGCATTTGTGTTCCTAGCCCTGACACCAGGAGGCTTCCCCTCAGCCATGACTACCTCACCATGGGGGGAGAGAGACAAGGAGGCCCTCACCACCAGCAACCCTCACCACCACTGTGAATGTCTTCAGTACAACTGAAGTTAACTTGAGATCAACTTAAAATAGGAAGTTATAACTAGTATAAAATCTTTTATGCAAGCCTTGAACTAACCACAAAGAAAAACCTATAATAGATACACAAAAACTAAGAGAAAAGAACCAAAGCAAATCACTACAAAAACCAAATAACAAAGGAAGATAGCAAGAGAGGATGAGAGCAACAAACAACAGAGCAGCCTAAGCTGCATTAGCTTTATGGAAAATTGACTGCAGACTGGTTGTGTGACCTCATGCTAGCTACATTACTTCCCTAGTATCCATTCTCTATTTCACAGGGTTATAAGGCAGATGAACTGAAAGAATGTAAATAAAATACCAGTGTCTGGCATATAGTGAATAATTAATAAATGGCAAATAAAAAAGAATTACTGGATTTTGCAAACTGGTAACACTTTATGTATCTGATTATATAGTAGGTGCCATCTAAACTCTCAGAGGCTATAAAGGACTTTTGTTTTTGTGGTTTTCTTTTTAAGACAGGGTGAGCCACTTGGGCATTTTTTACCATCCTCTTAGAACTGGGAACCCCTTGGAATTACTATAATGGAGAGCTTGGAATCCGGAGGAATGGGGTGAGGGGGCAGTTTTAAACCAAAGCAGTGAAGGCAAAATAACCTATGGCCTGTCCATAAGGAGATCTCCTCAAGGATTGATTCCCTTTCCTTTTACCCTGCTAGGTGTGACTGGTACATGGGCTCAGATATGAGCATCCATCATATCTTTATACATTCCTGCTAGAAGATCAGGAATAAATGAACAAACACACCCACTTTTTGAGCAGCTTTGGCATACCAGGCATTGTGCTGGACCTGCCAACTCAGTTAAGCTTCACAGCAAGACTGTGCCCATGAAGGTCGTCAATATACAGATGAAGAAACAAACATGGAGAGAAGATCAACCTATTCAGCCCTCACTTGGAATTTTTGTGGAAAAGTGAAAAAGCCCAGGGTGGTAAGAAGCTGCGCTCCATCTGTGTGGTTCTCAGCTATACTACTACAGAAGTGCCTGAACCAACTGGCCTGGTTCCCTTCCTGCTAGTCCTGGTCCTGCGGCCAAGCTGGCACTGTCAGCCACTCTCCAGAATTCTGTGCATCAGGCCACGGGGGCAGAGCTAAATTCCATTAAAGAGTAAACACCAGGAACAGGTATGGAAGTGGGAGCTGGTTAAGAGATTGGAGAAGAGGAAGGAATGCTATCTTCAATGTGAAGACATTAAGTAGAAGTTCAAATATTTTCAAACATACATCTTTGGCTAATGGTAAGAGTAGTTTTCTTACCACCCCCCTCTCCTCCCAAGCCTTGAGACAGCATTAATTAGAATAGTTGCTTTATTTTAGTTTTTTAAAAAATATAATTTATATAATTCTGACATGAAATTCTGTATTTGTAAACAGATAGATTAAAAGGCCACTATTTTATTTGCTAAAGGAGTCACTGAAAAATTTTTTTAACCAATCAATACCCTTAGAACATTTGAAAATGGATCCGTTTCTTAAAGATTTGGCTATTATCCTAAGCAGCAAGGTATACTATGCATCAGACAAAAAGTTTCCCATGCCATTAATGATGGTATCTGTATCTAGTGACTTAGATGAAAAGTAAGAAAGTGCAGAAATAATTGTATTCCTGCCCTTTGCCCTTTCCCACTCTGCCAGACTCTGACCATCAGATCTCTGTGCTGTTGGCTACCCTGAACGTTCCTTGTCCCTTTAGCATAAGAGGTGAGGGAGCAAAGTAAGAGACACTGTTACATGTGAGTGAGAGAGGGGGGTGAGTGCCACAGGTTGTGTTCCCTGAAAAAGCGGGTCTGGAGTTCAATAAGCAAAATGTCTACACAAGAAAGGGAAAGGGTGAGGAAGCAAGACTGGGCAAGGGGAGATTTCAGATCATGCCATGAGAAGAAATTGTAATGGGCTGAAATGGACAGGGCCCCATGCCTTCATCTTGCTCAGTCACTGGATGCCAACCATTCAAAAAATGAGGCCCTGGCTCTCTGAAGTTGAGGCAAACTGAAGAAGCCAGTGAATAGGGGCTGTCTGCTATCATCTGCTTCCTTACAGCGGACAGAAACATATTCCTTGAGAAAGAATAAGCAGCACATTTCTGTGTCTGTCACAGTCCGTTTGTGTACTCCTTCTTCACTTGCTTTGGTAGTATATCCTCCAGTATTCTTGTGGACCTCTTTTCCTCTTAGGAATTTAGTGGGATAAACTATAGCTGCCACAGGTAAAGTTGGTCTAAGGGTAACAGCTGGTACTCCTTGTCTCACTCCTCCACTCAACTTTCCAGAATCCCCTCGTCTTTAGCTTCCAAATCTGCTCTTTTCCACAGCTGCCTGGTAGTACAACCCAGACCCAGTGGTTGGGGGCTGATAGCTGACTGCATTCCCTACATTTACAGCAAGTCCTTCTTTGAAGGCAGAGCTGAGCAGTACATTTCCATGTCTGCCATTGGAGAGTGGTATTTTAAGCACCTCTCACAAAATGATAAGAAAAATATAATTTATATTGGAATAGTAATTTGTCTATTATCTTGTGTTTGTATATTTATTTTTGTTTTTCAAGTAAGAAAATAATAATGATTTTTTTTGTTTGAAATTTTAGATTTCTCTTTAAAACTGCACATCTCTAGGGGAGCCTGGATGGCTCAGTTGGTTAGGTGTCTGACTCTTGACTGCGACTCAGGTCATGATGTCATGGTTCATGAGTTTGAGTCCTGTGTCGGGCTCTGTGCTGACAGCAAGGAGCCTGCTTGGGACTCTGTCTCCCCTTTTTCTCTGCCCCTCCCTGCTTACTCTCTATCACTGTCTCTCAAAATAAATAAAAATAAACTTAAAAAAAAAACCCAACCACACATGTCTGGATTACTAGGTAGAACAGGGCAGGAGGAAATGACTGTCTGGCTCTTAAATAAGTATGAGATTTTTTTATTCAGTAGATGGTTTTGTGTTGAAGAACACAGGAGCTCTGGGGTGTCTTTATTCATTCCTTAAAAAAGGAGGCATAAATTCCAAAACCAAAATAGTCTTGTTTGGATATTTAGGATTCAGTTATTTTTCTGATAATAAAAACTTCAAAGTGAAACAAAGTTGTGATAAAATTAAGTGAATCCTAGGGATATGTGGTAAATCAGAATAATGAGAAGACAACTTTTCAGAAAGGACTGTTAAAAAAGCCCCAAGTAGTAGAGGCCATCATCAAGATGAGCAAGGAATGAGGAATAAATTCATTCTCTAGTGAACAGACTCTTAAGAGAAGCTAATGCACAAGTTAACTCCCTGGGAGGATGCTCTGCTCTCCACAAGCCACCCAACAGGCTCAACTCATTGATGACACAGAGGCTTCTTGCAGTTTCTTGCACAAGCAATACTATCCTTTTGTCCATGCCCAAGTGTGGAACCCACTGGGTGCTGGAGTCCTGTGTATCAGTCAGTAAGACTGAGTTATAAATACTCTGATTATTGGGGCACGCCTGGGTGGCTCAGTCGGTTAAGTGTCCAACTTCAGCTCAGGTCATGATCTTCTGAGTTCAAGCCCTACATCAGCATGTTTATATGTATATATACATACAAACAAACTTTGCAGATAAAATCAAAATATGATTCATGAGATAACACAGATGCAAACACCTATATATATAAATCTGCATGTTGGCAAAAGAACCAAGTTATCAGTTAGCCAAATGAGTCTTACCTAAGTTCTGAAAACAAATTAACTTTTAAAAACTACAGTGTAAATCCTGGTAAAGGATTATTACATTAAGTTCTTTAAGGGCAAGGACCTTTTTGAAACTCCTAGAGTGGTACTTTGCATATAGAAGTTACTCAAAAATGTTTGCTGAATGGAGGATAGGTGGATGATGAGTGAATGATATTTGATTAACTACAACCAAGATAAGAGAAAGAGTTAATCCTTAGGAGCTGTGTTAGAGTTGTGATTTACTTCACCTAACTCAAATCAATGCTAATGGTTATAATCGCAGGGATTGTTGGAAATGCAATGGACTTTAGGAATCATGTAGTTAAATTATTTTACCAATGAGAAAAGTTAAATTCAGAGTAGTGAAATGACTCACATAAGATCTCTCAACTACTTTGTGATCTGACCTGTTTTAGACCCCAGGAATTCTGGCTTTGAATTCAAGGTTCTGCCAAATGGTTATCAAGAGATCTTAAATTGGTTCCACATAGTCATGTTCATCTGTATCATGCCATATATGTGAGTATGTGTGCATGCACATGTGTGTGTGTGTGTGTGTATGCAATATTTCTGATTCCATTTTCAGATTTCTTCTTGTTTTCTCCTCACAGCACCATTTGTCCAGGGATGGTCAACCCAATAGGCATATGCATGTGAACCATCTTTCCTCTTATCTTCCTTCCTTTCCAGTACAATTTCTCTTTGAATATTTTCTTTTTGTAGATACTTTATTTAAAATTTTTTTAATGTTTATTCATTTTTAAGAGAGAGAGAGAGAGAGGGAGAGAGAATGTGAGCGGGGGGAGGGGCAGAGAGAGGGAGACAGAATTGAAGCAGGCTCCAGCTCTGAGCTGTCAGCACAGAGCCTGATGCAGGTCTCCAGTTCATGAACCACGAGATCATGACCTGAGCCAAAGTTGGATGCTTAACCGACTGAGCCACCCAGGTACCCCTTTTTGTGGATATTTTAGATTTAACCTCATTTTAGATTCCAGTAAACCTGATCATTGAAAACAGTTGGGGCCCTATCTCATGTGCCTGTTCTGTTTACAGTCTCTATGCATTGAACATTTCGGTCTTCTGCTTGTGCAGTTACTAGATTTAAGCTATATCATGTCATGCACTTTGCTGTTCACTTTCCATCTCAGATGTCCTCTGCAGCTAACCTTTCAACAGAGCACCTGCCATCATCATTAAAGGGTCCACAGAGCTCTGTTACAGAGTAATAACCTTGGCAGCCTGTGCCCTGTGTCAAACCCCTCTCCAGAGCCAGTTATAGAATTTGGTTCTCTCTGGAACTCAGTCACTCATAACACAGAAATTGGCCTCAGTGACCTTTCTATTTTTAATTGCAGTCTTATTTTCCTTTTTCCATCATTTCTCTTCTGCTTAGCCTCTATAATGCCTTGTTTCAGGTCAGGCTCAGCTCAGCTTCCACTTTCTTCATTTAACCTCTCAATTCTCCTGACAGCTCATTCTTTTCCTTTGTCAAAGCTGCACTTTGCAGAATGTTCTCAGTCTATAATTGAAGTTTGGGTTCATGTTTAGCAAAAGTATGTATGCATTTTATTTCTAATTATAAAGTACTACTTTATAACTTGAAAGAAAATATTTATTGAGCAGGAACTGCAGTAAGCATTAGGGATGGAGCACTGGTTGATGTTGTCGCTGTCTTCAGTGGCGCTAACATCCTAGAGGGGACAGCAGATTATAAATTAATGTACATTCAATAGAAGTGAGATAGTGATAGTGCAATGAAGAAAAACAAAGCAGGGTGAGGAAATAGACAAGAACAGAAAAGTGAAGAAGTAATATCTTGGGTAGAGTCAGGAGGACCTGTCTAAATTGAGCTCATAGAGGAATGAATTGAGGAAGTAGACTCTGTAAAGGCCAGGGGAAGTAGGTGCCAGGAATAAAGGCTAATAAATGTTGAAAAGGGAGGCCACTGTGACCTGTGGGTACAAGAGGGTAGTGGTGGAAAGGGGGAGATGTGGGCCAGGGACAGATCTCATACAGCCCTAAGGAAAAACTTTAAGGAAGCCACTGGAGAAGAATAACAGAATGATATGGTCTGAATTATGTATTAATAGAACTATTCTGGCTGCTGTGTGGAGAATTGGCTGGGAGGTGGGGGAAGTTGGGGTAGGCAAGAGTGGAAATAGGGAAGCCAAGTAGGTGGCTATTCAAGTAAGATTTTAAGCAAAATTTTAAGGATGGCAGAAGAGGTTATCAGAAGTGGTCAAATTCAGAATATATTTTCTCTAATGTATGCTCCTCTGAAGAGAGGAGTCAAGAAATTAGACTTAGATTTTTGGCCTGAGCAAAAGGAGAATAAAGAAACAATTAATAATTTGTAGAAGCCTGGGAGGCTGCACATATCTCATTTGTGTGGTAGACAGGGAAGAAATTCAAGAGTTCTGATTGCATGTAAATTTGAGATGCTAGACTTGGAAAATTTGAGATGCTAGACTTGGAAAATTCAAAAGAATGAAAAGGCATTTAAATAATCTCAAATACCTATTAACATTATAGTTTTTTTCTTTCTGAAAAATACACTTTATGTTTTTTATTTAGCTTTAAATATACCTTATTTCAAAATAATTGTGTTCTTTGAACTCATGTACAAAACTATACTTACTGCATTAGATGGTGTTTAGATGTGTAAAGGAAAATTTCTGAAGTTCCCTGTATGCAAACTGAAAATATCTGTGCAAGTTTTAAATATACAAGTCTGAAAAGACTCCAAGAAAGTCCAAACCTTAACATTTTAAAAAGTTGCTAGTCTTCTCTCAATATAAATGCAGTGTGGGAACATTCTAGTAATAGGTGGATATATAAACCTGTCTCTATTTCCTTAGTAATATGTGTTTAGTATTAATAAAGAATAGAGCAGGATAAGGTCAGCTTCATAAGAAGCTCTGTATTAGTCTGAGGAGAAGGTGGTATTGATTTTTAGAAACTTAGAAGTTGCAGTGGTTTGCAAAGAAACATCCTGGACTGAGAGTGAAGAGAGTTGCTTTCCAGTCCTAGCATTATCACTTTACTATGTGGCCATCAGTCACATGATCTCTCTGGCATACATTTGAAGTTAGGTCTACACTATTTTGCTTATATAGCTCATAGGACTATTTTGAGGATTCAACAAAATAATGTATGTGAAAATACTTTTAGAATGGTGAAACTATAGAATATTTTATATATAATAGGTGGATATGTAAGCCTCTATTTCCTTAGTTATCTGTGTTTAGTATTAATAAGGAATAGAACAGGATGAGGTCATATATCCTACAGATTACATAGGCACAGTTTTTGTTATGTTGTACCATACAAATATGCTAATGGTGGATTTACATGTATAAAACAATCAGTTTTCAGGGCACCTGGGTGGCTCAGTCAGGTAAGCGTCTGACTTGATTTTGGCTCAGGTCATGATCTCGTGGTTTGCGTGATCAAGCCCCAGGTTGGGCTCTGCTCTGACAGTGTGAAGCCTGCTTGGGATTCTCCCTCTCTCTCTCCCTCTCTCTCTCTCTCTCTGTGCCTCTGCCCCTCCCCTGCTTTCACTCCTCTCTCAAAATAAATAAATCTTTTTTAAAAATCACTTTTCTTGGGGCGCCTGGGTGGCGCAGTCGGTTAAGCGCCCGGCTTCAGCCAGGTCACGATCTCGCGGTCCGTGAGTTCCAGCCCCGCGTCAGGCTCTGGGCTGATGGCTCAGAGCCTGGAGCCTGTTTCCGATTCTATGTCTCCCTCTCTCTGCCCCTCCCCTGTTCATGCTCTGTCTCTCTCTGTCCCAAAAATAAATAAACGTTGAAAAAAAAAATTTAAAAATCACTTTTCTTAAGACTAACAGCTATAAAATTACACATTACCTGGAATTAAAGCTATAATTTTCTCATATCTTAATATCACAATACAGATAATTATAATTAGAATAAAATGACATGTAACATACCTTATCTACTATGATTTACTGACATAAATAAACATGGCAATTGTTAATGAATCTCTATTAGGAGAACATGTGGGTAAAAAAAAAAAAAAAAGCTCAGTAGGTGATATAATCTAAGCATCCACTACAACCAAAAGTTTTTCTGGATACCCTGTTAATTTTTATGTGAGATACCTGCATAAATATAATTGTATAATTCCTGTTCTAGAGAAGTTGAAATCATCTTTGAGGGTGTATGTATGTATATCTATTAGGCTTCTTTATTTTATTTGTATAACTTCATGTATATTCTACCTTGAATTATAAATATCTTTCAAAAACTGTAGAAAGAGATATGCCACATGGATAAAATTGAATTGAATGGAGATTCAACAGCAATGCTAATTTATACAGCTAAAGAACTTTAAGTCTTAAAATTATTCATTTTATTTCATAACCTCACATAAGTAATATAGAGCTGTTCTACAGTGAACATTGAGTAGGCATGAAAATACACTTGTTACTCATAAAGTGTAATAAGACTTATTAAATGTATATATCTATACCAGCAGGTACATTGAAAAGAGCATATGAAAATTGTTTCACTTGTTTATTTATATAATGCCTTATTCCAAAAAAAATACTTGAATTTTTTTATGAAACAATATCAGTAAAATGATATGGTCAAGGAAAAGGGAAAATGAAGGTGGGAAAAAAAACCATGAAGCTGGGAGGCCATGTTATTACAAAAACACCAATGCCAAAAGTACCTCACAAGGGATTTGATAACTCATATTTAGTTCTGAGCTTCCTGGAAGGCCCAGCACAAGAGGAAACATGAGTTATGAGTCACAGTGTCAATTTTATGAAAGCAAAGCAATTTGCTGCAATGTGGGAATTTTTGTTGTTATTGTGTTTTGTTTTCCCCAAAAAGAACACATTTGTGTAAGTAGGTATAACTTGAATGGTATAGGCTGACATTTCCTTTTCTCATGTAAAATGCTGTGGTTACCAGTTTGGTAATGAGTCTTGAAACTGAGAATCAGGGGCGCCTGGGTGGCTCAGTCGGTTGAACGTCCGACTTCGGCTCAGGTCACGATCTCACGGTCCGTGAGTTCGAGCCCCGCGTCGGGCTCTGGGCTGATGGCTCAGAGCCTGGAGCCTGCTTCCAATTCTGTGTCTCCCTCTCTCTCTGACCCTCCCCCGTTCATGCTCTGTCTCTGTCTCAAAAATAAATAAACGTTAAAAAAAATTAAAAAAAAACAAAAAACAAAAAAAACTGAGAATCAACCTGTATAATCTGCTGGTGCCACAGAGATCACCTATGCTTTAAAAGAAATTTCAAAAAGTAATCTAATTTGGCAAAGTAGGCAATGACCTAGAAATTTATGATGAACAAAACACAGGGAAGTAGGAGAGGTTTGCAAAAGAAAGGGTATCAAGCTAAAATCTGAAACTATGGTCTTATATCTGATACCATTGCTTATTATTAGTTTTATTGCCAACAAAAGGGAAAATTTCTTAGCCTGCACTTTTTTGTTGGAAAATTTCTGATTTTGATATGGATGACATTTAATCTACCTTTCTAACTTAGAATCTGAGTTTGCAATTGTACTCTGGAGTCAGATAAACAAGGTAGGTTGTCTTGGAAAAAGAAAATAATATTCAGGACAATAGTGAGTGTGAGAGTAACAGAAAAAAAGATAATGATTCATTATATGTATTAATGTATTAATTCTGTCATATTTTAAAATATCTAATTTTAGCATAAAGATTTTAGCAAAGCTTTTCTAAGAGTTATTTTAGAAAACTTTTTCAAACTGTAAAATAAGAAAATGATCCAGTATTTGGAAGATAAAATTAAAGACAACTGCTATACTTTATGTATTCATTTCTTTTTTTATATCAGTAGGTTTATAACATTGTTTTCTGATTATATAAGAAATACATGTTCATTGTTTAAAAAAAACTGGAAAGAAGGGTAAATACGAAAATAAAACTCATCCATACCTACACCTCCTGAGAAAAAAGTCACAATTACTATCTTGGTGAATTTCCCTCTAACACTCTTTCTGGGTATTTAAGTATGATAACAAAACATTTATTAAGTTTATTATGTGTCACAAATTATGCTAAATACTTTACCGGCATTTTCTCATTTAACTTTTCAACAAACCTCATGCGTGTGTATATATTAGTATTTAGTATTTAGCATATATATGTATACATATATATATTAAATTTGTAATGTCCCATATGTACCATTTTAAATTCTCTTTTTTTCTTAGGACTATATTGTGAACAGTACCTCATATGTCCTAGAGGTACTCTTTTGGTGTTCTGGGATCCAAATGTCTAGTGTTTGGAGAAGGGAGTTCCCTACACCTTCAACAGGCAATACTCAGACACTGCAAGGTATCCATGAACTTAACTCCATTACACTCAATTCTGACACCATCTACCCAAAGGTACCATCAGATTCCACAGTTTAAGTATTCCGTCCTACAAAACTGCCCTCTCTCCCCTTTTCAGGAAGCCAGTCACCAGCCCAGATTGTTACTGTACTTCTGACTGACTGGCTATAAATCAGAGGTTCTCACTACCCTCTCCTCAGGTTTGATTAATTTGCTAGAGTGGCTCACAGAACTCAGAAATATTTTACTTACTAGATCACCAATGTATTATAAAAGTATATAACTCAGGAACAGCCAAATGAAAGAGACGCATAGGACAAGGTATGGTACATGGGAACAGCATAGAGAATCCATGCCCTCTCCAGGTGCAGCATTCTCCCCAAATCTCCACGTGTTCACCAACCCAGAAGCTTTCTGAGTTTTTTGGAGGCTTCATTATATAGCCATGATTGATAAAATCAGTGGCCATTGACAACTCAATCTCCAGCTTGTCCCTTCTCCTAGAAGGTCTGGGGTTGGGACCAGAAGTTCCAGCTCTCTAATCACTTGGTTGGTTTCACTGGCAACAAGCCTCTATCCTTAAGTGCTTTCCCAAGGTCACCCTATAAACATGACACAAGATACCTTTATTACACTCAACACTTAGGAAATTCTAAGAGTTTGGGGAGCCATAAGTCAGGAACCATGGAGAAAGACCAAATACCTATGAGAAATATATTTTGGTTATCTGAATGACCAAATATACACTTTTCTTATAAATTACAGTATCTCAGGTACCCATTACTTCATGGCACCCTCATCTCATAGCCTGCAAGGGATAGCAGTATGACCTCATGGTCCCAACTTCTGTCTAACTGAACAAGAATGAACTCCTTGCCAAGTAGGGCCAATCCACCAATCCTGCCTGAGAAAGTGGAATTGAGACAGACTGATAGTAGAAAACCCAATTTAATAGCATGTGTATGGGGAATCCACACAGTCAAGATATTCCAAAGACAATGAGGCAACAGGAAGCTTACCTGAGCTAAGGAGAGGGGATGGTCTGAGGACACAAAGGGGAAAAAGCTCATTAGCAAGAAGGTGCAAGGAGATGTTTAGAAGAACAGGTTGCCCTATTATGCAGATAGGTTCCTTAAGTAAGGGGGAGTCTCTGTTACTAGCTCTCTTCCTGTTGCAGGCTCTGCTTTCCAGTGTAAATTTAGGCAGTTGTGGGGGAGGCAGAGAGCTTTTCCTGCATCTGCTGAGTATTTATGACTTTTAACTTGAAGTAGTCTTTATGCCAAAGTGGCATATTTTGGGGCATCTCACCCTGCACCCCTTCAATCTCATAAAAATAAGCTTTATTCTGATCTGAGGGAAATTAATGATCTTAGACATTAGACACAGCCTTTTATTTTACATGTAGTTATGTATTTTGTGACTATCTTAAACTTACACAGTGCTTTACTCTTGAAAACATTTATTCAATATTCATTTAACAAACATTTATTAAGTATATACAGTGTTCTAGAATGTACCAAGTGCTGGGACACAGTAATAAATAAAACAGTCCCTGCCCTAAAAGCTCAATTCTTGTATAGGATTTACATAACAATCTCAGAAAGTTCAGATAATCTTGGGTATTGAAGACAAAAATTATTTCTGAAAGTATAAATGTCTCTATAGTATAAGAAATAGAGGTAGTGGCACCTGGGTGACTCAGTTGGTAAAGTATCAGACTTTAGCTCAGGTCGTGGTCTCATGGTTCGTGAGTTTGAACCCCACATCAGGCTCTGTGCTTATGGCTCAGATCCTGGAGCCTGCTTCAGATTCTCTCTCTCTCTCTCTCTCTCTCTCTCTCTCTCTCTCTCTCTGCTCCTCCCCCACTTGTACTCTGTATCTCTCTCTTTCTCTCTCTCAAAAATAAATAAACATTAAAAAGAAAAGAAATAGGGATAAATTACTTGACTTCCTTCTTGTCAGCCAGGAGCTGAGTCTACCTAGAAATTACTACACATTAGAATATTTCAACTAATCATGTACAAAGGTATCATGTGATTACAATTTAGTATATGATACGCACGTGTGACTCAAACACCAAGTACTACTCTCTATTCTATTTACAAAAATTGATAAGAAAAGACTTTCATCATATAAAATGTGTAGAATGTCCCCAAACTCTGTTTTATCTTTATACATTCTCTGTAACTTAGTTTCTTTCTTTTTTTTTTGTAAGAAGAGGGATTTGATCCTAGTTAAGAAAACACAATTCAGTACTATTGCATAATTGTTTCTGTCTTTGAACTGCATTGTCGATAACACTTCAAAAGAAACTGGGTATGGACCCTGACACATAAATTAAAATGTCAACATTAAATTATATCTCTATGATAAAAAGGGAAAAAAAACCCTCACAAGACTTTTAACACACTCCTGATGTCCTATTGCTTTGCTTCTCAGCCTCAGTTTTTCATTTGTCCAAAAACTATTTCTGTGACAGAAACATGCCCTCTTTTTATTAAGAAGATCTAGCATTGTAACTCTGTTAAAAGAGAGAGAGAGAAAAAAAACTATTTAGAACTTAGCTTAGAAGCTATCTTCTGGCCCTGGCCATAAAAAGTAAAGGTAAAATCACTTTTATTTCTCCCCAACCCCCAACACACATACAATGCTCCAAGGACTTGCTTTCCCATTCAAAAAGTGGCCTAGTGATTGGAACGGAGTCAGGATGTACTTATAGAAAGACAGATTATTAGTAGGCCGTGTCAGCATAATAGTAGGATAGTGTTATAAACATCAAGGAACATAATTCTCTAGTCCCAGTGCTAGTGGGTAGCAAGTTAAGGAATTGTTATCTGAATGTCTCTAGTATCAAGGCACCATGCCTTCCAGCATGCTTCACTGAAACAACTCATAGATATATCCCTTCTATTTTTCTAACCACTTCCCTATTCTTATGCTTCTTTTTTGTGTAGTACTGAAAAAAGAATAGTTTTATAAGTCAGAAATATGTGGGTTTCAATCTTGATGCCACTTAATAACTGTGTCAACAGTTAAACTCTTTAAACTCTTTAAACCTCAGATTCCTCACCTGTGGAGTGGTTGGAAAGACCCTCAAGGAGGTGGAACATAAACCTCCATTCCTAAGTGTGGACTGTGCATAGTGGTTTCCCTTCTGGTGGTTTCTTTTGCCATCCAAAGAGTGCATGAAGAAAAGAGGAAAAACAGAGGACTTTATAGCAGAAAAATCTGACAAACACTCCCCCCAAGGTTAACATCAACAATGGTGAATCATGTGGATAACATATATCCTAGACTTCATGTGATAAGAATGACACTTTTCCTCTGTGATCTTCCTTCCCAAAAATCCCATAAGCCCAGTCTCATTATGAGAAAAACACCAGAAAAACCTAAACTGTAGGACATTCTGCAAAATGTCCCAACCAAAACCACCCAAGAAGGGGGAAGTGACATTTATCTTTACTTGTTAATGAAGTTCAAAATATTTTTAGTTACATAGTGTTAGACAATTATATATTGTTCAAAATATACATTCCCACCCTATTGACATCAGGTTTGGCCATGTGACTTGCTTTGACAAATGAAATGTGAACAGAGGTGAAACATGTCCTTCTGAGCCTTTATCTTGTGATTTTGTCATGCTGTGTCTCTCTGAAACCTCCATGAAGGCCTCTTTGTCAATCAGCCCTAAGTGAAGACAGTGAACTGCCCATTGGCAGTTAATCTGTGATAGACATGTAGCATAAGAGAAAGAAATGTTTTATATGCTACTGAGATGTTGGAGTCATTTTATGACAGCAAAACTAGGCTTAAACTGAGGACTTAACTCTAATCAAGTAATTCAATCCATACCTTTTCCCCATGTTTCCCTCCCCTCTCCTCCCCCTCTTCTTCTACCAACTTCTTAGACTACATTTACTGATTTCTGAGTTTCTCCTTCCTCTAATAACTCTTTAGATTTGAGCAGTCCAACATCCCTCCTTAAATTTGCTTTTAGCTATTTCTGTCACTTTCATTTTTCTGGTATTTTCAGCCAGAGGCACCAGTGAATGATTGAGGTTCAGATAAAATCCCTCTGCTACTCATCTGATTTGCCCTTTATTCACCCCACATTTGTGTCCTGGTGAAATTAGATTAAAATTAACATCCAGAAACTCTTTGAGTGAGAGAAGAAACCACCACAAGGGATGAAGGTTGTTTTTAAAGAAGTTAGAAGCTGATTATAGGCATGTAAGTCTCATACTTTTTTTTTTTCTCTTTGCAGTAGCTATCTCCTGAATCACTGCCCAGTTGCCAGCTGCAAGTCCTAGCTCCACAGTAAGTCCGGCCAATTCTGAAATTCTAGTTGACTCATCCAACCTTCATGTTCACTCAGGGCTTACTTAAACATCCAAACTGACTTAAAATGTAGATTCCCTCATCCTGACATATCTGCACCTGGTATATGATACAAAGGGTAAATGGGCAGAAAGAACTCCTCTTAATCATGTCCAATTTCAGTTCCACATGCATGCAACGTTTATGAGAACATAATGTCATTAGATTTATCCAACCTTCACAAAATAAAACTATCCATTCAACCATTTTTACAGGACATAAATGTCCACAGCACAAAGCCAAAAGAATCTCTTAAGGGTGATGCTGTCAGGCAATAGCAGAAGGAGTTGGTGTTCTGGAGTCAGACACAGTTCACACAAGCTTTGAGATTAATTTCATTGACACAAAGAGAGAAGGCATTGCTGACTGCCAACAGGTAAGCATACATACAATTTTTTTTAGTCCTGTAAAAAAGATTGAGGAGTTTGATTTGCTTTCTCAGTTTCAATCTTAAAATTCATGTTGCCTTCTAAAGAGTTCATTTATCTCTTTCATGTGAAGACATAGAATATGTCTGCTTAGATGGGTGCTTTGGGCATCTGGGTGCAAAATCGGAGGAGAAGGGTCAATCTGTAGGAGAGTTGGTTGTTTAAGAGTAACTCATGTATTTCCTCCATGAAAAGTCCTATTGGCACAGTGTATTGGGGGGATTAAAAGAGACAGTCACACAGCAGTGGGGTGTTATGGTGGTAGAGAAAAGAACATTATTGGATTTCAGGAAAATACAAAAGGTTCTAGAAGACAACCTGGTATAGGATACATTTTTATGGTATAACGACTTAGATGTATAGTTGAGAAGGAAAGAAAATTGTCCCGTTTATTTTGCCATAATTGGCAATTAGACAAAATTTGTAGAAATCTGCTTCCAAACCCTATTGCAATCTGATGGTGAGTGGGATTCTACAGCTTCTAAAAAGCTGATTGGGCAATTTTCACAATGTGTAAGAATCTCTGCAGAATTTCCTCTACTATTCCTTTTGTGACTAAGAAAGAGGGGGAAGAGAGGAAAGTGATGGATGGGACAATCCAAGTAGAAAACATAATTGCCTTTGAAGTTTTGTTTAATTCAGCAAACTGGTCTCTAAATTTCTGAGCTTACTATGGAAACTTTTGTTGGTCATCAAATTTTTATTTTTCCCTATTGCTTGCTCAGTTGTTTTTATTTATGTGTGTGTTTTTTAGATTACTGTCTGCTTTAAATCTTATTGTTAAAGTTTCTTTATGGGAGCAAGAGCCAACTTACTAAAACTTTAAACTTTTTTCATGTACAAAAGTTCATTATACTGTCTTGATAATGGTTTTTTAAAATACATATTTAAACACGACTTACACCATCTCCTTGAAGACAAAGCAGAAAAGTCACGTATTAAATATTCTGATCACCACATACAGTTGCTAAAAAGAATAAATCAATAGAAACAATTAAAAGTGTGTCAAACATAATAAAAAAGAACAATTACCAATCATACAGATGGTTATCATCTTGACAGCTTGAGATAGAGGTTAAGCCCAGAAAGTACAGCATTTGAATTCATGAGAGAAAGGAATGCACTCTTAAAATATCAAAAAGTAGAATCCAGTACTTTTCAGAATATATTTCTTGTCTTATTAGGACTTGATGTAATGCACTCATGAGATCTAAATGAAACATAATGAATTGTTAATATTGTGTGTACTTGTGGCTACATCATTTGTAGAAAACTATTATTTTGAAAACATCAATATTGAAACATTAGCATATTACTTAAAAATAAGGGGGGATGGATGAGCACTAAGGTGAGTCGCTAGGAGTAAAATTCCCTGGACTTCTAGCTTCAACGTCTGGCTAAACAAGGTCTTTGAGTTGAAGGAGAATAGAAAGGGAGCCTGAGATTTAGGGGATATGGTGAATGCGTTCTTTGTTGGAATGGGCACTAGTCTACTCTAGGATATTATTTATTTCCTTGTGTACTAAGTCTAGATGATACAGGTATTTGGAGTTACTTGACCGGTAACATATATGCATATGACAAAGAAATAATAAATACTAATATAAATAGAGAAAAATGTGTTCTGGATGTTTTACTAGACAATAGGATTAGTCATATCACAGGACTGACCTGTAAATTTGTTTAGATTTGTTTGTACATGTCTTTGTTAGTAACTTGCCTCAATGTTGAATCCTCTTCCCAAGCCTGTCTAGCACCCTCAAAAAAAAAAAAAAAAAAAAGAGAAAATTCAGAACTTTTATCTACTCTATCAGAACTCCTAAGAAGTACTTATCCTAACTTAAATGAACTGTTCTATCACTTGTTTCATTGGAGTAGTGACTCCTTGGCTTTTCATTATAGGAACTATATTCTACCCATTCATGGTGATCTTGTGTCCTTCTGATGGAATAAAAGTTGACACATTTGTGCCTTTGCTTATGTGCTCCTCCTCCTGGAATGCCCATGGCTCTAAACTTGGTAAACTTTATTCATACTTTAAAGCCTAGGTCAATGGTATCTTCTTGAAGATTTGCCGTACAGAGCAGGCAGTCAATAATTAATGCTTCTTTACACTTATTAAAATGTGTGGTCAAATATATAAATCTTTTTCAACAAAATTCTTTTAAACAAATTTTACATCATATAGTTGCTGATTTCTAGCTAGTAATGTTGGATTTAAAACTAGCGGTGAATTTCAAAGACTTGAATTAAAAACCTCATACTGCCCCTTACTATTTAAAAAAAGGCTCTTATATTCCAATAGTGGAATGCTTTTTGTTTTTTCTTTTATCCTACATAAATGTCTTAGTTTCCTTTTATTTATTTTTTCCTATTACACTGTGCAGCAGACTTGGCTTATCTTCATGTACATCATATTTTTTATCATGACTGCTATTTTCTAACCTTTCATCACATGATAAACTAATCCATTGATGTATTATCATATCTGGGAGCATGCCATATCCAGGAGCGAATCTTACAGTTATTACAGCTCAGTTTTTTTTTAATGAAAGTATACATTTTTACTAAAGGAATTTTGCCTTTTGAGGGTTTTTTTTTCCAACTAAGACAAACTCTTTGAATGTTTTTATTATCATTTTGATAATTACTGCTACTTCTCATACAGTTTTATTTTTATGAATAAATTGCCTGAGAGGGTGACTTTGGCTTCCCAGGAGCAATTTATGCTGACTTTCTGGTTTGTGTTAAGGTCACCAAACAAATAACTTCAAAATTAGCAAGGTATTAGTATATTAAGTATGAAATGAGATTTTTTAAAAAGTGTATATGAGTGGATAGCATCTGAATTCCTCTTAGGGAGACAAATGTTTTTGAAAAGGAAAGTGCCTGTGGTGTGGAAGATGAGGACTGAGGATTACAATATATGGAAGCATTAGTCAAGTGTTCAGCAAGGAAAGTTATCACAAATTTGGGAGTTTCAGTGACGACAAGAAAAGTGAGAGAGGGATTAGTCAGACAGGGGAAGCGCTCAAATTATATGGCAGAAGACTGGAGCCTGAAGAGAGTTAGTTGATGCATAATTTCTTCTAGCAGAGCTATTGAAGGAGTTTTAAGAAAGGGATTATCTAATATTCAGTTTTAAAATGTTTTCTATGTAACTTTGTGCTGTAACTGCCTCTTCCGTTGTCTTAAAATTTCAGAGAAGTCATCTACACAAATAATTGACATGATTTTGAAGAAATCAAGGAAAAGTCTTTGCCCCTTCCTCTTTTGTATAAGACAGAGCACACAGAATAATCACTGGGGATGAGATAACAGTAACACTCAGAGTTCAGCAAGAATAGAAAATGAGACCTGCTGGTGTACATGAAAACACCAGCTAATAAACATCTCTCTGAAGTTAGAGTAGTGGGGAAAGCGTGCAGGTTTCCTACTTCCTGAAGTGATAGAAGGGTTGAATAAATTTTATGTTAATCTTAAAAAAAAGTGTTGGGGTGCCTGGGTGGCTCAGTTGGTTAAGTGTCTGACTTCAGCTAAGGTCATGATCTCGCAGTCCATGAGTGTGAGCCCCACTTTGGGCTCTGTGCTGACAGCTCAGTACCTGGGGCCTGCTTGAGATTCTGTGTCTCCCTCTCTTTCTGCCCCTCTCCTGCTCTGTCTCCCTCTCTCAAATATAAATATATGTTAAAATTTTTTAATAAAAAAGCAGTGTTAATTTTGTTGACATTTGGGATACCTGTATAAATAATAAATACCAGACCTATAAAAATTACTTTTATAAAATTTTTTTTTCTAGAAAATGGTACTATCAATCCAGATTTTTTCTTTGTCATCTGATTATGTCATATTTTTTATGTCATCTACGTGTGTGTGCTGACACTGGGACATGGAATGGAACAGAATCCAAAAGCCATGATTCAGGTTCAAATCATTGTTTGGAAATATCATGGTGACAATACTAGTTCATGCCTGGTGCTTCACTAGCTGTGTGATATCGGGCATGTATCTCAGTAGTGTTATGCCTCAGATTTTGTTTTTGTTGTTGTTGTGTTTTGTAAAAAAGTAAATAATAATCTTGGGGCACCTGGGTAGCTCAGTCATTTAAGTGTCCAATTCTTGATTTAGGCTCAAGTTGTGATTTCATGGTTCATGGGATCCAGCCCTGCCTTTGGATCCACACTGCCAGCTTGGGATTCTCTCTCCCTCTCCGCCCCCCACCCCTGCTCCTCACCCTGCCCACAGAGTCTCTCCCTCTCTTTCTCTGTCTCAAAATAAATAAACTTTAAAAAAATCTTGGAATAGCTTTGAGAATTAAATAATATAACATATGCAAAACATTAAGCACAGTGCCTGGAACCAAGTAAGCATTCAATGAATGGTAGCATTATTTATTTGTTTGGTTTAAAATTATTATTTGGAGAAAAAAAGTTAACATTGGTAAAATTATTCACATTCCTTTCAATTCTTATCATTCCAGAGAGCATTGTCTGTAAACATTTGAGAAGGATTTTTGGAACAGAATTTTAAAGAATTTAGGTTTTTCAGCCTACATCAATGTCAATCTCATGGACATAAATTTATACTACCTGAATGAGGCCTACGGGAAATCTCAAGTGACCCAAGGGCGTTAGTTTCCTTCAAATCCTCCTACCAACTGATTTGTCATCCTGAGACTGAATTAGCCTAGGTTGAGACATAATCTTTCACAGATGCCTCACAAACTGAGAAATCACTAGAAGAATCCATAGCAGCTGGTGGTACAAAAGCCAAAGTCATAGATTGCATGTTGAATATGTAATGCTGCCACTCTAACCTTATCCCAGAAAATTTTCTTTTATCATCAAGATTTAAGTATCAGAGTTTAGGACTTCCTCCATATTCTAGAATGTGGCTTAAATATCATAGATTAGAGATGATGAAAAAGACTTTGTCATAGTAGGAGGCAACTCTTTCTTAAAATTGAGAAAATTGAATGCCAGGAATGTTAGTAACTGCTCAAGTCAATAGCAAGTCATGT
Organism: Herpailurus yagouaroundi; assembly: GCF_014898765.1. Taxonomy (NCBI): domain Eukaryota; kingdom Metazoa; phylum Chordata; class Mammalia; order Carnivora; family Felidae; genus Herpailurus; species Herpailurus yagouaroundi. Next base: position 72,661,209 of record NW_024412400.1, on the reverse strand, counting down.
ACTTCTTTTAAATGAAATAAAAGTAGAAAACTATATGGTCTGACCTCTAGTATGGTCACCGGTAATTAATTTTTGTTACAACCTTGTTGAGGCCTAATTGACATACAATAAACTACATATATTTAAAGATTATATGTTGATTAGTGTATATATATATATATATATGCTAATAAAGCCCTCACAACAATTAAAACAATGTACATATTCTTCACCCTCTAAAAATTCATCATGTCTTTTTGTGATATCTTCCTGCTGCCCTCCCTTGCTGCCCTTCCTTGCACCCCACCTCTACTGTCCTAAGCAATATATGATATATAATATATATAATGATTATTATAGTTTAATTTGCATTTCCTAGAATTCTTATGAATAATTACACATTGTCTATATTTTGTTTGGCTTCTTTCACTCAAAAAATTATTTTGAGATCTATATCTGTCTTTGCAAATATCAACATTGTACCCTTTTATTGCTGAAAAATATTCCATTCTGGAATGTACCACAATTTGTTATTCATTTACCTAGTGTGCAGGTGGTGATGGTAGACATTACGGTTATTTACAGTTTTTGGCTATTAAAAATAAAGTGGCTATGAGCATATATACATGTCTTTGTATACAAGTCTTTGAGTCAGACTTGCTTTTGTTTTTCTTGGGTAAATACCTAGGACTGGGTGAAATATTTGAATCATTTTGTAGGTATGTGTTTAACTTTTTAAGAAATGGCCAAACTGTCTTCCAAGGTGTTGTACCGTTCCCAACAGCAGCATATGAAAGTTCCAGTTGCTTCACATCTTTACCAACATTTTGTATAGCCAATCTTTTTTATTTTAGCCATTCTGGTGGATGTGTAGAGGTATGTCATTTCAGTTTTTATTTGTATTTCACTACTGACTAATGATATTGAGCATATTTTCATGTGCTTGTTTGCCATCTATATCTTTGATAAAATACCTATCACGATCTTTCGCCCATTGTTTGATTATGCTGTTTATTTTCTTGGTACTGAGTCGTAAGAATTTTTTACATTATTCTGGATAAAAGTCCTTTGTCAGAAATTTTATCTTGCTTTCACATTGGTTGAATGCAAGTGGTGAGATCAGATGTCCTTACCTTCTTCCTGACTTAAGGGGTAAACATTTCACCACCCAGATGTTGCCCTATCAGGTCAAGGAAGTTCCCTTACATTTATTCAACACAATTTTTTTGTTTTTTGTTTTTTCGGACAGAATTCCTCTGGTGCCATGGGAGAGAGCTTATCTGCGCTATTTAGCATTCTCCACAGGCATAGAACCTCTTATGTAAAAGTAAAAGTTGAAAGCATGTATGGGAATCAAGCTATACTAGCCACACTAGAAACTAATACTTGCTTCTGAGAGGAATGAAAAAATATCAATACATGTGCCTGTGTTCTTTCTATGCTTATGGTAGAAATTAATAGTTGATCAAGCATTCTTTCCCAGGGACCCCAAATGCAGAGACACCAGATCATCACAGAGTCTAAGTAGCCACTAGAGTTGGCATGTTTGATGAAAATTTGCTATCCCTGATCTGTATAATATTTCCACATAAAACATAAAAAAAAATTCAGTGATTTGGCAGAATACAGATGTGGGTGTGATATCACTTGGTTTCTGGATATGGTCAGTAAACAACTTTAGAAAATCATCTTATAGCTTTGGGAGGCTTTTCATAAATATTCCTTCAAACAACCTTGTGGAGAGGGCAAGGATCTGGAGAAGCCTGATCATTTAGGAAACTGTAGAACCATAAGATGTTCCTGAAGGAAAGTTTTCTTAGTATCATCTAACTCAGAAGTACTGTTTTTAGCTTCAGAACATTTTCTTTTAAAGAACCTTACAAAAAGTCCAATATATAATAAGCCAGATAAAATTAAGACTGTATAGTTCCCTCATGCCCCACTCTTCCATCTCTTGGGAGCCCCTGATATATCTCTTTGAAAAATGCTAATGCTCCATTGAGCAAAGTTTCAAAACCACTGATCTTATCCAACTTTCACTTTATGAAGGTTGAAGTGTAAGGAGTGATGTCAGGTGCCTAAGATCACCCGGGTATAGAATGACAAATGAGACTTGAAGACGGACATCTTGATCCTGGTCTGATATTTTCTTCTGTATTATATACATATGAGTTGTTAAAGATAATATTAAGACTATATGGCTACATAAAACTTTACAAAGCACTCTTTCACTTATGATATCATTTGGTTCCCAAGCATCTTCATTTCCAAATCAGGAAATTGAGGCTCAAAGAGAAGTAACTTTCCCAAGATCACAGAACTGATATGTTGTTATATTGAGGCTCAAGTACAGCATTACCTATACTTAAGCTAATATGCCATGCATTCTCTGTACCCACAGAAATTCAGAGCTCATAGACTTCTGCCAAGTTCTAGACTCGTATATCCAACCATTCATAGGCTCTCTTCATCTCCACCTTTAATGCCCCACAGATATTCCCAACTTGTCACATCCAAGGTTGAACTAACATCTCTGTTCCCCCCTCAAACACATGTAGATGGGGGTTGGACATCTGTGTTTCAAAAAGTCTCCCTAGATAATACTAATGTACAGCTAGGATGATGAACCTTTTGTCTAGAGAATAGAACCCCAGCTCCTTAACACAGCAAACAAAATCTCCGTGACATTCCAGGCCACATCTCTAATCTGATCCTCTGCTACTCTGTGCCTGACACTTTGTACTCTAGGATCATAATATTTGCAGTTTATTGAACTTGATACATTCTTTCACCCTTTTGCACAATGTGTTTCTTCTGTCTTCCCAGATACCTAGCAAACTCTTATTTATCCTTCAAAACCCTGCTCAAGCAGTGTCTCTCGTGTGAGGATTTAACTGACCTCTTCAGGCTCAGCTCAGGCTATTCTTGTTTCATCTTACTATGTACATTATTCTATTATTACATTTTATAATAATAGCTCACTTAAATGGTAGTCTCCTTATTAGACTGTTGACAGACCCTTATCTTGTTCATATTTTTTTATGTAATGGAAACGAAGTTTTTCCTGTCTATCACCACTTCTCATTTTCCCTCATTTTGCCTCAGTACAATTTTCCTGATTTTGTGAGACCATGCTTTCTCCTGTACATGAAGGAACCATGAACTTAGTTCACGGGCATCTCCTGCATGTTATCTATAACAGAAGTGAAGGGATTGGCAGCAAAAGTAAGTAAAGTTAATAATCTAGAGATAGATGACCACAGACAAAAGTACTATTAATTGACCAGTTAAACAACACACATTTATTATGTATCTGTTCTATGTTTGGCACTGTATTAGACATCCCAGCATTACAATAATATGTAAACTTCTTTACCTGAGATTGCAAACTCTCTAGTTTGCCACCTTGACCCATATGAAGGACTTGAGGTATGTCAAGCATATTTGAAGCTTAATGATGAATAAATAGGGAGCAACTAATATTTACTCCCAAAACCTTAAAATAAGAAGAATAAGCAACACATTATATGATTTGTTTATAAGAGCGTTTTCCAGCCTTATGGTAGATCCCTATAATTCTTCAAGTAGAGTCTCTTCTTGTTAATACAAGGGTCTGATCCCTGTTAAAATGTAAATAACCTCAGAAAGGAAAACATTAAGTTATTATTAATTAAATATGTCTTCCCGTTAATGAAATACGTAGGAGTAGAGTTTTTAGGAGGACAGAGGATGAGAGCAGAAGGAAGCATAGAAAAGAGGCATTGGCAAGTGGGCAGAAAGTTGAGTGGAGTGCTGAGAGAGTAGGTGACTCCACAAAGGCCTTGTCACATGAGTTATGGATGATTGTTTTGGGTGAGCGAAATTAAGGTGGATTGTTATATAAGATGAGAAGAATACTAAAATTTGGCTATTTCTAATAATTTTCAAAAATTTATGTACTAATATAAAAAGTAAGTAAGTACTAGAGTGAGCGAATAAAAAAGTTATTGGTAATGAAGCCACTATGTTAGAGACAACCAAATTATCCAATGATTGAGATAGTTCAATAAATTATGATACTTGCAAACATTGGACTTCTTTACAATTATGGCAAGTGATATTCTAAGATAGTACATAATTTCTTAAGATATTATAGGATAGGAAATATATTCAGGATAAATAGTGAAGTAAAACATTGTATTATAAAATAATATGTAATATGTGATTCTAGATTTGGGGGGGAAGATAGATAGATAGATAGATAGATAGATAGATAGATATAGATAGACAGATAAAGGATATGGATAAAGTATCTAACCCTGATGTTAAGTGACTACCTTTTCAGGAGATGGGGGAAGAGACTATAAACATTCATTTTAAGGAAATAAAATTTTTTGCCTATCTATGTTCTTTAATTTTATTTTGAATTACAATTTTAAAACTTTTATCACCTTTTTAAAGGAAGTCCAGTTAGAAGTTATAAAATTGTAATGCATTCTGTAAGATCACATTAAATTATTAATTTTAAGGGACTATGTGGGTGAATGTGCCAGTGAGTACATGATTAAGAACCCCAGTAAGGACTTTGCAAAGAACAGAAGTATCTATACATTACTCAGTGCTCATCATGATAAGTGTACTCTTAATTCCCTTCCCCTGTTTCACCCATCCCCCCACCCACCTCCCCTCTGGTAACCATCAGTTTGTTGTCTATAGTTCAGTCTGTTTTTTGGTTTGTATCTTTTTTTCTTTGTTAGTTTTGTTTCTTAAATTCCACATAAGAGTGAAATCATGTGGTTATTTGTCTTTCTCTGACTGACTTATTTCACTTAGCATTATACCCTCTAGATCCATCCATATTGTTGCAAAGGGCAAGATTTCATTCTTTTTTATGGTTGAGTAATATTCCATTATATGTATATACCACCTCTTCTTTATTCATCTAGAAGTGGGACTGCTTCTATAATTTAGGTATTGTATATAATGCTGAAATAATCATAGAGGTATATTTATCTTTTCAAATTAGTGTTTTTGTATTCTTTGGGTAAATACCCAGTAGTGGAATTACTGGATCATATGGTAAACTCAAAACCATTAGAAGTCATGAAATAATAAAGGTTAGAAATAAATGAAATAAATAAGTGAAGTAGAAACTAAAAAAAAAAAAAACAAAAACAAAATTAAAAAACAAACAAAAAACCAATAGAACGGATCAGTGAAACCAGGAGCTAGTTCTCTGGAAAGATCACAAAATTGATAAAGCTTTAGCCAGATTCATCAAAAGAGAGAGAGAAAGAGGGGTGGGGGGACTCAAGTAAACAAAATTAGAACTGAAAGAGGAGAAATAACAACTGACACCACAGAAATTAAAAGGATTATAAGAGATTATGAAAAATTATATGCCAACATATTGGACAACCTAGAAGAAATAGACAAATTCCCAGAAACGTATAACTTCCCAAAACAGAATCAGGAAGAAAGAGAAAATTTGGACAGACCAGTTACCACCAATGAAATTAAATCCGTAATCAAAAATATCCCAACAAATAAAAGTCCGGGAACAGATGGCTTCATAGGTGAATTCTACCAAACATTTAAAAGAAGAGTTAATACCTATTCTTCTCAAACCATACCAAAAAAAAAAAAAAAAAAAAAAAAAAAAAAAAAAAATAGAAGAGGAAGAAAAGTTTCCAAATTCATTCTATGAGGCAAGTATTACCCTGATTTCAAAACCAGATAAAGGCACTACAACAAAAAAGAACTCCAGGCCAATATCTCTGGTGAACATAGATGCAAAAATCCCCAACAAAATATAGCAAATTGAATCCAACAACACATTAAAAAAATCATTCACTCAATCAAGTGGGATTTATTCCTAGGATGTAAAAGTGGTTCAACATTCACAAATCAAACAACATGATACATCACATCAACATGAGAAAGGATAAAAACCATATGATCATCTCAATAGATGGAGAAAAAGTATTTGACAAAGTGCAACATCTATTCATGATAAAAACCCTCAACAAAACAGATTTATAGGGAATATACCTTAATGTAATAAACACCCACATATGAACATATTAACAAATGAAAAACCCACAGCTAACCTGATACTCCATGGGGAAAAACTGAGAGCTTTTCCCTTAAGATCAGGAAAAAGACAAGGATGTCCACTCTCATTGCTTTTAGTCAATGTAGTACTAGAAGTCCTAGCCACAGCAGTCAGACAAGAAAAAGGAATAAAAAAAACATATAAATTGGTAAGGAAGAAGTAAAGCATTCACTATTTACAGATGACATGTTACTATATATAGGAAACCCTAAAGACTCCACCAAAAAACTACTAGAACTAATAAGTAAATCCAGTAAGGTCGCAGGATACAAAATCAATATACAGAAATCTGTTGCATTTCTATACCTAATAATGAAGTAGCAGAAGGGAAATTAAGAAAACAATCCCATTTACAATTGTACCAAAAATAATAAAATACCTAGGAGTACACCTAACCAAGGAGGTGAAAGAACTATACTGTGAAAACTATAAAATATTGATGAAAGAAATTGAAGATGACACAAATATAAATGGAAATATATTCCATGTTCATGGATTGGAAGAACAAATATTGTTAAAATGTCTCTATGCCCAAAGCAATCTATAGATTTAATACAATCCCTATCAAAATACCAACAACATTTTTCATATAACTAGAACAATCTTAACATTAGTTTGGAACCACAAAAACCCTAAATAGCCAAAACAATCTTGGAGAAGGAAAAAAAAAACCTGGAGATATCACAATCCCAGATATCAAGAGGTACTGCAAAGCTGTAGTCATCAAAACAGTATGGTATTGGCATAAAGATAGACACATAGATAAATAGAACAGAATAGAGAGCCCAGAAATAAACCCACACGTATATGATTAATTAATCTTTGACAAAGAATCCAACAATATGCAATGTGAAAAAGATAGTCTCTTCAGCAAATGGTGCTGGGAAAACTGGACATACAAAAGAATGAAACTGGATTACTTTCTCATACCATCCACGATAATAAAGTCAAAATGGATTAAATTCCTAAATGTGAGACCTGAAACCATAAATATTAGAAGAGCACACAGGCAGTAATTTCTCTGACATCGACCATAGCAACATTTTGCTAGATGTGTCTCCTAGGAGGGAAACAAAAGCAAAAGCAAACTATTGGAACTACATCAAAATAAAAAAACTTGTGCATAACAAAGGAAGCAATCAACAAAACTAAAGGACAACATACTGAATGAGAGAAGATATTTGAAAATGACATATCCAAAAAAGTCAGTATCCAAAATAATAAAAACTTATACAACTAAACACCAAAAACAAAAAACAAAAACAAAAACAAATACAAATAATCCAGTTAAAAAATGGGCAGAAGACATGAACAGACATTTCTTCAAAGAAGACATACAGATGGCCAGTAGATACATGAAAAGATGTTCAATATCACTCATCATTAGGAAACACAAATTAAAATCACAACAAGATATCACCTCACAACTTTCAGAATGGCTAAAATCCAAGACCCAGGTAACAAGTATTGGTGAGGATGTGGAGAAAAAGGAACCGTCGTGCATTGTTGGTGGGAATGCAAACTGGTGCAGCCACTGTGGAAAACAGTATGGAGGTTCCTCAAAAAATGAAAAATTGAATTAAAAATATTTAAAGTCAAATGAGATTTGCAAGGCAAACAACTCCATTCATGGAAATAAACATCTTTGACAACGATGAAAATTCTAGAACACCTAACACTTGAAGATACTAGTACAAAATGATGCCAACTGCCAAAATAGATGATATGCAAGTATGAGGAAAATTACACATGTAAGTGAAACTACATGGACCCTAAATGCTTCCACTTCTTAGTCTGGGGAAATTAGCCATCCCAGTAACATCATTAATATAAACCATAAAAACTAAATGTGAAATTCAAAAGAGATTGCATGGAAGAATGTATTTATTACTATATTTAATCAACATAATGCAGTTCACAGTATCTGCTTATACATGTCTTACTCCTTGCCCCCTTTTGAACTCAGGATCAGATTTTTGGGAGCCTGTTCTACTTCTCCAGTATTTAATTCAAGGAAACAGTAAATCAGAGATTAAAATCTCCTCATATAATTCTTGGATTCTCATTTTTTTTAATTAAGCTTACTGACTGTCAGTGGTATTATAAAACAAAATGTCTAACTTTTCCACTATCTCCTAAAATGTCTGCTGCAAGCAGAATCAAAATTAACAAAAGGAACAACTCAGAAATAATACAAAGATCTCTGTGGTGCATTAACACTAGGAGGAATTTAAATGCAACATGCAAATATCAAATGACATTTACAAAGCACATACCCTGTCTAATTCTTCTGTGAGCTAATATGGTAATTACAGATGTTATACTTTCCAACAAAATCACCAGTGAGAATATAGCAGCCAGAAAAATTTGAATCATGGGGGAAAGGACACAAAGAATTACTGAAACTCTCACCTACTCACATAAAAAATTCAGACAGTTGATTCTGCTAATACTGGCTGACTGCTCCTTTTCCTCCTTAAAAATAACTGTGAGGAGGTACCTGTTGGAATAAATATCATATCTATATCTATATCTGTATATTCATCTGTTATATGTATTTGTATATCTGCATGTAAGTATATCTATCTAATTTGGGCTTCAGTCTGACATATTAAATAATCTGTTGCTATGGTAAATTAAGACTACCAATTCTGAAGAGTATCCAGTTTGTAACCAATGACTAACTACACCTTATCAAGCAAAGCCATACTCTGAAACAGTTCAGCTTAATAGAACATTCTGCAATGATGGAAATATTCCACCTGCACTCTCCAATACACTAGCCACTAGTCCCATGTGGTTATTGAGCATTTAAAATATGTTGGAACCGGAGGGAAGATGGCGGCGTAGGAGGACGCTGGGCTCACCGCGCGTCCTGCTGATCACTTAGATTCCACCTACACCTGCCTAAATAACCCAGAAAACCACCAGAGGATTAGCAGAACGGAGTCGCCGGAGCCAAGCGCAGACGAGAGGCCCACGGAGGAGGGTAGGAAGGGCGGCGAGGCGGTGCGCGCTCCACGGACTGGCGGGAGGGAGCCGAGCGGAGGGGCGGCTAGCCGGCCAAGCAGAGCCCCCGAGTCTGGCTTGCAAAAAGCGGAGGGGCCTGACGGACTGTGTTCCGACAGCAAGCGCGACTTAGCGTCTGGGAAGTCATAAGTTAACAGCTCTGCTCAGAAAGCGGGAAGGCTGGAGGACAAAGGGAAGGAGAGCTGCTGAACCCCCGGACGACAGAACTCAGTTTGGCGGGGAACAAAGGCGCTCGCCAGCGCCATCTTCCCCGCCCATCCCCCAGCCAAAATCCCAAAGAGAACCAGTTCCTGCCAAGGAACTTGCTCGCTCAGCGCAAACACCCAACTCTGCGCTTCTGTGGAGCCAAACCTCCGGCAGCGGATCTGACTCCCTCCTGCTGCCACAGGGCCCCTCCTGAAGTGGATCACCTAAGGAGAAGCAAGCTAAGCCTGCCCCTCCTGCCCCTGTGCACCTTGCCTACCCACCCCAGCTAAGACGCCAGATCCCCAGCATCACAAGCCTGGCAGTGTGCAAGTAGCCCAGACAGGCCACCCCACCCCACAGTGAATCCCGCCCCTAGGAGAGGGGAAGAGAAGGCACGCACCAGTCTGACTGTGGCCCCAGCGGTGGGCTGGGGGCAGACATCAGGTCTGACTGCGGCTCCGCCCACCAACTCCAGTTATACACCACAGCACAGGGGAAGTGCCCTGCAGGTCCTCACCACGCCAGGGACTATCCAAAATGACCAAGCAGAAGAATTCCCCTCAGAAGAATCTCCAGGAAATAACAACAGCTAATGAGCTGATCAAAAAGGATTTAAATAATATAACAAAGTGAATTTAGAATAATAGTCATAAAATTAATCGCTGGGCTTGAAAACAGTATAGCTGACAGCAGAGAATCTCTTGCTACAGAGATCAAGGGACTAAGGAACAGTCACGAGGAGCTGAAAAACGCTTTAAATGAAATGCATAACAAAATGGAAACCACCACGGCTCGGATTGAAGAGGCAGAGGAGAGAATAGGTGAACTAGAAGATAAAGTTATGGAAAAAGAGGAAGCTGAGAAAAAGAGAGATAAGAAAATCCAGGAGTATGAGGGGAAAATTAGAGAACTAAGTGATACACTAAAAAGAAATAATCTACGCATAATTGGTATCCCAGAGGAGGAAGAGAGAGGGAAAGGTGCTGAAGGGGTACTTGAAGAAATAATAGCTGAGAACTTCCCTGAAGTGGGGAAGGAAAAAGGCATTGAAATCCAAGAGGCACAGAGAACTCCCTTCAGACGTAACGTGAATCGATCTTCTGCACGACATATCATAGTGAAACTGGCAAAATACAAGGATAAAGAGAAAATTCTGAAAGCAGCAAGGGGTAAACGTGCCCTCACGTATAAAGGGAGACCTATAAGACTCGTGACTGATCTCTCTTTTGAAACTTGGCAGGCCAGAAAGAGTTGGCACGAGATTTTCAGTGTGCTAGACAGAAAAAATATGCAGCCGAGAATCCTTTATCCAGCAAGTCTGTCATTTAGAATAGAAGGAGAGATAAAGGTCTTCCCAAACAAACAAAAACTGAAGGAATTTGTCACCACTAAACCAGCCCTAAAGGGATCCTAAGGGGGACCCTGTGAGACAAAGTACCAGAGACATCACTACAAGCATAAAACATACAGACATCACAATGACTCTAAACCCATATCTTTCTATAATAACACTGAATGTAAATGGATTCAATGCGCCAACCAAAAGACATAGGGTATCAGAATGGATAAAAAAACAAGACCCATCTATTTGCTGTCTACAAGAGACTCATTTTAGACCTGAGGACACCTTCAGATTGAGAGTGAGGAGATGGAGAACTATTTATCATGCTACTGGAAGCCAAAAGACAGCTGGAGTAGCCATACTTCTATCAGACAAACTAGACTTTAAATTAAAGGCTGTAACAAGAGATGAAGAAGGACATTATATAATAGTGACAGGGTCTATCCATCAGGAAGAGCTAACAATTATAAATGTCTATGCGCCGAATACCGGAGCACCCAAATATATAAAACAATTGCTCATAAACATAAGCAACCTTATTGATAAGAATGTGGTAATTGCAGGGGACTTTAACACCCCACTAACAGAAATGGATAGATCATCTAGACACACGGTCAATAAAGAAACAAGGGCCCTGAATGAGACATTGGATCAGATGGACTTGACAGATCTATTTAGAACTCTGCATCCCAGGGGCGCCCTGGTGGCGCAGTCGGTTAAGCGTCCGACTTCAGCCAGGTCACGATCTCGCGGTCCGTGAGTTTGAGCCCCGCGTCAGGCTCTGGGCTGATGGCTCAGAGCCTGGAGCCTGTTTCCGATTCTGTGTCTCCCTCTCTCTCTCTGCCCCTCCCCCGTTCATGCTCTGTCTCTCTCTGTCCCAAAAAATAAATAAACGTTGAAAAAAAAAAATTAAAAAAAAAAAAAAAAAAAAAGAACTCTGCATCCCAATGCAACAGAATATACTTTCTTCTCGAGTGCACATGGAACATTCTCCAAGATAGATCATATACTGGGTCACAAAACAGCCCTTCATAAGTTTACAAGAATTGAAATCATACCATGCATACTTTCAGACTACAATGCTATGAAGCTTGAAATCAACCACAGAAAAAAGTCTGGAAAACCTCCAAAAGCATGGAGGTTAAAGAACACCCTACTAACGAATGAGTGGGTCAACCAGGCAATTTGAGAAGAAATTAAAAAATATATGGAAACAAACGAAAATGAAAATACAACAATCCAAACGCTTTGGGACGCAGCGAAGGCAGTCCTGAGAGGAAAATACATTGCAATCCAGGCCTATCTCCAGAAACAAGAAAAATCCCAAATACAAAATCTAACAGCACACCTAAAGGAACTAGAAGCAGAACAGCAAAGGCAGCCTAAACCCAGCAGAAGAAGAGAAATAATAAAGATCAGAGCAGAAATAAACAATATAGAATCTAAAAAAACTGTAGAGCAGATCAACGAAACCAAGAGTTGGTTTTTTGAAAAAATAAACCAAATTGACAAACCTCTAGCCAGGCTTCTCAAAAAGAAAAGGGAGATGACCCAAACAGATAAAATCATGAATGAAAATGGAATTATTACAACCAATCCCTCAGAGATACAAACAATTATGAGGGAACACTATGAAAAATTATATGCCAACAAATTGGACAACCCGGAAGAAATGGACAAATTCCTGAACACCCACACTCTTCCAAAACTCAATCAGGAGGAAATAGAAAGCTTGAACAGACCCATAACCAGCGAAGATATTGAATCGGTTATCAAAAATCTCCCAACAAATAAGAGTCCAGGACCAGATGGCTTCCCAGGGGAGTTCTACCAGACGTTCAAAGCAGAGATAATACCTATCCTTCTCAAGCTATTCCAAGAAATAGAAAGGGAAGGAAAACTTCCAGACTCATTCTATGAAGCCAGTATTACTTTGATTCCTAAACCAGACAGAGACCCAGTAAAAAAAGAGAACTACAGGCCAATATCCCTGATGAATATGGATGCAAAAATTCTCAATAAGATACTAGCAAATCGAATTCAACGGCATATAAAAAAAATTATTCACCATGATCAAGTGGGATTCATTCCTGGGATGCAGGGCTGGTTCAACATTCGCAAATCAATCAACGAGATACATCACATTAACAAAAAAAAAGAGAAAAACCATATGATCCTGTCAATCGATGCAGAAAAGGCCTTTGACAAAATCCAGCACCCTTTCTTAATAAAAACCCTTGAGAAAGTCGGGATAGAAGGAACATACTTAAAGATCATAAAAGCCATTTATGAAAAGCCCACAGCTAACATCATCCTCAACGGGGAAAAACTGACAGCTTTTTCCCTGAGATCAGGAACACGACGGGATGCCCACTCTCACCACTTTTGTTTAACATAGTGCTGGAAGTTCTAGCATCAGCAATCAGACAACAAAAGGAAATCAAAGGCATCAAAATTGGCAAAGATGATGTCAAGCTTTCGCTTTTTGCAGATGACATGATATTATACATGGAAAATTCGATAGACTCCACCAAAAGTCTGCTAGAACTGATACATGAATTCAGCAAAGTTGCAGGATACAAAATCAATGTACAGAAATCAGTTGCATTCTTATACACTAACAATGAAGCAACAGAAAGACAAATAAAGAAACTGATCCCATTCACAATTGCACCAAGAAGCATAAAATACCTAGGAATAAATCTAACCAAAGATAAAGGATCTGTATGCTGAAAACTATAGAAAGCTTATGAAGGTAATTGAAGAAGATTTAAAGAAATGGAAAGACATTCCCTGCTCATGGATTGGAAGAATAAATATTGTCAAAATGTCAATACTACCCAAAGCTATCTACACATTCAATGCAATCCCAATCAAAATTGCACCAGCATTCTTCTCGAAACTAGAACAAGCAATCCTAAAATTCATATGGAACCACAAAAGGCCCCGAATAGCCAAAGTAATTTTGAAGAAGAAGACCAAAGCAGGAGGCATCACAATCCCAGACTTTAGCCTCTACTACAAAGCTGTCATCATCAAGACAGCATGGTATTGGCACAAAAACAGACACATAGACCAATGGAATAGAATAGAAACCCCAGAACTAGACCCACAAACATATGGCCAACTCATCTTTGACAAAGCAGGAAAGAACATCCAATGGAAAAAAGACAGTCTCTTTAACAAATGGTGCTGGGAGAACTGGACAGCAACATGCAGAAGGTTGAAACTAGACCACTTTCTCACACCATTCACAAAAAGAAACTCAAAATGGATAAAGGACCTGAATGTGAGACAGGAAACCATCAAAACCTTAGAGGAGAAAGCAGGAAAAGACCTCTCTGACCTCAGCCGTAGCAATCTCTCACTCGACACATCCCCAAAGGCAAGGGAATTAAAAGCAAAAGTGAATTACTGGGACCTTATGAAGATAAAAAGCTTCTGCACAGCAAAGGAAACAACCAACAAAACTAAAAGGCAACCAACGGAATGGGAAAAGATATTTGCAAATGACATATCGGACAAAGGGCTAGTATCCAAAATCTATAAAGAGCTCACCAAACTCCACACCTGAAAAGCAAATAACCCAGTGAAGAAATGGGCAGAAAACATGAATAGACACTTCTCTAAAGAAGACATCCGGATGGCCAACAGGCACATGAAAAGATGTTCAGCGTCGCTCCTCATCAGGGAAATACAAATCAAAACCACACTCAGGTATCACCTCACGCCAGTCAGAGTGGCCAAAATGAACAAATCAGGAGACTCTAGATGCTGGAGAGGATGTGGAGAAACGGGAACCCTCTTGCACTGTTGGTGGGAATGCAAATTGGTGCAGCCGCTCTGGAAAGCAGTGTGGAGGTTCCTCAGAAAATTAAAAATAGGCCTACCCTATGACCCAGCAATAGCACTGCTAGGAATTTATCCAAGGGACACAGGAGAACTGATGCATAGGGGCACTTGTACCCCAATGTTCATAGCAGCACTCTCAACAATAGCCAAATTATGGAAAGAGCCTAAATGTCCATCAACTGATGAATGGATAAAGAAATTGTGGTTTATATACACTATGGAATACTACGTGGCAATGAGAAAAAATGAACTATGGCCTTTTGTAGCAACGTGGATGGAACTGGAGAGTGTGATGCTAAGTGAAATAAGCCATACAGAGAAAGACAGATACCATATGGTTTCACTCTTATGTGGATCCTGAGAAACTTAACAGGAACCCATGGGGAAGGGGAAGGAAAAAAAAAAAAAAGAGGTTAGAGTGGGAGAGAGCCAAAGCATAAGAGACTGTTGAGAACTGAGAGCAAACTGAGGGTTGATGGGGGGTGGGAGGGAGGAGAGGGTGGGTGATGGGTATTGAGGAGGGCACCTTTTGGGATGAGCACTGGGTGTTGTATGGAAACCAATTTGACAATAAATTTCATATATAAATAAAAAAAAAAAAGAACATCCAAAAATAAATAAATAAAAAAAAATAAAATATGTTGGAAAAGCAAAAAAATAAGAAAAAAGAAAGAAACAAAAGAAATGTGGTTAATGTAATTGAAGAACTAATTTAATATATTTTCTTTAACTTTAGTTAATATTAAGCCAGATTTTCTGTTCACTACCACGTTGGGCAGTGGTTTTAAAGTAAAAAAGCTCAAGAGATGATAGTGACGAAACGCAATACAAGTAAGAAAGCCTCCATTTGCTTATCAGCTGCTTGCATATGAACAAGCTGAGCTTCTATTCCCTTCTATAGAAGTAAGCCATGGATTGGTGACAGAGAAGGTAATGAGTGGAAGACACTCAAGCTATTTGAGATGTTTAGGATTGTTTCTTGAATGTATCATATATTACTCATCTCTGTTTATGCAGTAAACAGTGCAGTTCCTAGAATAGAATAGATGGTCAATGTTTATTTTTTACTATTTTGAATAAGGTTTATCAAAATTAGAGACAAATCCAAGCATCTGAATTCTAAAAATATAAAACAAACAAAAGACAGTTGACTGTGTTCTCTTGTCCATGATTTGTTTTGGACAAAACTTTGGCTGTTTGTACATACCCAATAAATATTACCATGTTGAAATCAGACATTTAAAACCTTATTACTGTTAAAATACAGAATGTCCCCATAAAAATATCTTCACAGAGATTTGATTTAATTTTTTCCCACACCTGTATAAACAATGGCTATGTGAAAAAAAATTCTCATGTTATGTAAAGCTCTGAATACACTATTATGTTGTTTCATTTATGTTCTATGTAAGATTCCAAGTGCTTATTTCACTTTATAACTTAGGGCTAGAAAGAAAAATTTATCTCAGTTAACCGCCATGCTCCATTTTTAAGGAGAGCTGTGGATTTACTTGGAGGAATATGAACCTCTTGGTCTTGGTAGCAAGGAAGCTCTGACAAACAAAGTAAAAGGTAAGGTGCACTGTTGGGAGACAATTCCATGGCATTCTCATATTTCTGCATGTCTTTCAAGTGAGGCACTAACTACTCTTTGTTCTGGATTATTTTTTAAAGATTTTTTTTTATAGCAAACAGCTTTGAAAGAGATAACACTTCCCTCCAGAGCAAAGTACAGGTGGACTATTGACCATTATAAAAGATTTAGATTCTCTGAGCCCAGAGTTGCTGTCCTGTCATACAACCCATTGTCTGTGCTGATATCACCTGGCTTTCTTTGTACCACCCTGTGGCAGCTGAGACTCAGGGAATAGTTGGGGTGTAGAGGGGTTTGGGGGGTTGGGGGAGGCTCGGAGGGGGGACTGTAATTACTCTGGCTACTGCTAATACCTGTAACAGTTCTTCGTCTCTGACTCAGGAGTCTCATGAATTCTTCCAGCATACATGAAACTGTGGCAGGCCAATTGTTAATTTGCAAGGAGGTTAAAACCCCAGACTCTTAATAGATCTTGATGCTCTCATGTTGCAAAAATCCTAACCTGGGTTTTTGGTATGATTCTCTCCTCTACATTACATGGCTCTTGTTATCATTTTAGCTGATTTATTTTATGTGTCTTTTAAAAGTTGAAAATTCAAATATTTCCATCATCTAAGAATGAACAGAATGGTGACAAATTTTATGGCTGCAATTTTCTATGGGTTTATTAAATATAATATGGTTCTTTTATATAATAGAAGTATACATAAGACATCTTTCCATCTGTATATTTTCATGATGGTAAAGTACACATGATATATAATTTACCATTAGTAACATATTTTTAATCTTTAAAATTGATTGCATTAACTAAAAGTATGAGAATTTAAGGGCAAAACAAGCTCTTAAATAAGTTTCAAGGTGTTCATCAAAAGATGAACAGTGGGGGAGGGGTGGGGACCCAAGACTGAAATCATATGGGAAAGCTGGAGTATTATTATAGAAGCCTGAGCTCATTGTTGCAAAAACTGGTGTGAGAATCAGTAGAAAGCAAAAAAGAGCCATCTCAGGGTAAGGTCAGTCATGGTAGCAAAACAACAGCCAGGGTACACCAAAGAACACAGATCACAAAAATCAACAGAGCAAAAAGGTAGCCCACAAAAATGGGAGAAAATATTTGCAAATCATATATTTGAAAAAGAGTTGATATCTTGAATATATGAAGAACTCATACCTCGACAGAAAAAAAGGCAACTTATTAAGAAATATGCAAAGGATTAAAAAAACCAAAATAAGTGCTTGCAAGGATGCAGAGAAATTGGAGCCCTGTGCGCTGTTGGTGGGAATGTAAAATGGTGTAATGGCTATGGAAAACAGTATGCAGGTACCTCAAAAAATTAAAAACAGAACTACCATATGATTCACCCATTCCACTTCTGAGAATATACCCAAAGAATTGAAAGCAGGGTCTCAAAGAGAAATTTGTGTGTGCAAATTTATTCACAATAGCTAAAAATTGGAAGCAACCCAGTGTCCATTGATGTATAAATGGATAAACAAAATGTACTATATACATAAAATGGAATATTAGCCTTTAAAAAGGAAGGGAATTCTGACAGTGCTACAACATGAATGAACCTTGAAAACAATATGCTAAGTGAAATAAGCCAGTCACAAAAAGAAATACTGTATGATTCTACTTATATGAGGAACCTAGAGTAGTTAAAATCATAGAGACAGAAAGTAGACTGGTAGTTTCCAGGGGCTGGGGGGAGGGAGCAATGGGGAGTTGTTCTTTAATGTGTATACGTTTTCAGTTTTGCAAGATGAAAAGAGTTCTAAAAATTGGGACTATGCAACAATATGAATGTAATATTGTGGAACAGTATGCTTTAAAAATGATTAAGATGGTTAACTTTTATGTGTATTTGACTACAATTTAAAACACACACACAAGACAGGGAAGAATAGAACTTGGTCAGGTTCTCAAAATGGGGTGTAACTCAGGAGTTTATAACCCTGAGTTCAAAGCTAATCTCCATTTAAGTCTCCAAGGCTTCTTTCACTCCACCTAATCACAGTGGGTTCAAGAAGAATTTTCGATTTTCCTTTCATGCAAAACTTAGCCTTAAAGTCAATTAGACACATTTTGATAGTGTCATAAACATCTTCAGATTAGTAGTGACCCAAAATAAGGGAATTATACCCTCTTTTTTAACTTTAAAATGATTTTTTAAAATTTTTTTCATGTTTATTTTATTTTTGAGAGAGAGAGAGAGAGACAGAGTGTGAGCAGGAGAGGAGCAGAGAGAGAGGGAAACATGGAATCCGAAGCAGGTTCCAGGCTCTGAGCTGTCAGCACAGGGCCCAATGCAGGGTTCAAGCCCACAAACTGTGAGATCATGACCTGAGCCGAAGTCCGACTGAGCCACTAAAATGACTTTTAGTTACACAACTAATGTATAAATTTATCCCCTTGTAAAACACTAAAACATTACAGTTTAGGTCAAAGAACTTTGATGACTGAGGCAATAGACCTCAGGTGCCTACCCCAACATTTATTCTCCTTTTTTGACTTAGTAATGAAATCCCTCATTTAACCTGGAGACACAGTCAGGTAAAACAGCAACAGCATTGTACATTCTCTTTTGCAATTGGAATCTACCACCTGACAAAATTCAGGCTGATAAAATGGAGATCAAAATGTTTTATGACAACATCTGTGAAATTGTCTTAAAGGATAGCTGCTACATGTGTTATATTCCTTTTTTTTTTTCCTCTTTGTTCCTCCGTCCTACCCCCTGGAATTTAGAAGTGATGGCTGGCACATGAGTCATCATTCTGGGCATGAGAATTAAGGTCACACTGTAAGGATGGCAGAGAAGAGTGCTGAAAGTAACCTCTCTTCTTATCTTCATGGTATCTTCATACTTGCACTTTGCATCTCTGGACTTCCCTTATATGAGAGAATAAGTCACTATTAGGTAGGCTTTTTTGTCACACAATGCTAAAACTAACCCTGAAAGACTATCATCATTATTTGGATCCCTTCTTTGAACTATTCCACTCTCATCTGAAGGTAACACTGTCACCAGTTTGGTGTGAAACCTTCCATACTTGTCCTATAGACTTATGTGCGCCCACAGAAAATATATAGTGTTGCTTTTTGAGATTTTATGTTTTAGTTTTCTTACCCAATGTCATCACAGATTATATGCCATGCATAGTGTTCTGCTACTCACAATTTACTTAATCTCAGGTGTAGTATATTCTGAAGCAGATGCTTTCAAATGTAAAAACATGATATGCAGCCTGACTAGAGCTCAGAATGCTCCTTCAAGGGACAACTGCATTCATACACTTTACAAGACATCTATGACTGCTAAAATAACAACAACAGCAACAACAACAAAGAGCAACAATAGCAACCACCATATAGACAAATATCTGGAGAGCATGAAATGGCTTCTATTGGTAAAGTGACCACTTTAGAAAAGTGGTCCTGTTGATGAGAGAGCTTGAGGCAGCCTGAAGGGCAAAGCACAAGCTAGAACTCCACCCCCACCCTGACTCCAGGTGGAATCTGTTTGATATTCCTTGGACACTCCTGGCTACCCAAGAACAAAGGAAAGGGGTTTAAGTGCTTGCCATGGTAATGTGGGAAACTAAGGCAAATGTAAAATTAAATTCCCTTACTGCCTATAGCCCATTGACAACTCCTTGAGACAAGCAGAGTGACCTCCCTTTAGGAGCTCAGCAGCCTCAAGAGTTACACTTTGCTGGGGACAAAAGAGAACCTTATCTTAACAATATTCCAACCTTGAGGAACCTGTAAATCAACTTCCTTTATCTCAATGCCCCAAGATATATGCTGGCAATCATACTCCAAGCTTATTGCCTCCCATTTACATCTAAAGGGTCTCATGACTGAGGTTTTATTAAATGGTAAGTGGTGTTTCCCTAGCAACAGCTAGCTCCCCAAGGTCCTGGAAACCTTTCTTCCAAAATTCCTTAAAGCCATACTCTATCCCTGACCCCCTCCTAACCTGAAGGTATATAATGAGTTACCTGTCACAACCCCAGTGCAGCTCTTCCTGTCCATGGGTCCTGTCCCCATGCTTTAATAAAATCACCTTTTTGCACCAGAGAGGTCTTCAATAATTTTCTTGGCCATTGGCTCCAGACCCCATGAACCCCCCATCACCCCAAAACTTCATCACTGTTACTCCGTTAAAAGTAACTTATGAAGCTAGCTTAAGGAGGAGAGTCTGATTTGCTCTATATAAATGGAAATCAGGCTGGAAATAACTCTCTCACAGGTCTTTCCATTCTAGAAGTTTAAGTCTGAGGACTTTTCTGCTTCAAATCAGCTATTTAAACGTCAGAATTTTATGTCAGTGTGGTTCTTCATAGTGATGATGTTTGGGGTTGATGGTGGGGTGGTCTGGAGCTGATGGCCAAGAAAGAATTCTTGAAGATGTCTTTGGTGCAAAAAAGATGATTTTATTAAAGCATGGGAACAGGACCCCTGGGCAGAAAGAACTAAGCTGGGGTTGTGAAGAATGGTTGGTTTTATACTATGGAGTTGGGGAGGTAAAGTCAAAGGGAGGCCTCCAGAAGGACTTTGATATGTTAAAGATGACTCCTAAGATACCTGAGGCCTTGCTATTGTCAAGCTAAGGTTATTTTCCCTCTAGTAAGGCATTAACTTTAGGATGGTAGGGAGTTCCTGGAGAAATGTCATATATACTCTGTATTTGCCTCAAGTATTTGTCGATGGGCTGCAGGTTATGAGGAAATTTAATTTTACCTACCATTTCCCTCTGCCTTTGTTCCCCATATCATTGTGGAGTGATGATGTTGGGTCTCCAGGAAATGGGAGTCTTTTGGCTTCTGGAGATTAGGCTATTGATAAGATTGCCTTTTTCTTGTAATTTACTAAGATATTTGTAAACTAAAGGAGACTCATGTCCTGTATGACTGTGATCTCTATCAGTTGGTCATTTGTTTTCTTTCCTTTCCTTTGTCCTTGGGCAGTCAGGAGTGCCTGAGGAATATTACACACATCCCACCTGGAGCTAGTATATGCTAGCTTGCACTTTGTCCTCTGCCCAGCCCATGTTCAGTCATCAGTAGGAGACTACAGCAGCAAATCTGCTGTGACGTATACACATTTCCTGTGAGCATTGTTGCAGGGGAGGCATTTCACCCAACATATTAACATTGCATTTTATTGGTAATTTTCAGACCATGACTTTGAAATGGCCAATGAAGCTTTTGTGACAGATTAAAGCTAACCCTTTTATATTTTGTTTCTCACAATGCTTCTCATTGGAATTTCTGCAGAATTCCAGAATAATAGAAACTGAGCACTAGGCTAGTAGGGCTTGGCACATTTAAGGTACTTAGTAAATGTTCTTTGAATGAGTGAAAGAATGAATGTGATTAATAAACAAAGCAAACTAGTCTCTTAAGAGTAATTTTTTAGTTTTGTAAGTAAATGTGTGTTTTCTCCTTCCCCTTGTTTTGGAAATGGAATGATTATCCTTTCCTCACTAGGCACAGATCAGGCTCATTGACATTTGCCTTCTCATTTAGAGACTTTCTGTCATATTCAAGGAACATCAACAATTCCAATTCTCAGAATTGCTCAACCCAGCCATTAATTCAAAATGATTTTCTTCATGCTAATAGAACATCATTGGCAATTTATCTTTTGTGTTGTAAGGAAACAGAACTTCTCTGCCAATGAATGAAATTTTTCAACAATTTGCATGATACCCTAAAGCTCATATACAGGTATATTACTTAAAGTTGGCTCTGACAAGCCCAAACACTTCTTTAAGGTCTAGGTCAGCTTTCATGTTTCATTGCAGGCTGGCTCCCACATACTGACCTCTCCCAGACTATCCCCTCAGTATTCAGGGTCAGGGGACAGAGGCAGAATGCAACCTGTGGCGTTAGAATCCTTTGCATGGCCTTAGCACTTAAATGTTTGCAAAGTACTTTCCCATGTGCCATCCTCCTCCTTGCAACTACCAAAGAGAAAAATGGAGGCTTTAATAATGGTAGCTCTCATTCTACACTAGATAAGGCACTAAGTGCTTTTAGCCATCATCTCATTTATGTGGCTTTACTGTTTGAGGCAGAATCTTAACTCCATCACATTGTATGTAGATGTAACCTTCAGTAATTTTTAAACTTCTCTTAGCTTCAATTTCCCAAACTGTAAAAATGGGAGAGTGATTATAGTATAGAACGCTGCACAGTACAGCGCTGTTTGGTGCATAGGAAACTATCCATAAAAATTAACTATTATTATAATGATCTCCACTGTACAGAATAAAAACTGAGGCTCAGGTTAATTCCTTTGCCAAAATCACACAGTTAGTAAGTGGTGGGGCCACAAGTCAAAAGAATATCTGATTGAAACCAGAATCTAGTGAAATCCACCAATGTTATATTTTATTTCTCTGAGAATTAAAGTGGCATTCTGTCATTGTCAGCCCCTGCCCAGGTGACTGCAGTGAGTACCCAGTAGATTAAAGGCTGACCAACCCTCTGTCAGGGCCAATGCAAAACCTCTGAGTAGGAGGCCATTCACTTTTGCTTTGTTAACTGAAGGAATTTGGAAATGGTCTTCTGATACTCTGCATCTAGGGAATTAAAGAACATGGGGAATTGCTTGATGCATTGGACACTTTGATGAATTTATAGGCTTGTAATTTCTCGATTCTAAGCCCAACCCTACATCTCCTCCCTCCCACCAAGCCATTTCCATCTGGCTTCCTCCTGTCCTACCATCTTGCAAACTGGAACTGCTCTGTCCTCTCAGGAATGTGGTACCAGAAGCAACTAACTCTCTGGTCAGCTACAGCTGGGACCTGCCAGATACATTTATGACTCTGAAACCCATCCTTGGGTTCTGTGTGCTAAACATTTCTAAGCACGCAAGCCCACATCTGTCTGTCTCCAAATGGGCACTCTTATCTACTCCACTCTACAGTTTCTAAGATGATGTAGGGATAGGAGAACAAAGTAGATTCTCCTTTTGTTTTTTAAGTTTATTTTTTTATTTTGAGAGAGACAGAGATGAGAAAGTGGGGGGAGAGGAAGAGGGAGAGGGAGACAGAGAATCCCAAGCAGGCTCTGCACTGTCAGCATGGAGACTTGTATGGGGCTCAAATTCACGAACTGAATCGTGAGATCATGACTTGAGCCGAAACCAAGAGTCAGAAGCAAGAGTCAGACTGAGCCACCCACACACCCTGCAAAGTAGATTCCTAATCATGAAGTGGCCACATAACAGTTGGATTCTTGATCATCAGGTGAAAGCAGGAGGCACCAAGACCATGAGAATGGGTTTCCAGCACCTTGCATGTTGGAGGCCTTAATCCCAACCAGGGAAGCACAGCCTTTACATTCTGCTTTTTTTGGGACATGACCCTGTGCACTGAGTTAAAAAAAGAAAAAACAAACAAACAAACAAACAAACAAAAACCTCTTTATTTAGTTATATATTTATATACATATTCAATATATAATAAATATAGCTTATATTTACATATATACACATATATAGAATATAATGTATGTATATTAAGAAATTTATTTTAAGGAATTGCCTTGTGTGATTACAACAGCTGACAAGTTGTGAGATTTGGAGCTGGAGAGCCAGGAGAGCTAAGTTCCATTTTTGTCTTTCTTTTTTTTTTTTTTTTTTTTAAAAAAAAGTTTATTTATTTATTTTGAGGTTTGGGGTGGGAAGGACAGAGAACAGGGAGAGAGAGAGAGAACCCCAAGCAGGGACCCCGATACAGGGCTCAAACTCACACTGTGAGTTCATGACCTGGGCCAAAGTCCAACGCTTAACCAACTGAGCCACCCAGGTGCCCCATAGTTCCATTTCTAAGGCCAGCTGGCTTGAGACCTAGAAAGAGTGAATGTGTCAGTTTGAATCCAAAGTCACAAAAAAGTGAATATCCCAGTTCAAAGTCAGGTAGGCAGGAAGATTTATTTTTTATTAAAGGGAAAGTCAGCCCATCACTCAATGTGGCCCACCCCCACTACAGAGTGCGATCTGCTTAACTCAGTCTATCTAGTTAAATGATATGCTCATCCAAAAACACCCTCACAGAAATACCCATAATAATATTTGACCAAATATCTGGGCACCCTATGGCCCAGTCAAGTTGACACATAAAATTAACCATAATATTTGGGATGGTTTGGGAAAAAAACAGGTTGTTCTCATTTAGAATTGTTTGCCTTTTCTGTCTCTTTTCTTATACATGGCCTCAAGCCAAGGTGGGTTTCTTTCGGGTGACATTAACTTATTGAAACTTCTCTACAGTCCAAGGTAGCCTATTACTAGCCTTGACAATAAATGGAGACTTTGAGAGTTTAAGTAACTTGCCAAGATTATAAAGGATACAGCCAACATTTAAACTCAGTTCTGCCTATCTCTAAACTTTCACTTTTCCATTCTTCCCATGAGACACCTGCTTCTACTTCTCTCTAGTTTTCAATTTCCTGTTTAGTCACCTAATCAATACCTCCTTTTTAGCACCACCCACTACTACTCACAACTTCTGAAGATGTAGACTCCCTTTAGACTGTGACCCTACCTATAACTAACTGGGGTTGCATTTCTCTTCGTGGCACTTGATTTATGATCATATCAGCCTCTCCCTGGCCATGATTCTTCTTCTGGCTAGCTCCCCTTCTCTATTACCTCTTCCCTCCACAGCCCAGAGTGCTGTGCAACTGGGGTTATGCTGCGAATTATCCCAAGTCCTCATAGGAATTAGAAGTGATAAATCCAGGAGTCAACCCGAATTTTCATATCTTAAGCCCAGTGCACTGGCCTCATGGCCAGGTATCTGCAAAATGGGTGTGTGCTCGATGATCCATTGAGGCAGTGGCAAGAAATTACTAGAATGTCTATTCTTAATTCATTGTTTTAATTTAAATTTTTATGCTCTGTTATAGTAGTATATATATCATTTATAAATATATACACATGTATTGGAGAATATTACTTTTTTAGATGGATAAGAATGCCAAGTTAGGGCTAAGATTCTGCATGTTTAACAAGCTCTCTGCTGATATCCATATTTTGGTTTGGAGCCATACTTTGAATAGCAAGGGTCTCTATACCACACTGTTTTTCTTGAATTAGTGCTATGGGGATGCCGTGAGAGTTAAATACATGGATATAGGATGAATGAAAACAAACAAATCAAGATATATGTGTTCAGATATTATTTTGAATTTTTTTTGAAATGTTGTCTATTTGAGAAAAACAGTACCTGTATTTGTAAAATAACTGCTAAGATTAATGTGAAATTATGTTAGGTATTATATTATTTTATATCAATTCCTATGACAAATTGTATTTGGTTTTAATCTTCATTTGGGATCATATTCTAGACTAAAGATAATAACAGCAGAGTGATCAAGTAATAGAGTTTAATTTTGAAATCTGATGCAAACATTTCAGAGACCCCTTTCTTCCTCCTCCCTTTGTCCCCAGCAGCTCTTGGGGACCCTAGGAAGAGCACTTCCTCTCATAGCATTGCCCGAAGTCCAGCCTAACATTTCAAAATTCAGCCCTTATCTTTCTGGAAATAATGGATCTACTCATTGACTGGTAACACCTTTCTTCCAGCAAGTTCTAGGGAGTGAATGAAGCTGGAGGCATTGAATTTAATAAACATGTAGGCTGTGGTTGGAAGGATTAGAAAGCAGCCAGAAGGCATGTCAGTTACCCTCCAAGTGGAAGAAAGTCTGGGTGGAGACAGGTATCCTGCATCAGGGGTGGGGGGGCTAATTTGGGTTATTTGTGCCAAAATTCTGTGGGCCCCAGAGTTACTGCAGAATGTAGAAGAGAAGAGGCAAGTGTTCTGTTGGAGTCACAGGTAGCTTCTTACAAGAGACTTTCTTACTATCTTTGATTTTACTTTTTAATCTTCTTGGTAGTTTATTTTGTAACAAAAAATTATTGCTTTTAAATGTAGACTGTTTCATTCTTGGGAAAGAAAAGAATTCATTTTAGTGAACCAATATGACATACTTGTGAACGGTTCTGTTTAGTAGCTAGATGTTTTTTAAGAAATAGATGGTTTAGGGGCGCCTGGGTGGCGCAGTCGGTTAAGCGTCCGACTTCAGCCAGGTCACGATCTCGCGGTCTGTGAGTTCGAGCCCCGCGTCGGGCTCTGGGCTGATGGCTCAGAGCCTGGAGCCTGTTTCCGATTCTGTGTCTCCCTCTCTCTCTGCCCCTCCCCCGTTCATGCTCTGTCTCTCTCTGTCCCCCCCCCAAAATAATAAATAAACGTTGAAAAAAAATTAAAAAAAAAAGAAATAGATGGTTTAGAGAACAATTACAATTTTCGAGGACATTATTATTCTGAAGGCCCAGTTTATGTGTATTTTCTACTGATTATATGGGAAAATTAAAAATCTCTTTGGGAGTGATAAATTCATGGCAGACAGATGGGAGTAAATATTTTCATAAAATTTTAAGCACTCCTTTTCCATCCTTTATTTAACATTTTTGTGTTGTCTTTATATTTACAAACTACGTAAGAATTGAACTAGTAAACATTTTCAACCATATGCATGAGCAGGGAAGGGGCAGAGAGAGAGAGAGAGAGAGAGACAGAGAGAGAATCTCAAGTAGACTCCACACATGGGGCTCAAACCCACGAACCATGATATCATGACCTGAGCCAAAACCAAGAGTTGGGCACTTAACCAACTGAGCCACCTAGGTGTCCCAAAAGCATTTTTAGATCTTTCTTCTTTGCCATTTCTTGGTTCACATCCTTTATGTTCTTAACTTGTACTTATTTTAATATTTGGTCTAAAACACAATATATTTTATAAGATGAATTTATAAGATAATTTATATAAGATCTGAATTTGACTTATAATATGTTATTGTAAGCACATATTGTTCCAACTGATTAGTTTCTCATAAGCTTTATTATTCCAGAGTTTTGGCAAGTCATTTGGATACTTACTATTTATTAAGTATGTTCAAAAAACTATCTTTTAGATTCTCAGAATCTAGAGGTTGATGGACTGTCTCTACACTCAAGAATCTGTGATTTGAGGGTCAGGTTTTGAAATGTTTTTATGCAAGAATTTCTTTCTCTTAATTATGGCTTCTCTTGTTAATATGCTTTGTTTTATCTATTTTTACAGTTATTTTATTCTGTTAATCTGTTCATTGATGGAAACTTTGATATGAATATGCAGACTCATCTTTGTATTATATTTCTTAGAATTGGCTCATAAGTCCCATATAATGAAAGCAGCTATGTTCCTGAATCCATATATTGGACCTCTCCCCTGAGCTGATGATTTCATGTTAGGAACTCAGAATGTACCTCTGATGAAGTCAGGGTTCTGATTCTGAGTTCAGTTTCCTTGTGAACCAATTATCCAATTCACAATTATTTGTGAATGATGTTTCTGAATTTCCCATTGGTTGCATGGGATTCAAGTGAAAGAGTTGAGAGTATTGCCCAAATCCACCTTCACCGGTGTAAAACTAAATGAAAGCTCAGGTTCTATGGTCAGAAGAATCATTTTTATTTAATCATGAGGCACTCTGCACTAGTTTTTATAGCACATGGTCAATATATTCCTGGATGAATAAATGAACTTGGCCTAGAGCCTGTGCTATGTTAGGGCCTAAGGTGCATGGGAAGCCAGTCTGCATTAGAGGGAGAGAGGCCACCAAGGGTGGAAATTACACAAGTGGTTGCTTCAGTGTGGGGGTTAAGAACATTGCTAAAATTGGAGGATATAAGTACATCCCACTGATTCCAGACCCAGGACACAGCACAGGAATGTTATAACAACCCTGCAAAACCTTTTCATTATCTGCCTTTGGGAGCTATGATCATGTTCTTCTGCATCCAAAGCCTTAGATACAGGACTCTCCCTGAGATTGCAAAACTGGAATACTGAATGGGCAAGTCTGTAGAGGAGCCCTGACTCATCTCTACTTTCTGCTCCTTTCTTTTTTTATTTTTTCTAATTTTTTTAATGTTTATTTTTGAGAGACAGTGCAAGCAGGGGAGGGGCAGAGAGAGACACACACAGAATCTGAAGCAGGCTCCAGGCTCTGAGCTGTCAGCACAGAGCCCACCTGCAGGGCTTGAACCCATTAACCATTAGATCACAACCTGAGCCAAAGTCAAACGCTTAACTGACTGAGCCACCCAGGCACCCCTCTTCTCTCTTTCTTAACACACCTCACATTGTATTGTTATACTGTTTTTTTCTGTCTATTTTTCCTTCTAAATTCTGAACTCCTTATGGGCAACAATTCAGTTATTCCAATGTCTGATGGTAGGTGACCAACTCAGTCAGCTCTCAGTACATGTTTGTGGACTATGTAGATGCTGAACAGGGATGGATTCTGAGAAGTAAGATGTCAGCTGGTTGGAGGAAGGAAAAACTGGAAGGTCTTCATAGAGGTGCTGATGACAGATAGAAGGAGTTTCAAGGAAGGCCTGAGGAAAAATGACATCTGTTGCAAGGTGTGTGTTGGAGACTGGGCAGGAGCCAATGGCAAGAGCAGTGCTGAAGAGTGCTCCAACAAAGTGCAGGCAAGTACAAGAATCCTCTAGTGGTCCCTGGAGTTGAAGTCAGCACTGAGTAGACTGAAGACCTCAGGAAGCCAGAGTGGTGAGAGCTGGGGAACCAGCAGCCAGAGCCGCAATGCAGGTTGGAGGAGGCCAGGACCCACTAGAATTATCCCTACAGGAATGGATGGAACTCACATTGCCCACCTACTGAGAGGATCAATGTACCAGGGACTTTCACAAACGGAATCTCAGTGACCCCTTCAAAAACCCAATGTGTTAGTATTATTACGCTCATTATACAGATGAAATTGAAGCTCATAAACTTGCCTGAGCACACGACTAGTAAGAGGCAGGACTCGGCTTTAAACCCAGATTGTATGACTCCATGTTCAGTACTGCTATCATTGCAACACATGCTTAGGCCAACCAACCTGAGCATCACTTGGACCATAAAGTGGATGTCTCGTCATTGGGGGAATCCAGCTTTGCATATCAGTTCTGAAGAACCTGAAGTAGTATCTTCTGGGTGACAGAGGCCACATACTCTCAGTGAACAGTGAGTAGTGGTTTCAGGGTTCCACATAAGGACTCATGTTTCAAAGAACATAGTCTCTGTCCCCCACTGGCCAGTAGAGTTTAAGGAAAGAGCTACATTTGTATAGAGATGAAAGTAATTTTACTATATTCTAAAACGTCTATCAGTTTATATTGCATTATTTCTCTTAGTTTAAATTGGTCATTTAGTTGATATTTCCTTCTGAATGTTATCAATTAAGACTTAAACTATTCAATCTTCTATGCTAAAAACAGCAGTAAGACCTTATCATTCATGGTATATTTGCCCCTTTGGCAGAAAACAAAAAAGAAAACACTGTTGCTTAAAAAAAGAAATAGATATCCCCCTTGTTAATTTCAAAATTTCCTGAGTACCCACAACTACACAACGATTAGTTGCTTAGAGATAATACAACATTAGTCTATGTCTTCAAAGAGCTTACATGTAAACAGCTAAATCAGACTTAAATGGTTGCTAAGTAGAACTACAAATAATATGCCCATGGCAGCTCAGGGAAACCTCAAGAGTCAGAGTGTAATAATGACTCTCATTTTAGTAGAAACTTAAATTCTGAAGGATGAGAAAGATTTCAAGGTTAAGAGACCTGAGAAAAAGTGGTTCCATCATTGCCTTGCTCTAAGGTCTTTTGCTCATTTTAGGATGTATAGTTCAGTGTTAAAGAGTCAGCTTTGAACCAAATTACCTGCATCCCTGGCTTCTGCTGCTTACTTTGAACAAGTCATTGATCTCTCTACGCTTCAGTTTTCTCAGCTGCAAAATGGGGTAATAATGGTCCTTCCCTTTTTAAGGTTGCTATGAGAACCTAAATCCATCAATATATGTGAAAAGTATTTGAAACACTGCCTAACACATGGTGTTATGTAAGCCTTAGCTACTATTATTCTCAGTACTCTTTAGTTTCCTTAAATCTAAAACAGAGATAACAATACTGGCCTCACCAATTTGTTGTCAGGATTAAATAAGATCATTTATATTAAGTACCCGGCACACAGTAAACATTAAACATTAGCTCCTTTCCTACTTTATTAAGAGAAAATTCATTTCCTCAGTTTAAAATAGACAATAATATGCACACAAAAAATGTAGCTTACAGTTTGCCTTTTTAAAAATTGTCATGGTAAAGCTTTAGAAATTTATAAGCATACCAATGAAAGTATTGCCTCAAGTTTTGCTGGACAGTGTATTATTTATGCCCAAGTTCCAAAGTTTATAAAGTTCCCAAACTTGACATGGCAATTTCCACTCAGTGAATCCTTTAAAAAGGCTTATTTATGTCATCATTTCAGAATAAAGCTGTCCTATCAATATCTGTAAGAGCTTTGCAACACTCATTTCTTCCACCCACTCTAACAGCTTTAAAGTCTGTAAGCTTGTCAAGAAACTTGTTTTTCATTTCACTTTGGAACTCTCCAAGCTAATGAATGAGAAGGCTTGCATTAAAGGGCATTTATAATAACAGTAATAAAACACTCATACATTTGGAGATAAACCAGCTTTAAAAATGAATTTTGGCTGTAAACGTATTCTTTCACATTAGCATATATTTTGAAAAGGGGCCCCCACAAAGGCATGCAAATGTTTGAGAGTGGGCAGTAGTATTTTTTATTATTTTCTTCATAGACTTTATTTTTTAGAGCAGTTTTAGTTTTACAGCAAATTAAGCAAAAGATACAGAGATTTCCAACTTAAGTCCCCCGCCCCCCGCCCCTGACATGCATAACCTCCCCCATTATTAGCTTCTCCCACCAGAGTGGTACATTTCAACTGATGAAGTTCCATTTACACATCAAAATTACCCAAAGTCCATAGTTTACATTAGGGTTACATTGGTGTTGTACATGGATTTGGACAAATTTATAATGATATGTATCCACCATTATAGTATCATACAAGAGTTTCACTATTCTAAATATATTCTGTGCTCTGCCTTTTCATCCCTCCCCCTGGCCAACCTCTGACAACCAACTGATCTTTTTACTGTCTCTATAGTTTTACCTTCGCAGAATATCATATAGTTGAAATCATACAATATATAGCCTTTTTAGACTGGCTTCTTTCACTTAATAATACGCATTTAAATTCTTCCATGTCTTTTTATGGCTTGATAGATCATTTATTTTTAGCATTGAGTAATATTACATTGTTTGATGTGCCACAGTTTCTTTATTCATTCATCTACTGAAGGACATCTTGGTTGCTTCCAGGTTTTAGCAATTATGAAAAAACCTGCTACAAACATCTAAGTATAATTTTTTGTGTGGACTTGTTATTACCTACTTTGGGTAAATACCAAGGAACAATTTCTGAATCATATGATAAGATCATGTTTAGTTTTGTAAGAAGCTGCCCAACTACCTTCCCAAGTGGCTATCCCATTTTGATTTCCCACTAGCAGTGAATAAGGGTTCCTGTTTGTTGTTCCACATCCCTGCCAGCATTTAGTGTTGTCAGTGTTCTGGATTGGGGCCATTCAAATAGGTATGTATGACATCTCATTGTTATAATTTATATTTTCTTGATGACATATCATGTACAGGATCTTTTCATATTCTTATTTTCCATCTGTATATCTTTTTACGTGAGGCATCTGTTTAGGTCTTTGGCCCATTTTTTAAATGAATTTTTTCATTTTCATATTGTTGAGTTTTAAGAGTTCTTTATATATTTTAGATAATTGTCCTGTGTCACATGTGTCTCTTACAAATATTTTCTCTTAGTCTATGGCTTTATTTTTTATTTTTAATTTTAATGAAGTCCAATTTATTAATTATTTCTTTTATGAACTGTGCCTTTGGTGTGGTCTCTAAAAAGCCATTGGCAAGCCTTAGGTCATCTAGATTTTTTTAATGTTATTTTCTAGGAGTTTTACAGTTTTATGTTTTACATTTATTTCTATGATCCATTTTGAGTTAATTTTTTGAGGCATGTAAGGTCTGTCTGTGTTTAGAGTCATTTTTTTTTTCTGTATGTAGATGTCTAGTTGTTCCAGCACCATTTGTTGAAAGGACTATCTTTGCTCCATTGTGTTGCCTTTGCTCTTTTGTCAAAGATTATTTGGCTACATTTTTGAGGTCTATTTTTGAGTTCTCAGGTATGTTCTATTGATCTATTTGTTTATTCTTTCACCAATACCACATGGTCTTGATTACTGTTGCTTTATAGTAAGGCTTAAAGTCAGATAATGTCAGTCTTCCAACTTTGTTTTTGTCTTTCAAGATTGTGTTGACTATTCTAGTTCTTTTGCCTGTC
Source organism: Herpailurus yagouaroundi (assembly GCF_014898765.1). Classification (NCBI taxonomy): domain Eukaryota; kingdom Metazoa; phylum Chordata; class Mammalia; order Carnivora; family Felidae; genus Herpailurus; species Herpailurus yagouaroundi. Next base: position 72,628,764 of record NW_024412400.1, on the reverse strand, counting down.
CATATAGACTTTATAACCAGTTTGTCAATATCCATAAAATAACTTGCTGGGATTTTTATTGGGATTGTGTTGAACCTTAGATCAAGTTGGGAAGAACTGACATCCTGATAATATTGTTGTCCTGTCTGTGAACAAAATATCTCAACATTTATTTAGTTCTTTGGTTTTTTTTTCTTCAGAGTCTTGTAGCTTTCTTCATATAGATCTCATACATGTTTTATTAGATTTGTACATTAATATTTCATTTTGGGGGGTGGTAAGGTAAATGATATTGTGTTTTTAATTTAAAATTCCACGTGTTTATTTCTAGTATATAGGAAAGTGATTGACCTTTGTATATTATCCTTTCTGTCTTACAACTTTGCTAGATCACTTATTATTTCCAGCAATTTTATTTGTCAGTTCTTTCAGGTTTTCTGCATAGATGATCATGTTGTCTGCAAACAAATTTTATTTCTTCCTTTCCAATCTAGACATCTTTTATTTCTTTTTCTTGTCTTATTGTATTAGCTAGGACTTCCAATATAACATTGAAAAGAAATGGTGAGAAAAATCCTCATCACCTTGTTCCTGATGTTACTGGAAAAGCTTCAAATTTCTCATCATTGAATATGACATTATGATAGGTTTTTTGTAGATGTTTTTATCAAGTTGGGGAAGTTCTACTCTATTGCAAGTTTACCAAGAGCTTTTTCATGAATGGGTATTGGATTTTGTCAAATGCTTTTTCTGCATCTATTGATATGATTATGTGATTTTTCTTTTTTAGTCTTTTGATGTGATAGATTACATAAATTTTATTTTGAATAAATAAAAACTATTATATATTTATTACTATATATATTAGATCAATTAATAAAAACAAACATAGAAATTTTAATTTTACCTTCACTTATTCCTTCTCCAATGCTTGTCTTTTCTTTATGTATATCTGAGTTTCTAGCCTATATTATTTTACTTCCCTCTAAACAACTTCTTTTAACATTTATTATAAGGCAAATCTGTGGGCAAAAAATTCCCTCAGTTTTTGTTTGTCCAGCAAAATCTTCATTTTTTTTTTTTTTTTTTCAGTTTTGAGGGATAATTTCCTAGAGTACAGAATTCTAGGTTGGTAGCTTTTTAATCTCAACATTTTAAATGTTTTGCTCCATTTTCCTTTACCTTGCATGGTTTCTGAGGAGAAGTCAGATGTAGTTCTTGTATTTTTCCTTTATAGGTAAGATGTTTCTCCCCATCTGGCTTCTTTCAGGATGTTTTATCTTTGATTTTCTGCATTTTAGATATTGTATGCCTAAGAGTTTTGGTTTTTGTTTGTTTTCATTTGTCTTACTTGGTGTTCTCTGAGCTTCCTGGATCTGTGATTTGGTGCCTGAAATTTATTTCAGGGAAATTCTCAATCATTATTGCTTCAAATGTTGCTTCTATTCCTTTCTCTCTTTTTTCTCCTTCTGATATTCCCAGTATATGTATGTTATGCCTTTTGTACTTATCTCACAGTTATTGGATATTATGTTTTGACTCTTTTAGTCTTTTTTTTGTTTTTCTTTTCAATTTTGATGGTTTCTATTTGATATATCCTCAAGCTCAGAATTTTTTCCTCATTGGTGTCCAGTCTACTGATAAGGCCATCAAAAGCATTTTTCATTTCTGTGCTTTTGATCTCTAGAGTCTCTTTCTGATACTGTCTTAGAATGTCCACCTTTCTGCTTACATTGCCCATTTGTCCTTGCATGCTGTCCACTTTATCCATTAGAGTACTTATTATATTAACCATAGGTGTCTTAAATTCTCAGTCTGATAATTCCAACATGACTTCTATATCCGAGTATGGTTCTGATGCTTGCTCTGTCCTTTCAAACATGTTTTGCCTTTTAGCATGTCTTGTAATTTTGTCTTGATGTCCAGACATGATGGACTGAGTAAAGGGAACTGCTCTAAATATGCCTTTAGTAATGTGGTGGTAAGGTATAGCGGAAGAATAGTGCTATGACTAGGTCTCAGTCATTTGGTGCATGTGCACTTCTGGACTATGAACTTCATAAATGCTTCTCAGGTCTCCCCACCCCCTTAGATGGGATAGTATAGCTAAACATTAGGGCTGAAGATGGTCATCTTCCTTCTCAAAGGTCAGTTAGGCTCTAATAAAACCCCAGTAGGTTAGGCTTTAGTTAAATAGTTTCTCTTGAGGGCTGACCTTGTTAGGAAGAATAGAATGCTGAGATATATTTTTAAATGACTTCTTTCCCCTCTCCCTGCTGATTGAGTCCCCAGAGGCAAAATTCACAAAAGCATGAAGTAGCCCCGCCCGCCCCCCCCCCCCCGCCCCACATCCCTCCACCTAGGTCTCTCTAGAGTGTTTGACTCTCAGCTCTGTCCACACTGAGCCTCCAGCAATTGATCAATTACATTTCAGGTTTTTCTTATCCTGGCATTGGTTCCTATGAAGGTTTTTACTTCAGTAAGTTGTGATTTTCTGTGTCTGCCTTTCTGTCTCTCTAGGTTGGGGGCAGTGGTTTGCCCTGTGATCTTACCTTTCTTCCTTAAGAGATGTAAGAAGATGTGCTTATTTTTCAGTTTGCTCAGGTTTTCACTTGTTAGAGTAGAGTGGCAATTTCGAAGTCCCTTTGTGCTAGACTAGAAACCAGAAATCAATAGTAGTATTTTAAACTCCAAATATATTCCATCTATTTTCTCATTCTGCATTTCAGGGTTTTTTAAGGGAACCAACATTTTGCCCTTTGGAAGAAGGTCAAATGCCCTTTGTATCATTTGCTAGATTCATTCCTCTTTACCTAACATCATCTTCCTTCCATTTTGCTTGCTTTTCATTCTCCTTGCCAAAATTTTTCTTAGGAAAGTCTCTGTTATCTGTGGTTGAGTAGCATAGAAGAACCAGAAACCACCAGAACTAGGAATGACCTTAAAGATTACTTACTAGAACCACACTTGAGATGCTAAAAACTCTTCTACAATATTCCTGACAAGCTGACACCAGCTGCTTGCACATACTGTTGTGGAAAACTCACTACAACCTATGACCAATCTATTAGACAAGCACTGTTTTGGAATATAATCAAAACCACAACGTTTTACTTCCTTTTGTCACTTTAAAATGTACTTGGGGGCACCTAGGTGTCTCAGTTGGTTAAGCATCTGACTTTGGCTCAGGTCATGATCTCATGGTTTGTGAGTTCGAACCCCATGTCGGGCTCTGTGCTGACAGCTCAGAGCCTGGAGCCTGCTTCGGATTCTGTATCTCCTTCTCTCTCTGCCCCTCCCCTGCTTGCTCACTTGCTCTCTCTCTCTAAAAAAATAAATAAACATTAAAAAAAATTTTAAATGTACCTGGTGGGAGAAGCTTTCACTAGCCCCTAAATAGAAACTTGGCAAAACCCATGATGCTTCTGGTTGCTCATAGTTAATACACAGTGCTATAGTCTTTTTAAGTCACAAGAGTACATTCTTAATTCTATAATTAAATATTCAATTCAATATATTTGTCAACACTTCAGTATTTTTACAAAGACACAAATCTCTTTCTACTCTACCCATTCCAGCAAAGCCCTTAGTGGGGGTGATCTACCTCTTTCATCCTGGCCTACCTAGCTAATCTTGGTCTTAGACCTTTCTGGAGTCAGAGTATAGGAAGAGAGAGGGGGAAAGAGAGTAGAAAATTCTTACTCCACAGAATTACCATAAAATTGCTGAAATCAAACTTTAGAGTTCTTCATTTGCAAAGCCCCTTCCAAGGCCGTCTAGCTAATTTTATATTTATGATGTGCTTTCTTCTTTTTCGCAAAGAAAGCTTCTCAAATTCTGTGTTTAGTACCTCACCAGACCTGGATCTGCCCTTGTGTCACAAGTGATGCCTGAAGTCCACAGTCCATAGTTCTGACTAATGATTACACCTGATGACTCCTGAATAGATGCAATTGGTGGGTTCTTCTGAGGCTCTCCTGCTGGGTTCCCCTGAGATGACTCTCAAGATACCAGAAGTTTCACCCTTTGACTAGTTGTTCTGCCTCCCTGTTTTTAATTTCTGATTTTCCAGTGGTCTTCCCTAACCAAACCCTCTACTGGACTCCCCTCTGCCTCCAGCAGAAGTCCTCTTAAACAGAATTTTATAGCAAGTTCCACATATGTTCTTGGGGCTTCATGTGCCTTTGACCCACCATTGGAAAAAGGGTATATTTATTCAACATAGAGTGTCTGTTTTTGCCCTACCCCCTAAGACTTCACATCCCAATCCTCAGAAGTTGTGAATGTTACCTTATATAGCAAAAGAAACTTTGCAGATACAATTTTAAGAATTTGAGATGAAGAGGTTATCTAGATTAAGCAAGTGGGCCCTAAATATAATCACAAGTGTTCTTATGAGAGAGACAGAGGGAGATTTGCCTATAGCAGAAAGGGCGATATGATGATGAACACAGAGATAAGAGTGATTTTCTTTGAAGATGGGGAAGGGGCCACCATCTAAGAAAGGAAAGTGGATACTGGAAGCTGGAAAAGGCCAAGCAATGATTTCTCCCTCCAGAGCTTCCAAAAAGAAACTACTCTGTCAATACTTACTAAGTAAGTCTGATCTCAGACTTCTGACCTCCAGAATTCTAAGAGCATACATTTATGCTGTTTTAAGCCATTAAGTTTGTGGTAATTTTTATAGCAGTAATAGGAAAACTAATAGACCCTTATTAGTCAGAGACCATTATAGCTTCTTGAGACTCTTGATGAAGAAGTCATGTTGCCCAGAAGGATTGGGGCTCCTGTTTAAAGACATTTAAGCAGAGAGCAATGGCCCTTCCTGGTGTCCCAACATCATACAACTTAAATGCACATTCTAAAAATGGTTCCTTATGTTTTGTTGTTATTGTTGTTGTTGGGGTTTTTTGTTTGTTTTTCTTTTTTTTTTTTTTTTTTTTTTCTTTTTGAGGTGGGTTTTCCCAACTAAGGCCTACCAAATAGATTTTATCAAGTCAGATGTTTACTCTGACTGGTTTGGGGGGCCTTCTCCAGTTCTAGGAAAATAAAAATAAAGGCAAACAAAAATACTGATGGTACCACTACATGGGTCCACTGCTGTAGACAGCTCCAGTTTCTTTTCACTGAAACTTACTTCTTTTGTTCTAAGAAGTTCAGCAGGCTGCATTACTGCCTTCTGCTGAAGAGCTTTAAATAATCTCTGCCCCACACTATTTTTGGCATCCAGGACAATAGATTATTATAGGCAAAAGAAAAAATTCAGGGCAGTACTCCAAAAATAGGCCTTCTCATTTTGAAATGAATTATCTCTTACTTGGTCCCAGGGTAGCTTGCAGGGACAAAAAAAAATTTACCCAGGGAAGCAAAGCAAGAACTTTAATGGCATTTTGCAGTAACAAGTTTGGGTTGATTCTATTTTGTTCATTCTTTAAGTTTGATCAGTTTCCTGTGTTCATTTGCATAACTACATTTTACCACATTCCTCCAATAACTGGATACTCTGGCAATTTCAACTTCGCACTCTTAATATAGCTTTTATTTTCTTAGCAAAGCACAGAATGCTAAGAAAATCTCAAGCAGCAGCATCTGTGTTCTCTGCCTTGCTATAGAAATTATATTTGTGTTTTAATAGATGTATGAATTTATATACATATTATTGTATCATTTGCAAACAAAGATACAGCAGCAATATAACAACTCCACAGTAAACCAGTGTTATGCTAAACACTTTTGTTGATGTCTCTAATTATTCTATATATAGACTAATAACATTTTTTATCATTCTTTACTGTCTCTCAGCAGAACAAAATCAATTGAATTTACATCAACCTTCATTTGTGGAGCACATGTGGTATACTACCAGATGACATGCTGGACACTGGTTACAAAAGTGGCATTCATGTGTTCCCCTTAAGGAGCTCACAGACAGAAAAGTAATGCAAACATGCAAAAGAAACCCATTCCAAATGTGAGGATAGTGTAAGTACAGATGCAAAGATGATACAGAAGAGGAAGCAATCACTTCTTTTTGGGAGAGGTCAGGAGAGCCTACAACAAAGAAGTCATATTTGATCAGAGCCCAGCATTTTTGTTTTGTAGAGTGTTTTGTTTTGTTTTATAGGACCAAGGATGCAATGGGGAAGTATATTTCAGAAGCCGCTAACAAAAGGAACAAAGGCAGTAGGCTATGCAAACGCTCAGTATATTTGGGGGAAAGCATGTGCTCAACAGAAATGTAGTAGGCACTGCCTACTCTTTAAGCCCCTGAGGAATAAATGCCAAAGGTAAGCTAGGCAAAGAGTCTAAGGGGACTACTAGTTCACAATTACCCACTTCCTTGCCTCAAGTTCATGGATACACCTGAGCAAGCAGGCAGAAACATCAACTCTTCATCTTCCAACACATTCATCTTGAGGTCAGTTCCCTGTTTTCATGTGCAGTGAAGTGGAAAGGAGACACAATAGATAGCGGAGAGAAAATTGGGCTGGAAATCAAAAGACTTAAATTTCAATCTAAGTCACTACCTACTAGTGATTGGATTTTCTGTTTTGACCTTCCCTGAGCTTTAGTAGCAATATCTGTAGAATGGAAATAACTGCTCTGCCTGCCTTATCAGGTGATTGTGCACATCAGTCATAAGAATGAGCTGTCCATTCTGAAATCTCATTAGGTATTAGTTTCTTTACATGCATCACTTCTAATTCTTACAACAATCCTATGACTTGAGACTTACCAATCTCATTTTTTCAAATGATTAAAAAAAGAGTAAATGAGATTCTTTTCCAGCTTTATTGAGACATAATTGACATATACTACTGTGTAAGTTTAAAGTACACAACCTGTTAATTAGGTACACTTGCATATTGCAAAACGACTACCATAATAGTGTCAACTAACACCTCTGTCCTGTCACATAATTACTGTGTGGTGTGTGTGTGTGTGTGTGTGTGTGTGTGTGTGTGTGTGTGGTAAGAACATTTAAGACCTGCTCTCTTGGAAACTTTCAAGTATGTAACATAGTATTCTTAACTATAATCTTTATGTTGTATATTAGACCCCCAGAACTTATTCATCTTATAACTGGAAGTTTGTATTCTTTGACCAGCGTGTTCCCTTTACCCCCACAGTCTCATCCCCTGATAACCACCATTCTATTTTCTGTGTCTATAATTTTGGCTTGTTTAGATTTAGTAATATCATAGAGTTTGTTCTTCTCTGACTTATTTCACTTAGCATAATGCCCTAAACTAAAATTAAGCTGCTTCCCACCCTCCTCCCCATGTTTTTTTTATGACTTGTACTATTTTTGTAAGTTGAAGAATAGTTAACATATAATTTTATTTTAGTTTCAAGTGTACAACATAGTGATTTGACATTTATATACATTTTGCAATGCTCACCATAAGTGTAGTTACCATCTGTCACCATATAACATTATTACAGTATTATTGACTGTATTCCCCATGCTGTACTTTCTATCACCTTGCCTTATTTGTTTTATAACTGGACAGTGGTACCTCTTAATCCCTTTTATGTATTTTGGCCATCCCTCCCACTCTCCTCCCTTTTGGCAACCACCAGTTTGTTCTCTGTATTTATGAGTATGTTTCTGTTTTTGTTTGTTTTGTTTTTTGGGATTCCACATATAAGTGAAACCATATAGTATTTGTCTCTCTCTGTCTGACTTATTTCACTTAGCATAATACCCTCTAGGTCCACCCATGTGGTAAATGGCAGGATTTCCTTCTTTCTTGTGACTGAATAATATTCAATTATATATATATATATATATATATATATATATATATATATATATATATGTCACATCCTTATCCGTTCATTCATTGACAGACACGTAGGTTGTTTCCACATTTTGGGTATTGTGAATACTGTCTTAGTGAACGTGAGAGAGCAGATATCTCCTCAGTATCCTTTGGATGAATACCCAGAAGTAGAATTGCTGGGTCATATAAGAGTTCTATTTTTAACTTTCTGAGGTCACTCCATACTGTATTCCATAGTTGCTGCACCAATTTACATTCCTACTGACAGTGCATAAGTGTTCCCCTTTCTCTATATCCTTGCTAATGCTTGTTATTTCTTTTCTTTTTGATAATAGCCATTTAACAGCTGTGAGGTGATATCTCATTGTGGTTTGGATTTGCAATTCTCTAATGATCAGTGATGTTGATCACCTTTTCAGGTACCTGTTGGCCATTTATATGTCTTTTTGGAAAAATGCATATTCAGTTCCTCTGCTCATTTTTAATTGGATTGTTTGTTTTTTCTATTGAGTTATATGTTCTTTGTATATTATAAGAACATATAAATAACACGGTCCAAGATGCCTTCTTTGTTTTTAGTGACTTCCAGTAGTTGAGGGTATGCCAAGACTCATCAATGTCTCTCTCAGAGGGGAGGATTGTAGTTAGCACTTAAATGTAGGCTGTTTGGAAGCTGACCCTTAGGCAGCAGCTGGGAAATTTATGTAGTTAGGCCCCTTCCTTATAGAAACTGGGAGGTGGGCATTTTTGCCAGATCTCTATGCTCTAGGCCCTGGAGGTTAGGGGGTATGTCTGAGCCTTTAGGAATTTCTTTGCTACAGTTCTGTGGGACTGCTGAATGCAATCTGGGGGCTTATCCCTCAGATGGCAGTCATAAAGGTGGTGTGCCATACATTTGTATAAAATCTTTCCAGAGAGATATTGGTGACTTGGATTACACCAGAGGGAAAGGGCCGAAGGGAATCTGCCAGTTTTCTTGGTCCCTGGGGAGAATCTGTGTTAGTCCTAGATGTGTGTTAAATTAGAAGTCTGACCCTCAGGCAGCAGCTTTTAACTATACAAATAGACCTCTTTCAGGGAAATTATGAGAGCCAAGCATTTTTGCCTGTTTCCTCAGCACTGAGCCCCAGAGGGATAGCGAGTTAGGAAATGCTTCTTTGCTACAATCCTGTGGGCCTCTTGAAGGAAAGTCCTTGGCTATTGGAACAAGGTAATCTAGTCTTTTCCCAGGGGAGGCAGCTGAAAAACTAGAGTGCAGATGTGTGTACAAGCTCCTTCCAGCGATATACTAGTGACTTGAAGTGGTCCATTTTGATATGCTCAATGATTCAAAGTGTAAGAGTCACTCAGTTTCTGGATTTCTTACAAAAGGAATTGTTCCATGTGTAGTTGTACAGTTGGTAGAAGAGGGGAGTTCAGGAACTTCCTATGTCACCCATCTTTGAAGGGCAAATTGTTGATTCACAAGCTCCTTGGGGACTTCCCAGGTGAAATCTGAAACTAGCCCCTAGACATAGATGGCAGAGAGAGACTGAAGAAAGAAGCAGGACATTCCAGATTGGTAGGTGACCTGTTTAATAAGCAAGGGAACTTACGTATGAGGCTTATCTTGGGAGGCCACAAAATTAGTAGATCTCTGGACCTACCCACCAAATCTTCAGAGTTTATATACAGGCCTTACTTGGGTTCAGTCACATATACCATCCAGATGGTCTGAGTACCACATCACTATCTCCAGGCTATGTCCTTGGGGCGGCATCTTGGGGGCAGGGAAGGCAAATGGAACCCACATTTCAAGGATAGGGGAAAGAGTGAGGAGCCTTCAGTTGTTAGGGTCCACCTCACGGGGCAGTCAACAGTCACATCATATCAATGACCTCTCCCAACATAACTCAAGAAATAAGTGAGATTAAATAATTTTTCTGAAGGCCAAGGACCCTAGAAAGTGATGAGTTTGAATCTGAACTTACTCAGATTGGTTCCAGAGTTGGTACCCATTTCTTCTTATCCACTGATTGTCAAGTGAAATAAGTATTTTGTTGGTTTGTAGAGGGAAGCAACCTCCAAAAGTAGGTATTGTGATGGTTGCCTAATTGATTACTGAGGTTGTTCAGATTCTGCAAACACATTGAGAGTTTAAAATTGTCAGATGAAATTATCAATAGAAAACAAAACTAATATGTAGCCATAAGTATTTTGTCGTACTGTACCCTAGGCTATAAACTTTAGTACAAACTTTCCATTTCTGCTGTGTTCACCACATGTTAAGTGTGATGGATTGAATGTGAGGAATGTAATCTAGATTACCTAGTCTATAACATTGCTGAGAGTCCAAAGGAATAGGTGCATGGTAATTACTAACAGTGAGTGACCCAGTGAAGAAGTCGTTTATTTTTTAATTTTCTTTCAATATACCTGAACTACATAAAAGAGGATATCCTGTTTTTGTGCTATTTTTCTTTAACATCTAACATTGATAATTTACAAATGGCAGTCTAAAAAAATGGGCAAAAAATTGAACTAAAACATTTATCTTTAGTCTTTGTTGTCTCCATTATACCAACTTCCCTTCCCAAGTTTTGAAGATCTTTTCCTCCTTCCCATTCTTTTCTAATACTTTCTTTTCTGTTAGCCAACGATTTCTTTTACTGAAGTTTAGGTGACACTTGTTTCTATTGTATTCAATTCACAATGTTGGCAGGTAAGCTTTAACTGGGTTGTCAAGAAGCTTTTCCATCACTTCAACACATAGAGATCTAAATCCAAGTGAAATCTACATGTCCATAACTGAAGATATTTTTATTTTATTAATAAATAATATAAAAATTTGAGTTTTTTATACTGAAAAGTTTAAAACAGACCTTGTCCTTGATTTTAAGAAACTCAACTAAGTTGTGAAGATTCATTATCGACCATCAGGAGTGGTGGTAGCCTAATATAAATGCTGTCAACATAAATGCAGTTTAGTTCAATCAGTGTTTATTAAATGCCAACTATTTGCCAGTCGCTGTGTTCAGCATTGAAGATGCAAGATAAATTTTATATCTTAATAGCTATAATTTACTGGGCATATTTAATTTATTATACCATTTACATCTTACAACAGCCCTCTGAGATAAAAGACTGTTGTCTCTATTTTTATAGATGAAGGAACAGGGGTTCACAGAGTTTAGGTACCTCATCCAGTTACACGTAGCTACCAAGTACCAGGATCAGAGTTTTAATCTGTTAGAAGCTAATTCTCACATTCTTATGTTATACTATTTTACATCAGAGTCAGAGTCCCAAACCTCTAGTAGCTTATAATTTAGCAAGCAGAAACTATGTGTGTGTGTGTGTGTGTGTATATGTATATATATAGTTAATGTATGTATGTATACATTATATATATTGTATATATATTATATATACTATATATATTATTTATATAATGTATAAAGTATATATGTGTGTGTGTGTGTATATATATATATATATATATATATATATATATATATATATATATATAGTTAATGAAGAATAGCAATTTAGAATATTCCAAATGCCAGAGAATGTTATATCCATATACATGGCCAGTGTTTGAAACTGCATTGAGAGTGAACACATTGGAGTTCTTCTCTTCCCTCAACTGGAAAGGAAGTCTAGGATTCAAAGAGGCAAAGATGATTTGGAAAGGTGTTTAAGGTAGATAAATGGAAATAAGCAAAGGAATAGAAGCTTAGAAGAGAGAAGCCAGAGAATGGTAACTGTCTGGTAGTTATAGCAGACAGTATGCACTGATAAGCAGAAGGAAAAATATAGAAAGATTGTCTTTCTATAAAGAGTTTGCATGCCATGCTTTAAGCTTTATTCTAAGGCAAGTGTTCCACTGAAGGGTATTGAGTAGGGGAAATGTGTAAGAATTGTGGTTTAAGAAGATCATCTTTCAAGAGTATGAAGGTTAAGTCAGGAGAGAGAGGACTGAGGAGGCTGCAGCCATGGAACTACAATAGCTTGATGATAATGAAGGCTTAGACTTTAGCCATGGAAGGGAAAGGATAGCTTTAACAGCTTGGTAGCCACACAGATTATACATCCAAGATCCCCTCCTAGTTCTGGATTTCTAGGTCTCCTCTTTAGAAAAAGGCCATGATAAGGAGATTGAGGAGGAGATGAGAAGAATAAAACCTCACCAAGGCAGGGATACAGAAGAAAGAAGCTAAAAATATCCTGAGATATATTTCTGGGTTACATGAGACACAGAAATGCAGGTAACACTAAAAGCACACTTCAGGAAACTAGCAGAAGGAACTGACAAAAATCCTTGCAATCAGACCAAGAGGAATATATATAAAGCAAACAATGATTGTTCTGTAATTTCTGAAGGCCCCACTGAAGCTAAGACTAAGGAAAAACATTTCAGATCTTTGGAATTCTGCCTCAACAAGGTATGACCTGGAGTCTGTTTACTCTATATTCCCAGGGAAATATTATATGGTTTCAAATGACTGCCAATTTTGACATGTAACTGCTGTGTAGTAATTTGCAGTCATGTATGTTTTATATCTGTCTTATTATATGACTGTCCACTTATGAAGCATAATTAGGACCTAGTAAGCTGTAAATAAGGTAGAGTTTACTTTCTGCCAAATTCCTTAATGTGACTGTTACCCTTGGCACAAAAATTACAGTTGCATGGGCTTCTTAAATAAAAACTGCATAACGATCTTTCCATCTGTCAAAGTTGCATAATTAAAGGCATCAGCAGTGCATAGAATTAGCACCTCAGGTTTTGTTCACAGGTTTGGACAGCATCCATCATCATTTTGACAGATGGAATTGTTTTTTTCTTTATTTCTCCATGTTTCTCTCATTTCTACGGCTACATAAGTCCCCATTGAGGGCCCCTTGGAAGATTAAGAAACACAGACCTGGGATAATTGACTGCAGGCAGGATCTGTTAGCTTGCTTCATTATTTATCACCAGACGTAAGCTGAGACTCTGCGCACCATTAGAGAGAGGATCAATCTGCACTGTTTATCCCCTTGAAACAGGAGAAAGCTATTATAAGGGTACACGAGGACACCTGGCATTTTCTAAGATGGAAAGAGGAAAAGGTGACTTCTTTGCTTCTTGGTGGCATTTTCTGAGAACCTGCTATGTACTCGGCTATTGGAGTTACTACAAGAATTACATATGAGTCAACACTTTCACCTGCATATTCTAGCCCTAGTTTTCACATTAAATAATAATAATAACCAATATTATTATTACAATGAGTGCCAGGTCACAGACACTCCTCAAGTATTTTCTTAATTTAGAGATGAAGAAACTGAGACAAACACAAATCTTGCCCAAAGTCACATTGTAAGAAAAGCAAAGTTTGACTCTTTACTCAGAATAGTCTACCTTAATAAAATAATGCAGCTTAAGTAGTTGGCAAAGTGATTTATTTCTTTCCCATACACAGAAGGATGTCCATAAGGGAAAGAAAATAGAAAATTAATAAATATATTATTCAACTCAAGGTAGAAAAACAGGCAATCCTCAAATCAGTAGAGGATTGTGTTCTAAAAATGTATTTGTAAATTAGCTGTTTGGCATTTTTTCATGAAATGATATGATGTCTGGGATTTGTTTCAAAATAATCAGGGTGAGGAGGATAAAATAAGATTGGTCATGAGTTGATAATTGTTGAAGTGGGTGATGGGTACATGGAGGTTTAAAATACTATTATCTCTATATTTGTATATATTTAAATTTTTTCATAATAAAAAAGTTAAAAAGGAACTGATAAAAACCTGGCAGCTTCACTATGGAGAAACATACAAATGTGTATATGGATCATTCCACATAAAATTCCCAAGAATCTTTGTTGCACTGGCAAACACAGACTTTATACAATCTGTTTCAAATTGTAAGAACTCACTCAAATGGCTATCATATTGCAATTGGTTTGAAGAGTAAAATGTTTTCTAATTTCCCTTTCCATTTCTAAGAGTCCATAAATATCTGCTAGGTGCCTATGTTAGTCTGGGTTCTCCAGAGAATTAATATTTTATTCATAAAATATTTATATAATAATAATATGTAGATACATAGGTCAATATAGATGTACAGATATATACACAGAGATTTATTATAAGGAATTGGCTTACACACTATGGAGGCTGATACGTCCAAGGATCATAGTCAGCAAGGTGGAGACTAGAGGGAAACAGCAGTGTAAATTCAAGCCCAAGTCCAAGTCTGAAGGCAGAAAACTAATGTCCCAGCTTGAGGACAGTCAGAGACAGTAAATTTTCTCTTACTCTACCTTTTGTTCTATCCAGGCCCTAGATGGATTGGGTGATGCCCACCAACATTGGAGAAGGCCATCTGCCTTACTCATTCTATCAATTTAAGTATAATTTCAACCACAAACAGCCTCACAGACACACCCAGAATAATGTTTCAACCAAATATATGGACACCCATGTCCCAGTCAAGTTGACATATAAAATTAGTCATCACAATGCTTAATAAATTATAATACATTCAGAGGTGAAAACAGTAGGAAGAATCAGGCAAACCAGCTACCTAATGATACACCAGATCCCTCAGTGAATCTGTAATCACAAGGAATTTAATAGACCTGCTGGGATCCTATTAGTAGACTCCATGTTAAAAATGGAACCCTAGGGGGCGCCTGGGTCATTAGGTCCGTTAAGCAGCTGACTTCTGCTCAGGTCATGATCTGATCATGGTTTGTGGGTTTGAGCCTGTCGGGCTCTGTGCTGATAGCTCAGAACCTGGAGCCTGCTTCAGATTCTGTGTCTTCCTCTCTCTGTCCCTCCTTCGCTCATACTCTGTCTCTCTCTCTCTCAAAAATAAATAAACGTTAAAAAAATGGAACCTTAAATGGAAACCCCTAAATGGAAAGTTGTCTACTCACTTCACATCAGCTATATCTGATGTCTCTATTGGTAGGTAATTGGTTTTCCTTACAGTCACAACTACTTCCTTTTATTCCTTCCTTCCTTCCCTCCTCCCTCCCTTTCTTCGTTCCTTCCTTCCTTCCTTCCTTCCTTCCTTCCTTCCTTCCAGAGAGATATTGATCAAGGGTTGTGTACCAGGTACAGTGCTAGGTACTAGGAATATAGCAGTGAATTACAGACATGAATCTGGTTTACAGTTTGTATGTAAAAGAGGCTTCGAAGTAAAATCTGGTTGAAATGAGGGCAGGAAACTTGTCTTGAGTCTTTTCTTTTTGCTCAACACTTGACATAGCACTAATAAAATTCTAATTATTTATATCAAATAAACATAGATAATAGAGGGGGGATAACCATCTTCCCATCCCTTGATGCTGCCACTAATCCTACCCTTTACCCAAGATCTTAAAGTTTATTAAGAAAGGTAGACAATAAACAAATCAATATACCATTGCCAATTGTGGTAAATGCACTGAAGAAAAATATAGTATGTTCAAAATATAATAATGAAGCTTAATTTAGATTGGGATGTCTTTCCCTTTGAGAAAGAGACATTTAAGCCGGGTCTTGAATGAAGCTATATTAGTTTACCAGGGCTTTCACAAAAAAATACCATGGACTGGGTAGTTTAAGCCACAGAAATTTATTTTCTCACTGCTCTGAAGACTAGAAGTCTATGATCAAAGTATCAGTATGTTTGGTTTCTCCTAAGGTCTTGTCCCTTGGCTTGCAAATGGCTGCCTTCTCACTGTGTTCTCACATGGGCACTCCTTGATCTGTATCCTGATCTCTTCTTAAAAGGACACCAGTTACATTGCATGGGGGCCCTTCCATATGATCTCATTTTACCTTATTACCTCTTTAAAGGCTCTGTCTCCAAATATAGTCACATTCTAAGTACTAGGGTTTAGACTTCAAAATAAGAATTTTGGAAGGACACAATTCAGCCTGTAAGAGGGGCCATCCAGGAAAAAGGGGATGGGAATGGAATAGGAAAATACATTGTAGATTTGGTGATAAAGCATAAGGAAGCTCTTATCTGATAACTTCTATTTTCTTTAGGATGTCTTGAGCAGTGTCATTAGCAGAAAATGACCATGGTGGGAGGAGAGGAGGAGAGGTCAAAAAAGAAGAGAGAAGTTATGATCTGCTAGTTGCTATGGATAGATGATCAAGCTTATTGTAAGAACAGATTTCTGGTCAGTGTCAAGGACTCAGATGAAGGAAATGAACAATGTGAGTCTGCTTGGGGGTGTAGTTTTGCTCTGCCATCTACTTAGCTGCTTTGGTGAAGGCTCAGCAAAGATGAATGATGGATTCATTCATTCAGGATGGGGTTTGGTCAGAGAGGTGATTGAAGAGGCACTAATAGTGGTATTGGGCTGTGGAATTCAAGCTAGATAATCATGGAGGAGAAGGAAGGTAGGGAATGATGGATACAAAGGAAGTGGAGAAATCAACGGACAATAAACTCTAGTGGATCCTGGTGCCATCTTCACTATAGAACTGGATATATCTCCCAAGAAAGTTTATGCCACTTCAAACCCCTTAATCCAGAGGCCAAAAAGCATCCCATTAAGGGATTTTGATAGGAAAATTCAAATCACGTTGCTATGTTGGTGAGCATACTGATGACTCCTAGACCAACTTTTTACCTCCACCCTCTTCTTTGTGTCCCACTGCTTATTATTTACAATGGCATACAAAAGAGGTCTGAAGGACTACCTTCAGTTACCATAGATTTGAGAAAGCAGAGGTTGGTGCCGAGAAACCTTATTCACACTAAATATTACTATAGATCTAAATGTCAAATGCTAACAGAAATTCACCAAAGGATTACTTCTAAGAAATGGTGGAATTCATTATTTTCAGAATTTTACTTACTCATTATTTATAGTTTTTGGCTTCTCTCTGCATTGTAAACAAATGCAAATTTTATTTTGCATAAGTATGTCAAGTGATGCTTTGTGACCAAGCCAAACAGACTTGATTTAATGACTATAGGGATAGGCCCAGTCCCAATTGCATTAATTGGTAAAATATTTATGACCCATAGTATCATAATGTATGTGTAAATGTAAGTTGGACATTGGGTGACCCAGATACCATGAGAGTGCCATGTCTATGATTGGATTAATTCCTCTGGACCCCACTTTAAAATATCATTTGGTGCTGAGGACAACTAGACAGAAACTCCAGGGAGGGGGCACAAAATAAAAAGGTGGGGAAACCACCTCAAGGCTGTGTCATAAAATCAGCACTTAGCAGCTCACCTTCAGACAGATATAGCAAAAGCATATCAATTTATGGCTTGCCTATGATGTATCAGGCCTTTTTACATCCATTATTGTCTTAATGTTAATAACAGTGTAAGGTAAACATTTACTGGTTGGAAAACTAAGCTCAGCCAAGATGAATGACTTGCACAAAGTCATGTGTCCAGTAAACAATAAGCCATCATTCCAACTTTAGTTTGTCTGGTTCTTAAAGCTCTTCCCCCCAACCTTTACCTGCTCTTACCCTGTGCTTCTTTGAGAATAGCCCTTTCCCTGCTTTCATACCTGCTCTTCTGTCTGCCCTATGATGATTTTCATCTCCTTCAAGGCTATTCATATTCCTTGTACCTGTTTTCACCTGGATAAAAATGTTGGGGCAGGAGACAACACATGTTCAAAATTGTCCACTTGGCCCCCATTGTCTCTCTTGACAAAATTACCTGTTTAAGTAGATAATACTCAGTTCATTTATTTTATTGGTGATGGCTCCACTAGTTCCATTGCAAAAGAAAAAAGACAGAAGGAACTGACAAATTGGCTAATAATACTGAATTAATTTACTTGAGTCTCATTTATTTTATTGTAACAACAAATCCAAAATTTTTGACTCATTGTAATCATCATTTTTAAATATTTAACAATGAATAAGATAATATACACTAAAAACTGTGGAGTGTTTGGAAAAGCAGCAAACAAAATTTGATAATAGATTAGCTAACAACATCCAACCCCTGCTAGGTCTTACAAGGCCTTCCTACTAAAAGTATGGCAGCCTTAGCATCTGCTGGAAGCTCATGAGAAATTCAGAAACTGAAGTTCCTGAATCAGAATATGCAGTTTAAAAAGATTCCTACTTTATTTGTGCATACATGGAAGTTTGAGAAGTACTATTATAACATATTTACTTTTAATAGCCAGCAAACACATGAGTGTACATGGAATCACTCTTGCTGGAGTAGTTTTTGAAATAGTAGAAAAGAGTAAGTATTTAGGTGTTAGACATACTGGTGTCAACACTTACTAGTTTTGTGACTTTAGGCAAGTTATTTAAACATATTTAAGTCTGGGAGTCTTTATAAAGATAAGAAAAGGTCAAATGGGGCAGATTGACAATCAAGAGGAACACCAAGGCAAAAAGGCAACAGGAAGGAGAAATGGATTTTGATATAGGGTATGCTAGAATGAAGAATTGGAGAACAGATTTTGAAGAATACTCCTCCACCTGTTACTGGGAATGTCTACTTGTAAAATCTGGTTGACAATTATGAACTAGATGTGACAAATTTTGCCTTTGTTTTTACTATGCTTATAACCTTTCAGCAGTGTACATTTTGGATATATAGTCATATACTATAGGAAAGCATCAGAAATGGTAAAACAGAGGTGACAAGGATAGACAATCAATTTAATGGAAAAGTTCTTACAAGCAAAACAAAGAAAGTCTTACAAAAATACATTTTGTAATATATCTTTCACTATTACTCTTGTAATCAAATGAGTTTAGATTTTTATTTTCGGTATCCAAAGTCTATTAGTTTTTAAAATCCAGTTTGCTAAATTCTAATGATTTTTTTAACTTACCAGGAATATTATCTTCTTCAGGCAGAATAATAGTTCAATCAAAACATCTCTAATTTCTTTGATATATTGATATGATTCCAAAAATGAGGAAATCAATCAGAACTTCATTTATTTCAGCATTGATTAGATAGAGCAAAAGGTAAAAAATTATACTGGAAGACACTATTCAAGTAATTTCCCAGACATTTTTTCCATAATTCTCTTGCCAAAATATAGATGCTGCTAGTGTTTCTTTGAATGATAGCATTACAGCAAATATTATTAAGGCAGTGTTTATTTTAAATGGGAAACCAAAAATCATATTAATAAGTTGTAAAATACTCTTCCCACTATATCTGGTGTTGTCTTTTCCCACTTTTTTATTGAAATATCTTATACAAAATGTATGGCCTAGAGTTCCAGGCATAGATGCATAGATGAATCCAAAATAACATGGAGAAAAAAAGAAAAAAAGAAAGAAAGCCTTACCACTATTTGATGTTTATGCTGTGTTTTTGATGAAGTTTAATTGGGTCAGTCTAGACATTGGCATGGGGATTATTGTTTTTATGACTAATTAAATTAAACTTACACATTTGAACAGACCTGTGACAATCCTGTGCACAAAAATTTTAAAATTAAATTCCAGTACACAATATTGGCACTTACACACATAAGGAAAAACAACAAAAACAACTTTGTGTGACTTAAGGCATTTTGAGACTTTTTAAAAAAACTTCCTTCTAATTTTAGCAAATCATCATACTTTCTTTAATTTCTGGAAAAAAGCTAGAACAGAAAAATTATTTTAATAAAAATGTTATATCAAAAACTAGAGAAATCAGAGCAAGATTTATAGCACATATTTCAAAGAAAGTAAGGAGATTATAGAAATCTAAACAATGCATAATTCATGACAAGTCTTGGCATATTTGAAATGTAGTTGAATATTAATTGGATACCCAGATAGAAGAAGTTTCTATAAATTCTGCCCTATGATGAACCTATGGAAAGCTTTTTATATTTGTATAATAATTCAGAAGAACCTTTGCAAAGAGAAAGCTGTTCTTTGGGGATATTCTAATATAAATTATGTGCTTCTATTTAAAGACTGAGTTGAAAAGTTGGGAGTACCTCATAAGAATGACTTCTGAATCATACGTACATTTTTTATCATTGAGAAAAGAGGGAAAGCTTGTATCACAATGACGATTGCAAAATTGTTGATATAGGGCTTAAAATTGCCTTAACAACAAATGCTGTCATTTGTGATTCAATCATACCCACAACATAAATGCACCAGTCATATTGCCTCACAAAATCTGTGGATCGAAAGTAATCTCTCTTAGAAGGCTACTCCAGTCTTCAAATTTCTATGTGTGCACTAAGGATTTTGAGATGTAGTTGCACCATAGCCTATTAATACATCAAGTTCAAGCTTTATAGGCAAGTAGTAGTTAATGATCCAAACTATGCAAATGACCAACTGTAGCCAGAAAGTTGCATATGACAAAGACAAATATTTTCAGAAAAGGCAGGTGTCTGGAAATATAACTTGTGCAATAACTGACCATATATTTTTTGGTTATTATATTATATTACATTATATTATATTATATTTATTATATTATATTGTCTGTTAACATTTAAGTAGCTTATGTTGAGAAATTATTTAGATGAAAGTGATTGGCAGAAAATGGAAGAAGATTTAGACAGTTGTGTAGGCTTAAGATTGTATTGTCTAAAGCAGAATAATTACTACTAATGCTTGTTAGATATTGCTGTTTTCCCTTACAATAATAAAGACCTCCATTATGATAAATTATTCCAGGCATTCATATAAGTCAAAGTAAACAAAATTCTCTCCAAAATAAAATTTTTAAATATGAAGACTGAGATAAAATAGCGATCTCCTACATTATCACAGACATTTCAACATTGCTTGTGATCCTGACCATATCAGTTTTCTAGGGCTGCCAATGAAGTACCACAAACCAGGTAGCTTAAAGAAACAGAAATGTGAAAAAAAAAAAAAAAAAAAAAAAAGAAACAGAAATGTGTTCTCTCTCAGGTTAGAAGTGTGAAATTAAGGTGTCATCAGGACCATGATCTCTCTGAAGGCTCAAGCAGAGAACCCTTCTTTGGCTTTTCTAACCTCTGATAGTTGTTACCAGTCACTGACATGAATGCATCACTCTGATCTTTGTATCTGTGTTTATGTGGTCTCCTTGTTTCTGAATCAAATTTCCCCCTCCTTATTAGGACACTAGTGAATAGATTAGGGCTCAACCTAATTGAGTATGACCTTATCTTAACTTGATAATGCCTACAAAGACCTTATTTCCAAATAAGGTCCCATTTTGAGGTCCCTTGCTTAGTATTTCAACATATCTTTTTTGAGGACACAATTTAATCCATAATACTGGCCTAATATTGAGTAGTCCAGGAATAGTCACTTATTCATTCATTTACAAATGTTTATTGAGTATCAGGCACTGTTATAAACAAAGTAGACCAAACATTTGCCTCAAAGAGTTTATAGTCTGCATTCAACAATACCCTGTAGCTGCATATACTTTATAATTTAAAATTATATGTGGTTTATAATTTGGCAAAATTATTTAATCTAGACTTCTGGATAAATCTTCAGAATACCCTGCTGTATATGCTGAGTAAGTATTAGCAGCCACATTTTTTTTTTTGCAAGGGGAAACTGAGGCTTAGAAAGGTTAAATCTTGTCCAAAACTGCCCATATGGTAAAAGCAAAGTTGGAACCAGAACTGAGGTCAAAACTAACAGCATATAAAATGCTGGATAGTATCCACTTGCCATTTATAATTAATAATGAGCATTACTGCATATTAGAGTATTTC
The DNA here is from genome assembly GCF_014898765.1 of Herpailurus yagouaroundi. Classification (NCBI taxonomy): domain Eukaryota; kingdom Metazoa; phylum Chordata; class Mammalia; order Carnivora; family Felidae; genus Herpailurus; species Herpailurus yagouaroundi. Next base: position 72,607,334 of record NW_024412400.1, on the reverse strand, counting down.
ACAGCTCATCATATAGAAATATGGTTAGGGGCGCCTGGGTGGCGCAGTCGGTTAAGCGTCCGACTTCAGCCAGGTCACGATCTCGCGCTCCGTGAGTTCGAGCCCCGCGTCAGGCTCTGGGCTGATGGCTCAGAGCCTGGAGCCTGTTTCCGATTCTGTGTCTCCCTCTCTCTCTGCCCCTCCCCCGTTCATGCTCTGTCTCTCTCTGTCCCAAAAATAAATAAAACGTTGAAAAAAAAATAGGAATATGGTTAAAAAGTAAAGGACAGTAGCTCACAAAGCAAAACATGTTCCTTTATTTTGACAAATTTATTTTATTTTTAATTATTCATGATACTCCAGCAAACATTCTGTGGTATATTTCCCAAAAAACAGTAACACCTTCGTTGTTGCAAGTTGTGGCAAGAGGGTATTATTGACTTTCACTGAGGAATAAAGTGAAGCTAGATTTTAATATGAATTCATAGAATCATATTTACACTGGGATTTCAGTGTTAGAAATGATGAAAGGACTCTTAAAGCTCATGTTATTCTATCTCACATCTCTACAACAAGTATCTAGAAAGAAAATCATGGCAATGAAGAATTTAAAAGTGTGAGCATGGTGTATTCATTCCCCTATAATTAATTTAGGTAATGGGTGATGTTTTGTATATCCTAAACTGTAATGAGTAGTAAAAAATATACCAACTGTGAATGAACCATCATCTTATCTGATGAGGTAGTAGTGGAGGCAGTGGTATGGTGAGGCAGTAGATCAGCCCAGATTCTATCCCATAATTGTGTGTTGTGCGTTTCAGTCTTTCAGCTTGTTTTTGGCACACACACTGAGAAATGCTTTTGCAGATACACAGTTCTTAGCCCCCTACAACAAAGAGGCTGTCAGTGCTAAAACCAACATTAGGAAACAGGGAAGAAACCATTCAAATCTGAAACCAAGGTGATAAAGAAATGGACTCAAAATCCACCATAAGGCAGATGACAAATGGAAGCATACATCACATAACAAGCCTCTACCTTATACAACAAAACAATGTTGTGTTAGTGACTCAATAATAGGGGTGAGCCAGAGAATGAATAAGCAGGAGAAGGAACTAGAAAGAAATAAAATTCTGGGAAGATAAATTGCTACTCATGGACAAACAGAGGACATACTGATTAATTTAAAGAAAAAAAGAGTTACATGTTTTAATGATCATGGATCTTTGGGTCATCTGCATGCACAAGTGGGTACATTTCTTCTTCTTTTCCCATAATGAAGGATTTCCACTGAGAAAGTTAGCTACTTTGGGAATATACATTTGTATCTTGCAATATAGATTCTTTTCATTCTCTTAAAAACAACCAGAGAAGTATTTTCTTATGAATAATTCATCATCTACTGTGGTCTCTGAGGTCATTTTTGTCACTCATGCAGACTGCCAGTTTTTCCCCTACACTGTAGTTGTGTGTCGTTTGCTGGATCCTCTCATTTCTCACTCATGCTAAGGGATTAAAGATTTTATGCCCTCAGTCCTCACATATGCAAATCTCTTAGCATGACTTTTCTGTTGGTATTCTCCTGCCTATAATCCATTTCCCCTTTTTCTGATAACAGCCTTGAGCATATCCCTTAAACTTTTTGCTCGTTTCCCATTCTCAGAGGAGGATGCTCTAGAGGTGGGAAAATGAAGCACACATAGCCAATCATAGCCCTCAGAGCTCCTAGAATCAGTGATTCATCAAAAAAGGGGACATGGCAGAAGTCAGGCCAAAGAGAGGTGGCTCTGGGACATTTGCTAGATAGAATTTGGGGGAATGAAAAGCTTTCTTTCTACTGGAGTTCCTAACCCAATAGGGTATTGCTCGTGGCTGCCAGTGACATTTTCATGCCTGAAGATAAGCCCAGCTAGAGAAAAGTAGAGGCAAGAAATGAAGAGAGAAATATTTTCAAACTTAATGTTTAAGCACCTCGATTCAAGTGTGCCTGAAAAAGACACCTCCCCTGGACTTTTCAGTTAGTTTGGATAATAAATTCCCTTCATACTTAATACAGATTAAGTCCACTTTTCTATTGTTTTCAGCCAAAAGCTTTCTGAGTACTCAACCATTTAGGACCCAACACAATTAACCTCAAGTTTCATAATTTTTTGCTCCAAAAATATATACTATCTGTCATTTCCTTTCCTTAGCCCCTAGTCCTACCATGCTATCCATGTCAGAATCATATTGTTCTGGATGGGAAAAGGGGAGCTATTATTTAGAAAGATAATTTATTATACATTCTAGCTCCATCCATGCCATTGTAAATGGCAAGATTTTATTCTTTTTGATGACCGAGTAATATTCCCATTATATATATATATTCATATATATATATATATATATATATATATATGTTCATTCTTCAGTTGATGGTAATTTGGGCTCTCTCCATAGCTTGGTTATTATTGATAATACTGCTATAAACACTGGGGTGCATGTACCCCTCAGAATCTATACTTTTGTATGCTTTGGGTAAATACCTAATAGTGCAATTGCTGGGTGGTAGGGTAGTTCTATTTTTAGTTTTTTGAGGAACCTCCATACTGTTGTTCAGAGTGGTTGTACCAGTTGCCATTCCCACCAACAGTGCAGAAGTCTTTCCCTTTGTCTGCATCCTCACCAACACCTGTTTCTTATGTTGTTAATTTCAGCCATTCTGACAGGTGTGAAGTGGTATCTCATTTTGGTTTTGATTTGTATGTCCCTGATGATGAGTAATGTTGAGCATATTTTCATGTGTCTGTTAGCCATTTGATGTCTTCTTTGGAAAAGTGTCTATTCATGTCTTCTATTTCTTAACTGGGTTATTTGTTAGTATCCAAAATCTGTAAAGAACTTACCATACTCAACATGGTGTTTATCACATATGTCATTTGCAAATATCTTCTCCCATTCTGTAGGCTGCCTTTTAGTTTTGTTGATTGTTTCCGTTGCTGTGCAGAAGCTTTTTATCTTGATGAAGTCATGTTTGGTTTTGTTTCCCTTGCCTTCAACAACATGTCTAGTAAGAAGGTGCCACAGCTGCAGTCAAAGAGATTGCTGCCTACGTTCTCATCTAGGATTTTGATGGTTTCTTGTCTCACATCCATTTCCTGTATTTCATCAATTTTGTGTTTATTTCTGTGTATGGTGTAACAAAGTGGTCCAGTTGCACTCTTCTGCATGTCACCATCCAGTTTTCCCATCACCATTTGTTGAAGAGACTGTCTTTTTTCCATTGGATATTCTTTCTCACTTTACTGAAGATTAGTTGACCATATAGTTGTGGGTCCAGAGCTAGAATGTATTATGTTAAGTGAAATAAGTTAATCAGAGAAAGACAAATACCATATGATTTCACTCATATGTGGAATTTAAGAAACAAAACAGATGAACAACATATGGGAAGGGTGGGAAGAGAAGAGAGGGAAACAACCCACAGGAAACTCTTAATGATGGAGAACAAACTGAAGGTTGATGGAGGGAGGTAGGTGGGAGATGGGCTAGATGGGTGATGGGTATTAAGGAGGACACTAGTTATGATGAGCACTGGGTTTTGTATGTAAGTGATGAATCAGTGAATTCTACTCCTGAAATCAATATTGCACTTTTTTTTAAATTTTTTTTCAATGTTTTTATTTATTTTTGGGACAGAGAGAGACAGAGCATGAACGGGGGAGGGGCAGAGAGAGGGAGACACAGAATCGGAAACAGGCTCCAGGCTCTGAGCCATCAGCCCAGAGCCCGACGCGGGGCTCGAACTCACGGACCGTGAGATCATGACCTGGCTGAAGTCGGACGCTTAACCGACTGCGCCACCCAGGCGCCCCAATATTGCACTTTATGTTAACTAAAATTTAAATTAAAAAAAGATAATTTATTATAAAGATAGTTCATACTTGTCCTAAAATCCATCAAAATAATGTATGAAGCAAAAAGTACAAGACATCTGGTTATCTCCCTCCTCTCTTCATCCTACTTCCACTTTACTGTTATCCAGATATTTTTTTTTTTACGTTTATTTATTTTTGGGACAGAGAGAGACAGAGCATGAACGGGGGAGGGGCAGAGAGAGAGGAAGACACAGAATCGGAAACAGGCTCCAGGCTCTGAGCCATCAGCCCAGAGCCCGACGCAGGGCTCGAACTCACAGACCGCGAGAACGTGACCTGGCTGAAGTCGGACGCTTAACCGACTGCGCCACCCAGGCGCCCCCAGATATTTTAAGTACAAATACAAACATGTGTATCTGTGTGAGTATGTTGGGTGTTGGACAAGGGATATAAATTTAAAAGCACAAGACAGCATTTAAACACAGAAGGTATATCCACATTTGCTGGTGTCCTCATAATACTATAAAATTTTTAAAATAGACACAAATTTCATATAAATAGTATGACCCTACCTTACGAATCACCACAAAACAGCCTCTTCCATAAACCCCTCAGTGAAAATTTGAGACATTTTGGTCTCTTCTCCTGGAATTCTTTGTTTATTTTATTTAATTCTGCTTCACATTGCAGATAGCTGTCTACACCTATTTTACCCTCTCTGGACAGTAAGCACTTTGAAGGCAAGGAATTAATTTGATTCATCTTCATATTTCCAAAAGTTAGTTCAGTGGTTAATTTATGTTTTTAGGTGAATTAATGAGTGAGTGAATGATAAATAAGTGATAAGAGATCTCTTTAATAAGTATTCTCTTAGGTTGAATTTCAATAATGGCTCTGCAGACATTCTCCTGTATTTTAATTTAAGAACATTCTTTCAGAGTTCCTCTTATACTAGTAGAAATCAGACAAGTGATGAGCAGGCCTTTAGTTCCAATTCTTTTGGAAGAGCAAACACTAATCTGAGTTTATCTCATCCTTAATCACTACAGAACAAAAACAGCTAGGACACAAATGTGATATCCCCTGGAATTTTTTACATGGACTTCAAATAGTTGACTAGATCTTTTAACTTGAACCCTGTAGTGTTCAGCCTTGATCCTGTGCCCCAGCTAATAAAGAACTCTTGGCTTGTTCTGGAATTGGACCTCTATTTAGTAATTTATACCTCATTTCCCCCACCTTCATTCCCTTTTAAGTTTTCTAAGTTTTGGAACTGGAACCTGGTTTTCAGACTGAAGAATGAGGACAATCTAGGGGCCACAGATTTTTACCTGCTTGCTCTGATTTCCAAATATTGCCAGTTCCTGGATCCTCATCACCCTGGCTCTATAAGTTCTTGTTTAATCTTCTAAATACTTACTGCCATATTGCACTGCCAGCTACCTCTGTTTGTCCTCCACCTTAAAAGGGAGGCAATGTAACATAATGAGTAAACCGTCAATGGTAGAGTGAAGCCTACATCCAAATCCCAGTTTTGCCACCTAACAGCTGTGTGATCTTCAGTAAGTTAACTTCTCCGCACCCACATTTCTTGTAAAATGGGATTTACGTACCTTATAGATCATATAAGGGATGTTTTTGGTGCCACCTTCAATCTGCATTTATTTTTCCCTTGTGGCACTTACTTTCCTTTTCACTCATCTCCATTTATTCCTTTTCATGATACCACAGCAAACATTCTCCATGCTCTTCCCAAAATCATAGTCAGCAAGAAGTCTACAGTTTCTAGACTCTCTTGCCAAATTTCTTTGGTGACCTTGTACAAAAGGGCTGGGAAGTTAGGATCAAGAGAGAGCTATTATTTTTTTTTTATTATTATTATTTTTTTTTTTTTTTTGCTTCTGGTGGTGCATCCAGCAAGAGCTGCTGTCAACCCTGGAATGCAGGAGAATCTATGGCAGTTTTAGGAGTATTCAGCCAGACTGCAAACTCCGCAGATGTTGTTTGGTCCCAACAATAACAACAATGGTCATACTATAGCATATCTGTTCCAATTTCCCAAAAGTTAAGAACATGAATGACATTTATGCAAATACATAATGAACATTGTCAACTATTTTATCCAGTTTAGTAATTAATCAGATAACCAGCAAGATAGTCAGGTAGTACAAAAGGGAGAATCTGAAAATGGAGAGTTATGTAGTCAGTTACACAAAATAGTGAAATGAATTTTCTGATAGATACAAGTTGCCTACAAGGCAATAAAGTATACCCCCCAGTGTTATCTTTGCAACTGGACAAGGATTATTTGCATTCCTATCAGATAAAAACCTACAAATTAACATGTAACGTGTATTTTCACTAAGTCTGGACAAAGTACTTTCTCCTAAAAATCCTTGGATGAATCTGTTTAAAAGTCTCGTCATAAGACAGTGAAAAAAATATATGCTGCCCAATTTTTTCCCTCATTTCAAATTTTGGAAAATGCTTTTGAATAGAAATAAGGAAAATGGTGCTCTTATTATGTAAATGAAACTTTAGGCAAAGCTAACCTCCTCTATCCACCTATAACCAGATTGCTACCCAGCAAACTCTTCAAATAGATAATCTGGAGCCATTGTTGCTTAAATGGGATATGGTGTATTAGTGTATATTTACACTAGTGTAAAGTGTGTAGTCAATAATAAGTGAGTAGTCAATAATAAGTGGTCAATAATAAGTGTGTAGTCAATAATAAGTGAGAGTAATAATAGTTTCCACTGTTACTTTTTTTTTATTATACATGAATAATCAATTAGATGGAATTTAGAGCTATTTCTTCCATCTCTGCTTCTCACTTTCATGGTTAACTCTAGTTTTAGGACCTGACCCTCTTAGGCTGTCCAGTTATTCTAGTTAGTCATGCCATTTACTGGAATATTACAGGGATGAATACAAAAGTAACTGTTGACTTTTCTTAAGTAGTTAGATTGGCACAGGAAGAATCATTGTCTCATTCATTTTGTCACTTTGCTGAGTCCTTAGAAAATATGACTGTAAAATCAGTACCAGATGGAAGGAGCTATGGCTAGGATTGTACTGTGCATTTGCCCAGAAAAAATTACCTTCTCAGTTGGCCAAAAAGGTATGGCCATGCTGCTCCATCTTCTAACCACATTTGTGTGGCACTGGAGCTAGCTCCCTATTATCTAGCAAAGCATGTGTACATACAGTATAGCACCTGGAACACATCCTTGTTTGCCTAATGAGGAGGGATCATTAACTTTGGATTGGAAAAATTCAAAACACTTTTGAAAACTCCTAACCCATGGTTCTATATTTAATTCAGGAGGACTAACTCAATGTGGACATGAAGAAATGTATTAAGTAATAAGAAACAACTCAACTCCCTGAATTGAATTAGAGAATATTGGCCATTTTTCTCTAACAATTTGTTTCAGGGCATTTAAAGTCATCAGCACTTTACTTTTAGTATGACTCTAATAAAGTCAGACTTTGTTTCTTACAGTTCAGCCCCCATGACTGAGTACACTTAATCACCATCTGAGGCTCCATGTGTTTCTGTGTGTGCCCTTCAGTCCCGGATTTGACCAGTCCCATTCCTAACCGGGCATATAATTCAATGAACCCACGATTTCCAGTTGAAGAGATCAGCACTAGATTTGCCTTGATTTGATTTCACTCTGATACATGACAGTGTTTCCAGCACACATAGCAATACCAGCAACTAAACCTCAACTTGGGTTGCCTGATTGATTCCCGACTTCCATAAGGATCTGTATTGCCTCTCAGAATTTGAGATTTTCCCCTCAAATTAGTCCTATGGCTAGCTAGTTCCCTCCCTGTACAGACAGACTCCCTGGAATTCAGATATTTTCTTGGGTTGGGAGTAATGTCTGTGCTAGACAGCAGTGGTCATTTCTCACCTGCCTATGGTAAAAAAAAAATAAAAAATAAAAAAAAATAAAAGACCTTTAAGATCTTCCCTGCTTGCTTTCTGGACCCATTCTTATTTGAGGTTTTCTAATAACCATCCTTTGCTTGCCGATGGATTTTCATGCTTGTTATTTTGACCAACCCTGAAGTATCTCTGTAGTGACTCACTGACTCTGATCCCCTTTTGTTCTCCTCCATGAATTCTACTTAGACATTGATGATTTCCATAGGAAGAAGAAGAGTAGAAGAGTAATAGTGATTGTCTGTACACAATTTATGGTGTATATAATCCTTAAATATGGGTTATGTAGGTAACATAAATTAATGATTCACGCTTGATAAGGAGTTAAAGACCAAAATGCTGTGCAACTCTAGGGACCATCATTTACTGAGAATCCGTGTGGATAGTATCTCCTTGAATCATGCAGAGTGGTGGTCCTGATAGGGACTCATATGCCATACATGATTGTTGCCAATCTCTTTTTCAAGAAACTTGGGAATTTTTTTTTTTAATCTCACAATTTTTAAAATCTTGGCAATTTGTTGAAAATGTTTACAGTACTATACTGGCATAAAATGTGTCAATTAGCAGCATTTGGCCCATACACCACCAGTGTGAGTCAGTCACTGAATGGTCTCTAGAACTGTGAGAGAGGAAGCAAGTTTTATTCTTCAAATATGCCCCTTTTGTCATGTTGGAAAATTGGAAACATATTCTAATATTTTCTGATAATCTTCCTTAAGTAATATTTTTCTATTTTGTATTCTTGTGCTCATCAACATTTTTGTTCAGAGGAAAATTTTATTTTTCAATCAGTCATTCAACATAGGCAGTTACCATAAAATTGCTCTATTAGGTTTATGCAGTATCATATCAACCATAAATATAGTTTAGTTACATATTTTGACAAAAACTCTTTACATATGGGTGTATTGTGATAGAACCTTTAATGAATTTTGACTGGTTGAATTTGTTTCAGTTTGATTTCTTTGTAAAGTCTGATAGTCTTATACATTTATAAGAGTACAGATTACACTAACCACCCATAGAGAGAGGTAATACTGTGTACTTTTGTTAATACATATTATATAACATGAAAATTTAAAACTTTGGCCTGATAGTATTCCTTAAGGTCTAATATAAACTCATAGTCTAGCAATGTCTTTACATTTGGGACCCTAAAGTAGTTTGCAATTTTTCCTTCAGAGTATCCCTAAATGCCATGACTGCTCACCTCAATCTTAAATACCTTTGCTATTTCATGTCTTATCTGTAAAAATGACTTTTGCTTTATAATTCATAAGATGTCTATGAATAATCGGGTAGCCATTGATAAAATAGATTTACTCTGAATTTAGGAATAATAGACTTTAGGTATAAGATTTTCCCTGGGGGGGGGGGCGGGGAAAGGATGTTCTTACTGTCTATTATACTGAACAGGTTGCTAGATCATGAAGTAGGGAGACAGATATTAAATGAAGTAAAACTGTCCCCTTTTGGCACTCAGAACTTAAAGCTGTCCTTATATAGGGACACTTAATGTGAATTAGCACATTTCTCCTGGGAATCAGTGGTGACAGAAGCTTAATACAGTTTCCTTGTCACTAAATATACCCCAATATGCAAAACTTTATGAGCCAAATTGAATAAGGATTTAAAAGATTTCCTGAAGAACCATTGAGCCCTTTCTGGTTTTAAAGTTCAAACTATTTTTAAAAAGTCTTTGTTGAATTAGGGTAGTCCTAACACAGGTCTGCTGGTTGGGAAGCCTACCAAAGACACTGTTATCCAAGGGAAAGTTACCATGAGGAAAAAAGAAGGTACGTTGGGTCCAGACATTTGTGGGAAAAGGTTGGTTTCAGCACTGCATTTGGCTGAAGCTTGAGAGCTTATCCAGGTTTATCTGCCAGGCATAGAATCATGTTTTGGGGAGGAATGGCTGGCCTCAGAAGCATTAACTAAGACAGCAGTTACCTTGGAGGCCAAGTGTGGGACACCATTGCACTGTGTGCCAACAAGGATGTCATTGTGCCTAGATAAGATTAGGGTTCCACAGCAACATGAATGGCAGTGTGCAAACCAATGGTGCTATCTAATTAATTGGACTTTCTATTTTTCTTTGCTTGGCATTTTGAGAAGGAACTAAACCCTATGGACAGAGTAGACCCTGGAGTTCTTAAATGCGTCAGAGGAAGGATAAAGAACATAAACAGTTAATTTGAAAAACAAAAAGTGTACTTATTTATAAAGTGTATCTGTATTATACTGTAAGTTGGTAAAGCAGATTATGCCAGTTACTTGTGGAAGACCTGCATAAACTCTAGTTGGGGGGCAGGAGCTGCCCATAACCACATGCCAGTCTGGAGATGAGATGGAACATACCTGGCGAGAGATCAAAGGTTTCTTTTACAGAAGGCTGAAGACCCTGGACTCAGAGAAGAACCTGGGAATGCTCAGAAGAATCACTATAGAAGAATAGAGTAGTACCCCTCTCCTGAATCCAGAGCAAGGGAGAGCATCCAGAAAAAAACGGGGCATCTATAGAGTACCAGGCTGAAGGAGCAGTTGGCTCAGAGAGACAGACAGACAAAGCAGCTGCACTAAGTATCTATGCTAAGGCTGGGCAACAGCAGCTGCATAGAGGTGGCCAGGTTCTTAGAGATCCAGTCTCCAGGGCCATGCTTGTATTGGCCCTCAAGAAATACTATCTGGGATCTGTATCAGCCAGTGAAGGGTTGGAACAGACAGAACTCACCCTATAAACCTGAGTGAGCTCCCTTAGAATCTTTGAACATATAAGAAGAGTCATTAGAAAAGTCTGGACATCTTGATAGGGTGGGCAGGTGGGGATCTCAGAGTTAACATGCTCCAAGCTAATAAACTAGATATTCCAGCCATACATGCTTATTTAAATGAAATGTCTTCATTTAAAGAGTCTACTACTAAAGAACAAGAACTCAACTGAGTAATTTAAAAGATCAAGTTGACTTTATTAAATAATTCTGAATTGGTATTCATTCTATTTAGCATATAGAAAGGAGTTCTAAGGAGCTGTACAAAATGGAAGGTTTTTAAACTAGAGAGGGAGTGGAAAGAAATAAATTATTAGCATTGAATGCATTGCTTCAGGTAAGGTCACCCCCTTAAGGGATATGGGAAGGACCTATCAGTGGTTTTACTCACCTGCTAGTGTTGATCATGCAACTTTAGTTTGCTGGTTAAAGTTCACATGTCTGGGAGTTGGGGTTAGGGGTAGAAACTGCAGTTAAGTTAGGTATTAGGTCTTCGTTTGCTGACGTGGGACCTTAACACAAGTGACTCCATTTTGAGCCTGTGGTTTTATTTTTTAACAATTCCCCCCTTTTAATCAGACTCTCAGCCTAACTGAGAAATATGATCAAAATTTAAAGAATCAGTGCCACTCTCAGCTACTGTTCTGTAGTTCTTACAGTTTTTGTGAAATTTTGTTGATCCTTTGTGTGATATTAACAGGTCAGGACTAACAGGTTCACAATTTTTAAGTTGATCATCCTCTTCATTCCTTTTTGATATTGCATTTTTAGGACGATCATTTGCTTGGTAGCTAACAGCTGCATTTAAAGCTTTTGAGAGAACATAGCACTCCAGGGAGATTATTACAATTACTATAAACAGGATAATTCTCAGTGTTCTAAGTACACTTCAGAGTCATGGTTCCCAAACTTGCCTGATGATTGAGGGTGATAGAGATAGTGATAATTTCAAGAGGTTAGTAAGGTCTTATTTAATGCTTATATGATTTGCCCAGTGAAGTGGGTGCCTCAATACTGGAAATTATGGAAGGTATACCTCAAGTGGGAAACCCATTTTCTAACAGCTCTTTTGCCACTGTTTGGGCATCAGCTTTGTGGTAGGGGAAGGCCTCAACCCATCTACAAAAAACATGCATATAACAACAAGAACGTATTGATAACCCATACCAGGTAGCAATTGAATGAAGGCCAGCTGCAGTTGTTCACACGGTCCCCAGGGAAGAGGTTAAAGGCCTCTGGGAACAAAAATAGTTTTTTTAGGATTATGGACCTAAGATAGGTCAGACATTAATGTAAACATTTTTTTTTTTTTGGCAATTTCATATGTCTCCCTGCCACTGTTTTTGTTTGTTTGTTGTTTTAATAATTTGAGTCATCTTAAATGTACCACGGTGGGTGAAGGAATGTGAAAATAAAAAAAATGGACTTTCCAGGGATCCAGGAACAATCAAGTGGCCATCTTGGGTTTCCTATAGCCGTGAATGTTTATTGAATTTACAATCATTATTTGCCCCATTTTATTCCCACAGGTGCCATAGCTTTTACAGATTCTTTTGCTGCTGCCTTTACATGAGTCAGGCAGAGCATTTCTGTGATACTCATGTTTAGTCTTTATAGTGTGATCTTCAGTTTTGATAACAGTAGTTTCAGAAGATAAGAGAATAGCAGTAAGAAGGTCATTTACTTGTTGTTTACTGTGGACTGGGGTCCCAGGGGATATAAGAAAACCCCTTTGTTTCCATAACATTCCAAAATCATGGATGGCCCCAAAGCCTATCAGCTATAAGTACAAATATTAAAAATTTGCCCCTTTGATAACTGGCATGTTCTGATAAGGTCAAGGAGCTCTGCTTTTGGGGCTGATTTAGTTTGTGAGAGATTTCTCCTCTAAAGGAGCTCATATTGGATGCTAACAGCATAATCAGCCTGGAAATTCCCTTTTTCATTTTTGCAGTATGACCCATTAACAAACAAAATTAGATTGGGATTAGTCAAAGTCATAAATCAGAACATGGTGTCATGAAATGGGAGGTGATGGGGCTCACCTTCATCAGGCAGCAGTGGTAAAATGGCAGGATTAGGAACATTGCATCATTTAAGATGTAGATTATGTGATGAAAGCAGAGGATCTCATAAGAAATTGATGTGCTTGGAGAGAAATGTTGAGTTAATTCAGAGTTAAGAAGACTATGGACAGTGCATGGAGTTTTCAAATAAATATCATTTTCTAAGGTTACATCTGCTGAGGCTTCTATTAACTTTGCAGCTGTGGCTATATAGCCTTAAGGTAGTTCAGGTACGCACAAGCAGCAGAATCAAGTTATATACTATAATAGGCAATATGACTATGTTTATTGCCATGTTCTTGCATGAGCATTCCCAGGGCTTCATTATCCTTTTCATGTACAAATAAGGTGAAGTGTTTTTGAATAGTTAGGTAGGACAGGTCACTTTTGTAATATTTGTTTTAGTCTTATAAAGGCCGGATCGTATTTATCTTCCCAGGGAAGAGACTTGGGGACTGAAATTTTAGTAAATTCACAAAGTGGGGAAACAAATAGAGTAAAATATGGAACACGTGGTCTGAAATAGATAGTTACATTTAGAAATCCATGAATCTGTTGCTTCATTGTGGGTCTAGGAAATTCCTGGGTTAGCTTAATTCTTTTTGGAGATAGCTGGACTCCTTCAGCACTTAGATTATGACCTAGGTAATGAAGAGCGTCCAAAGATAATTATAATTTTTTTAGATACTTTATGTCTTTTTTCAGCTAACCATTGTAACAAATAAAGGGAATCCTTTATGGACATCTCTTTGGTAACTGAGCACAGCAAGCAAGCAAGCATATATTGATTGGGTTGATTGGGTAAATGGGTTGATTTTCCAGGGAATTGGAGACTACTTAAATATTGGTGGAGCACTTGGCAGAAATAAGAAGGAGCCTCAGTGAAACCCTTCAGGCATAACTGTCCAGGATAGTTTTTTGATTGTAAAGGCAAATAGATATTGACTGTTGGGATCTATGGGGTGCTGAAAATGGCTGAACAAAGGTCTACAGGAGTGAACCATTTGAGTCTGGAGTGTCTTGTGACAAAAGGAGGTTCATGTTTGGAATAGCTGGGAAATTAGGAATAACTATTTTTTTTTTAATTTTTTTTTCAACGTTTTTTTTTATTTTTTTTTTTTTATTTTTGGGACAGAGAGAGACAGAGCATGAACGGGGGAGGGGCAGAGAGAGAGGGAGACACAGAATCAGAAACAGGCTCCAGGCTCCGAGCCATCAGCTCAGAGCCTGACGCGGGGCTCGAACTCACGGACCGCGAGATCGTGACCTGGCTGAAGTCGGACGCTTAACCGACTGCGCCACCCAGGCACCCCAGGAATAACTATTTTTTAATGTTATTTATTAATTTTGAGAGAGAGTGCATGAACAGGGAAAGGGCAGAGTGAGGAGAGAGAGAGAATCCCAAGCAGACTCCATGCTGTCAGCACAGAGTTCCACAGGGTTCAGTCCCACAAACCTTGAGATAATGACCTGAGCTGAAATCAAGAGTCGGACACTCAACCAACTGAGCCACCCAGGCACCCCAGGAATAACTATCTTGATGATAGCTCTTAAGTCTTCAGCAAATCACCATCCCCTCCTATTGGTAAGATCTGTATGTTACAAGGACTGGTGCAGGGGATGACTAACCCCTGGGTGATTAGGTCTTCTATTATTGGTATGAGGCCTTGTATGGCCTCAGGCTTTGATGGATATTGAAGCAATTTAGGAAGAGGTTTAGTCACATCTGTATGAATTGTTATAAGCTCTGCATTTTTTTTCTCCTAATGTCAATACTGGAAGTAGCCACAGATTTTTGGGTGCCTCAATTAAATTAGGGAACTTTTGTCGGAATTATTCCTCTTCTATATGAAGGACAGGAAACTCTAAGGTAAGGTCTCCATTGGAAGTAAAACATATTAACTCTTAATTTAAAAAGGAAATCTCTACCTAATAGATTGACTGGAGCTGTATCTCATAGCAAAAAGGAATGTTTTCCAGTAAAAGGTCCCAAAGTCATTTGTACTAGTTGGGATAGAAATTGTCTCTGAATTTTATGATACTCTTTCCCCACACACCATAGGAGCCTTTCTACTCCAAGGGATTTGTTGTCTTATGAGAGTGGGGTTTAAAGTAGAAACTTTAGGGGCATCTGGTTGGCTCAGTCAGTTAGGCGTCCAACTTCAGCTCAGGTCATGATCTCGCAGTTTGTGAGCTCGAGCCTTGCATCCGGCTCTGTGCTGACAGCTCAGAGCCTGGAGCCTGCTTCAGATTTTGTGTCTCCCTCTCTCTCTACGCCTCCCCCCCTCATTCACACACACTCTCTTTCTCTCTCCCTCTCACAAAAATAAACATAAAAAAAATTTTAATAATAAATAAATAAAGTAGAAACTTTAGTAGCCCCAACATCTACCAGAATTTGGCAAGGGTTTCCATTAGTTTTAATTTTAGTTTTTCTTTGGCTGTTTAAGGGCAGTAGTTTACCAGAGCCCCTTAGAGCTCTACCAGTTTTAGGAGGGGCTCATAGAGGAGTCTTTCCTTGGGTGCAGTCAACTGAATGTTAAGGAATTTGTATAGGACCTTTGTGGACAACTTTTTCTCTAGTGCCCCAATTGAGTACAATTGAGACATCAGCCTCTGGGCCAGCTTTTTGATGTTGGGACCCTGGTGGAGTGTAGTAGGAGGCCCAGGTGCTATTTGAGGTCTCTGGCCCTGGTGCTGCTGTAGCTGTAAGGCCATTAGTTTGGCAGTCCTTTATTTATGATCTTGGCCCAAAGCTATTTCAAAATACTCAGCTATTACCATGAGTTCAGTCAGGCTGATGGCCTTTCATCCTATTTTATGTCTTTTAAATAACCCACTCTTCTCAGGAGATAATCTATTTACAATAGGGCAGCAAGAGCAAGTAGGGTGACCTTGTTTATTATATGGACTCCAGAATACTTCAGAAAGAGGGCTTCCAAATGGGCTTTAAAGTCAGCCACAGATTCATCTGTCCTTTGTTTGTATATGGAATAATAGAGCAATCAGCATGGGCAGAGAAGACTCTAGGAATGGCTTGTAAAAAGAAAATTGTTATTTTGCAAGCCCTTTCTGGTTGAAGGTCTTGATTATCTTCCTTGGGGTTTTACTTATTTTGCTTCTTGCATCCATTTTTGAGCCTCCCCAGGTCCTACCAACTTGTGCACAAGCTGATATAGATCTGGCAGCCTGGGGTCATAGGCACTGATAATGACTGTAAATTCTTCAAGAAACATTTGGGGTTTCTCTGTAGGTTTTGGAAATGCTTTAACTATAGTTCTTCATTCAGCTTTTTACTGAGGGGTGAAATACCTAAAGGGGTTTATTGCAAACTTGCATAGTTTTATTTTAAAAGGTGACTGTTTAATAGTCTCTTCAGAGTAGAAAGGTGGTTCAGATAAAGAATTAGTTAAATGTGAGTGCTTAGGTAAAGAAAGATAGAGGGAGGGGAGCAGTAGGAGTCACATGCTATTAGGAGTCAGTCCTATTGTCTTTTGTTTTACTACCTCTTGTGTCTTTAATTTTTCATTAGCCTTCTCTAATGAGTCTTTTAATGAAGCTATTTTAGAATCTTGAAGCCTTTTGGAAGCTTCTATATACCAATTAAAATAGGTATCCCATTCTATTTGTTTAATTTTCAAACCCTTACTTTCAAGTGCACTTCTCAAATGAACAATCTTATCTGATTGGAAGTTCCCCATAATGGCTATTGTAATTCTAGACTGTTTTCAGAAAAATTTTGCCATTTTTGTAAGTATTCACAACTTCCAGGACCATAGTTTTTAGACATAAATAAGCAAGTGTGCTGGAAGGTGATGTGCTTAACTTTAGAATTTAAGGATCCTGTTAGCTTAGACTCTGGACTTCTCAGAGCCAAGCTAAAACCTAAAAGGGATGTGCCTCTGGTTCGGGGATTGTGCAACCAGTGTACCTCATCGCATGAAAGTTTTCTTGAGGTTGGCAGGTGACCTAGTGTCACTCTAACTCGTTCCATGACCAACTTATCTTAACAAGGGAATCTTTGAGTTAGGTGGTGAGTGCTCTAATAGCTCTTAAATGCTCCTCCTGTGCCCATCAATTTTTGCAGCTCTTTGGCCTCTGAGATCCCCATTAGCAATAGCCTTTATTCACACAAAACAAGACAAACAAACATGCATACATCAAGACACCAGCAGTAACCAAAATATCACTGTCAACTGGCCAAGAGAAGGCTGTGCACACTACCAGCAAACCCCAGTGTGGACTAACCCAGCAAACCCAGTAAATGGAAACTGCAGAATAGATCTGGGAAAAAGGATTCCAAACAACTGGGAATTGTGGACAGAACCAAGAACTAGGGACTTGGGTTCTAGGTGGAACTGTCTGCAGCTCAAGCTGCTTTGCTGAGCCCTGGACTAGAAAGCCAATTAGATCAGAAGCTCAACTCAGAAAGCAGAACTCAAACTTACAAACGAAATTCCTACCAGGAAATTCTGGTTTGGCTAGTTAAAGGTCACGTTTCTAGAGTGGTTGAAATGACAGTTAGCTTAGGTTTTAAGTCTTGGTTTGCTGATAAGGGAGTCTTAACATGAGTGACCCATTTTAGACCTGTGGTTTTCTTTTTAACATTAGTAAAATTGACATTCCGGGAATGTGGTTTCAAGGGACCACTGTCACTTTGCTGTGAAACCTTAGGTCCCAGATTGAAATACATGATCCAAGTACAAAGTTAATAGCTTGGATTTTAATTCCTTCTCTGCACCCTAGCAACTGCAGGTAATCTCATTTCTCTAAACTTTAATTTTCATCTATAAAATGGGAATAAGGTTGTCATCTTTACATGCAGTAAGGTGTGTAAAGTTCTTAGTAGAGTGCCTATCAATATCATAACAGATAATTTTAGAATGTGAACTGCAATGTGCTATTTTTATCAATAGGTACAGCACATGACTTGTATCAGAAATTTGGGGGCTCCTGAGTGGCTCAGTTGGTTAAGCGACCAACTTCTGCTCAGGTCATGATCTTGCAGTTTGCGGGTTTGAGCACCTCCCCCGCCTTGTCAGGCTCTGTGCTGCCAGCTCAGAGCCTGGAGCCTACTTTGGATTCTGTGTCTCCCCTCTCTCTGCCTCTCCCTCTCTGCCCCTCCCCCACTCACATTCTGGCTCTCTCAAAAAAAATGAATAAACATTTAAAAAAAAAAGAAATTTGACTCATTGAAATCTTGTACAATCAGAAGGTTATTTCCAGAGAACCTTTCTATGAAATCAGTTTGTGATTAAAACATACAGCCTTTTTTTTCTGAAAGCAGTTTGTGTCAGAGATAATTTATAAAAATCATTGGCTACTGATCATTGCTTGAGGTGAAGACTTGCTTTGACTGCTTGCTAGTCCAGTCCTATGAGCAGCTGGATGTATGAGGAATGCTATGGTGAGAATGCTGGTCTCTACTGCTCCATCTCTTTAAGGTCAGAACATGTTTATACATCATTGACTCTCTCCTCCTGCACTGTTACCTCTGAGCTATTAGTAAGGTTTCTTTTTCTCCTTCAAAATGCCTCTTGGACCATCCACTGTCAGTACTTTCCTGCCTGGCTCCCTATCCTACTCTCTGGAGAACCCCCATGGCCACTTTATCCTCACTGTAAGACATAAAGCCAATTTTGTCATTAGACTACAGGGATTTAAACAGGCATAAGCCAAAAAGTTTAATATTTCATTCTCAAGTGAGCCTGCACTGATTCTAAATCCTAGAACAATTGGAGGAACAAGCAAGAATCAAGGAACAAGCATGGAATAAAGGAAATAATATAGGACAGGACTTCCTCCCTCAAGCCCTTCAGGGCATGGAATTCAAACTCCAATGACAGTCTCCATGATTGGGACCACCTGATTCTGCCTTTATTAAAGTTAAAATAAAAAAGTAAAATTAAATTAAATTTAATTTAAATTTAAAAGTCACTATTTGTTGAGCAGTATCTTTATGCTATGTGTTGTACAAAGCACTTCACATAACTACTTCATTTAATACTGACATGAACTCTAGTAGGCTAATTGTATTCTTATCCCCATTTTATGTTGGAAAAAATCTAAGGCTAAAATAAATGTTACTTGCCCAAAGTCTCACAACTACAAAAAGGCCAAGTCATGATTTCAGCCCAAGTTAATTCAATGCCAAAGCCCAACTCCAGGTGTTGAATCTTCGTCATTTAATTCAATTCTGAGTTTTTCTTTTCTCACTTCATGTTGAGATCCCTGCAGTCTGATAACTGAGGTTCCTGCTCTAGTCCTCTCCCCATCTCAAACTATGTGCCAACTGTCCCCGGAAATGCTTGTAGCCTCCTTCTGGCCTCCTGTGTGAGCACAGATCAATAAGGAAAGGATTAAAATCAATACAGAGACTTGAAGTTAGCATGTGCTTCATTCTTTGCCTTCTTCAGTATCAGACTTGGTTCAAGAACACCAGATAAAGCTGCTGCAGTTCTCAGATACATTTTATATAGAATGGACAAGGAACAAATGACAACTTAAAGAAATAGTAAATGATTTCCCCTCATAAAAAGTATTCTTTCTGAGATCATTCTTCACACTTTGATTCTGCTGTTTCTTGTGCGATTAATTTATGCAGTTTTACCACCTGAAAGCATGGGTAGGCCAAACATGCTGATGCCAAATTTTCAGTGGAGATGACACAACAGAATCTGAGATCCACCACAGCAGAAGGTTCAGAACCAACAGTCAGTATTTCTTTTTCAAGCTTACAAAAAAGCATACAGTCCCAAACAGTGAGAAAACTGTTCTGAGTTTTTCCCCATGGCCTATTAAGGGTATAGACCTATTATTCTTAAACAATCCCAAAGAGGCTTTTGAAGGAGTAGAAGTAACTAAAGAATAATCACAAAAGAATTCCTGACTTTTGCTTTCATTTAAAAAAACAAAACAACAATAAACTTTTAATATAACCATATCAAAATTTTCTACATTACAGAAGATGAAAATATCATTTATAATTCTACTCCCTAATACAACTACTAAGAATATCTTTATGTATTTCTTTTCATCATTTCATTATCTTTTTCCTGGTTGAAATAATAATGCCCATAAAGATGCAAGCAAGCAATTCATAGAAGAAGAAGAAATGGAAGTGAACATTAAGTATGCTTCACTGAAAATCAGGAAAATTGAAATTAAAACAATGAGGCATTATTCATTGGCAAAAATTCAAAGATTAAAAATATTCACTTTTGGATACTGGCACAGCTATATTCCATTTGCTGGAGTATATATTGGAAAAAGGACACTGGGGGAGAAATTTGGCAGTATCTATTAAAATTCTATTTTTGAGGCATCATCCTACAGAAATGTTCATGTACATGTACAAAAATATATGTGTAACAGTGCTCACTGAATAATAGTTTGCAGAGTTAAAAAAGATACCATCTAAATCTGCATCAGTAGAAGAATGGTTAAATAAATTACAACATGTTGATACTGGCAACAGTAGATGTTTAATAATATGACATAATGTTAATAACAGCAATGTCAGTTATGGGAAAGATTTCCAAAACATTTCACCCACTAATAAAAACATGTTCTAGAACTACAGATTTAATGTATCTCATTATGAAAAAAATGGCACATGGAAATGTATAGAAGGTGAGAAGGGAAGTGCATGAAGGTACTGACAGTGATTACATATGGAATCAAGAGTCAGATTAGAAAAAGTCATAAAGAAGTTTTTTTGTATAGTCTTTTGAAATTTAATGATAAGATAATATACATGTATTTGAATTTTTATAACACAATTATATACCTATATTTTTTGTGTAAGTTTTAAAATGTTGGACTGAAGAAATTATAATATTCATGTAATTTTAGGTATCATCAGATTCATTCAACACTATATCCAAACATTTTCTTTGCTTTTAATAACCACTATTTTAATAATATAAAATATCCCATCCAGCAAATATGCCACTTTACATAATAACTCCCCTATTGCTGTACTTTTACATTGTTAATACATTTCACTATAGAAAATGTTGCAATATACATTTTTTTAGAGATAGTGTTTTTAATTTTCTTCATTTGGAAATAAATTTCTATAGGTTAGAGCCCCAGGATGGGATTACTTGGTGGAATGTTGAGAATCCTATTGAACTGAAAAATCCTCTTGAAACCAAGAGCAAGACCCTATTGCTCCTGACCCCTTCTGCCAAGATCTTATTGACAGTCTCCCCTACAAATGGAAACGCTCTGTTTTATTTGGTCAGTTTGTCCCCTTGTACTTTTATCTAAGTGATTTGATCTCACATGATAAACAACTGATATTTCTACCATCTCAAATTTTGTGGCTGAACCCAACTCCAAAATAGTAAGGTGAAGCAAGGTGGCAAGAAGGTGGCTTGTCTTTATCATAATTTGCTAACATGAAGACTCAGACATCAGTAACTACTTACTATTCCAGAAAGCATTCTCTGGTTGGTTAGGACAGTGTTATAGAACATCTTTTCCCAGAAGGCAATGAAGTTGCACAGCAAGAGCAGCCTTTTGTGGAAGAAAAACCTGATAAAGATTGAGTAGCCCCAGGAAAGTTGTGCTTTCTTTTTGGAACAAGGTGTATCTTGAATTATGTGAATTCAGTCTTGGTGAAAACCAACTGCCTTCATACAGCCCAAGATAAACATTTTCACTTGTTGTTGTTGTTGTTCCCTGAGTACCTGATCCTGCAGTCTTTTGCATACAGATTCACTTAGGAATTCTTCTGCTGCTAACACCATCCATTCTCTTGTTCTGAACCCTGATCTGCCTTTTAGGAAAAATATCGAGTTTTTCCTTGAACCCTCTGGAGAAATCCCCAGGGAAGTTTAGAGTAAATGCTTTAATTAAGTGACTAGCAAAATAATACAGTAGAATTAGAAGGCGTATATAACCACAAATATATAATAATCAACAATTATATATAAGTCATTTACAGTGCCCCATCAAAAAGTGAAATCTTGAAAGTGAGAATGACCTTTGTGGCTGCCTAGATAAATAAATGTGACAGAAGTGAAGTTTCAGGGTATCCAGAGCTATGTCATAAAAAGCAATATGGCCTTCTCTGCTCCCCATTCCCACCTACCCTTGATGCTTACCCTTGGAACTCAGCCACCACATTGTGAGGAAGCATATCATTTTGGAGGGACCATGTGTGGGTATTACATCCTATATGTTACTCTCCACTAAGGTCTTAGTCAATAGCCAACATTAACTACCACAGATGTGAATAAGCAAGCTTCACCTTGGTTCTCATCTGTGGGTAATACTGCCTCCCTGGGGAGGGAGGGAGCATTTGACATTTTTTGGTTGTTATGACTAGAGAGAGAGTACTACTGACATCTAATGGGTAGAGACCCAGAATACTGCTAAACATCCTACAAATTCCAGTCCCTTTCAACAGAGAATATCCAATGCACAATGTTAATAGTACTAAAGTAGAGAGATACTCTGCTTTAGAAGACTCAAGCCTCCAGTCTTTGAGCCATGCCAGCTGATTCTAAATGAAGCAGAGACAAGCTGTCCCTGCCAAGCTCTGCCCAAATTGCACTTTCATGAGGTGATTTGTTTTGCAGCAATGAATAATTGGAACACTATCTAATAAGTGGAAGAACTGAGTCCTATCCTCAGGTCTTTGTGACTCTGAAGCTCATATACCTCCCCTGCTATCTTGAAGGGACACAGCAACAAAGAAAGAAAAAAGAGCAGCTTTACCCAAAGTGTGGCTGAGACCTGGGCACAGAATAAAGGAACTATGACTATTACCAAGAAGAATCAAAGAAATATTTCTCATTGGGTAGTCCTTTGTGTTCCTAATCTCAAACTCAACACTAACTACCTTCTTCTTTGGAAAAACTGGGGAGAGAAGTCTCAGTTTCCTTGTCACAAGTTTCTCATGAATATGCTTTTGAGGGTTTGAGGGTTTGTTTTTGTCTGTTGGCCCCAAATACTCCTCTAGTAACTTCTGCCATCTGAGATTCTAAAGAGGCTCACCTTTCCCCTAGTAAACAGAAAAGATTGTTTTTCACAACTACATTTTTTCCCTAGAAAGAATTGATCGATCAGGATCTTTTCTCAAACCATATCACACCCTACTTTGTTCATAGAAATCCTTTAAGCAATCAACTGATTTCCTAAGTATCTCACCATTTCAAAGTGGGAGGGACAGCATCCCAGTAATTCTACTTCTGATGTCTTAAAAAAAATAATCTGAAGTTTAGAGAAATATTTATGGGTAGAACTGTTCATGGAGAGATTATTTGTAAGAGTTAAAAGCTGGAGAAAAAAACGTTAAGGTCTGACAATAAGGTAACATAAATTTATTGTATAAATCTACAGCAAAATACCATGTGACCATTGTTCTATTCTGGGCCCTGCTTCTAATCTTACTTGTTATACCTTCCCTATGCAGTTGATCTACTCCATGGCTACGATGACCACGCCTGTTTCTCAAGACTAGATCTCACTTTCAAGTTTAGACCCAACATATTTAAATTCCTACTGGATACCTCTGCATTGATGTTGTTCAAATCCCATTATCTTTCTCCAAAATTTCCTGTCCTACATTCTCTATTGGAGTTACTGACAACACCTTCTGCCAGATCCCAAGCAAGAATCATGGGCACCATCTGTGCCCATTTTTTTTTCCTGCATGCCCCATATCCAGTTAATCCTATATTCTTTCATTCTATTAAGTCTCTCCTAAATTTCTGTTGAATTAAGTTTCAGTTTTCTTACCCAGTTGCCACCACGCTACCTCAGGTCACCATCCCCTCTTAACCTGAATTCCTGCAGTAGATTCTAAATGGATCCCATTTTCTACAGCCAAAGTGATCCTTTTAAAACACAAACGTGATCAGTTGCCCTTGCTTAAAGCCCTTCACAACATACCATTGATTTAGTATAAAATTAAAACCGCTTACTGGGTTTTGAAAGGCCATTCATCTCAGACCATTCTAATTCTCCAAATCTCTTTGAATGTTATGGTCCAGCCAGCTATGGTATTTACAGTTTTGTGATATTACATTCATACTTTAGGGCTTTACACATACACTGTTTATCTCTAGCTAGATCACTCCTCCTCTCATTCCTAATCCCAATTTGTTACTAACCTGGCTAATGCCTGCTTTAATTTTCTGCTTTCAATATCTAGAAACGCCAAGTTTTCTTACCTCGTATGCTGTTCCATGTTCATGGAATTCCTCCTCAACATAGGTTGGCAGACACATTAAACTAGTGTGATAGGTATAAAAAGTGCCTCTCAGCTCTCCTACTATGGCATACAGATTAGATTGATAGCCATAGTGTCTTTGCTCTGAATCCAGTACTGCCTTTATACTAAGGCCAGACTTTTCACAGGCTGTTCCAAGTCACTAGCAGGCCCATTCCTGGGAGACAGGAGATTCCTCTGACAAGTACTTTGGCTTGGGGACTCCACATTAGCCTTGCCATACTTCCTCAGACTTGTGCTATAGCCTGTGACATTTCTTCCTTCTCTGTCTCCTTTAAAGAAATCAGACCTACATCCTGATCTGATGACTCTTCTAATCTCCTCAAAATTCCACCCTGTTATCCCACATAGACATTTCCTTAGTAAATATCTGTATAATGAATCATCCTATCTTGGCACTCACTTCTTAGAGAACTAATGCAAGTTGTATTGAGAATGGTCCAGGAAAACAGATGGTTCATTCACCTGATGGACATAGAGAACAACATTCTATTTGTTAGGTGGGGCATTTATTTTCATGGATAATCCCTGGAAAAAATTAACAGCCCAAATGATAAATATTTCAGTAGTGGTGGCCTGATAAAATGCTTTGGTGGAGAGGAATGCTATTGTAACAATTCACTGGCTTTGAGGACTTTTCCTGAGACATGGGCTATGTCGCTCTGGCAAGGACTACAGGAAATATGGCAGACTTGCAGCTAGGATGGCCCTTAGACATCTGGAAAAAGTGGTGGCCAGTGTCCAGTGGTAAAAAATATCTGAGTTGTTCTGGTAGGTGACAGAGAAAGGAATATAGAGGCTGAAGGAAGTGAGTGTATTGCAGTAGATATGTTGTGAAAGACCAGAAGACTAACAAAAGACTGAAGAACAGTGCTGAGGACACACCATTCATCAAGTCCATTAGGAATCTGCCACTGAAAGGGACACCAGCATCACTAAGAATCCAGTAGTAACTGTCTTCTGTAGGGCAGTGCTGATGGTAGAAAAAATAGTCACAGCGTTGGGCACTTTAATGGCCATGATAGTGATGGTTCCCCAAGGTAATAGGGGCCATGTAGACATCAGTAGCCAATTATTATTAATGACCAGAAGAGTCATAGATTGCTAGTAATCAGTGGACCCTTTTAATCTGGAAACTTAGATTTTCAGTACTTGGACATTTTCTTTCATACATTATTTAATAATTTATTTCTTTCTATATTATCTGTTTCCGGAATTCATTAGCTCAGTGGTTTTTCTTCTTAGATTGATCTTTGAAAAATTTTTTTCTATACTTTTATCCATTCCATATATGTTTTTTGTGTTGCACTTTCTAAAAATTCTTCCAGGGGCGTTTGGGTGACTCAGTCGGTTAGGTGTCTGACTTCAGCTTGAGTCATGATCTTGTGGTCCATGGGTTTGAGCCTGCATCACGTTCTGTGCTGATGGCTCAGAGCTTGGAGCCTGCTTCCGATTCTGTGTCTCTCTCTGCCCCTCCCCTGCCCATGCTCTGTGTCTCTCTATCTCAAGAATAAATAAACATTAAATTTTTTTTTTTAATTTTAACTTTGTCTTCCAACACTTTTATTGATTTGTTGTTGTTTTCCTGGTTCTTATATTTTAGTTTCTAAGAGTTCTTTCTTGGTGTTGTTCTTTTTATATATTATCCTGTTATTATTTCATGGGTGCAATTTCTTCTCTTATCCTTCTGAGGATACAAATTATGAGGGGGGGTGAGCCTTTTTTTTTTTTTTTTTTTTTTTTTTGTCTTTGTTTCCTCTGAAGATTTTGTTCTCTGTTTGCTTTGGCCTCTCACTTTCAAGTTAGAGGTTTTGTTTAGTTTTCTTGTAATCTGTAGCATGCCATACATATTAAGATAAAGATTCCACAAATATGGCTGGAGCTTTTCTAGGGGAAGGAGGAGAAAACATAAGCTTTTAAATTGGTAGGCTTCATTATAGAGTGATCAGGCATGAAGATAGCTTTTTAGATAGCAAAGCCTAATGTAACTGACATTGGGACCGCTTCTCAATTTGCAAGAAAAGAATCTTATTTTCTTCAGCCTGAGGTAGGTAAATTGCTGGCTATTGTTCTGGGAAGGGTGTTGGAGAGGACTCATGATTAAGGATACAGACCTCCCTGGATCCTTCTGTTTTCAACCTATGTACCATCCACTGTGCCTGGACTTCATTTTATTTCATTTCAGTGTCACTCTCTGCAGGCATCTAGGTTACAGCTTCCTTCCCTTGCTGAGTTAGTTTCTATTCCTTCATTTTTTCTCTCTTTTTCAAAAATTTATCATGACTCATCTGCTTTTGTCTTCTCTCCTGATCCATTTATTTGTACCTTGTAGTTCTATGCTTTTAAAAGATCCTTCTAATGATATTTCAGAAGGAATTCTATAGGGAGAGGAGATAAATACATCTGTTCAGTCACACTCCCATCTTTTTCTTCCTGGTTTAAATGCTACTTTTATCATACCCTAAAATTGGCATGTAATTGGCAATATTTTAAAGCATTCTAATCTATTCTGCTGTGCTATCTAATTATGTAACAGTACCAGATTTCTAATTATCATGACTTTAAAATGTATTTTCATATCTGGCAGTATAATTCCTAATCATAATTCTTCTTTTTTAAAATTTCAAAAATTTTCTTGGCTGTTCTCACACTTTTTAGATTAACTTTAAAATCAAGTTGTAACAAATTTATAAGTCAATTTGATAAAATTGACTTTTTCTATTAGTGTCTCTACATTTAAGAACTTTGTATAAGTCCATTTATTCAGTAAAGTGTTATGTTTCTTTCATACTAATACTGATTAATTCCTAAATCTATTCTCAGGCATTTCATGTTTGCATTTTATTTTGAAAAGAAACTTTTAAGTTATATTTTCTAATGTGCTTATACAATGAGAAACTGATTTTTTAAAATTTCGTTTTATAATTTGAAATTCTACAGGTTGCTAAGTATTTTAGTAGGTTCCCTCTGAGTCACTTAGGTTTTCTGGGTACATAATCCTATCATCTGGAAATGATAGTAGTTGTCTGACTTTCAAGAATGATTTTTACTCATTTTCCTGCATTATTACACTGGCTTCCATTTGAAATATATACTTAAATAATAAAAAAGATCAAATGCCACTTTTATCACTTTGGTAGCTATGTAGCCACTTAACTTGTTTCACTGCATTAGTTAATAGTGTGTTATTACAGTAATGCTGGCAATCTAAAAATGACAGAATATCGCTCTTAGAATTAATATTAATGGAAATGGGCTTAGGAAGCCATTGCTGTTGGTTTCTGCTCTAATCCTCAGGGGCCAGATTGCCTGGATTTGAATCAGTGATGTGCTGGAGCCTGCTCAAACAGGCTCATAAAAGCAAATTGTGTGCATCCCCTTCCAATTCCACTCACAGTGTTGATTTATTGGTAACTTGAAATTGATCATGGTGGGAGTACCTGCAGACACTACAAGTCAGGGACTTTCGGAGAGAGGGGAAGGGAGAGCGAGGAGATAGGCTGTTTGTTAAGCATTGCCAAGCATTTACCAGCACACCACTAGTTTGAATCCTTATTCTGTTGCTTACTAGGTAACTCTGGGCAAGTTATCTATCTATATCTCAATTTCCTCATTTGAGAGTGAGAGAAACACTAATGACTCCCTCATAATTTGTTATGAAGATGAAAGGGATTAAAATGTATAAAGTATTTAAAATAGTGTGAGATACATTACAATCATTGCAATTTTCTTTTTCTCTAATTTGTAACTTTTTATTGTATCCTTATTGTGCCCTTCTTTCTGGTCTCCTTAGTCATGGTTTTCTAACTTGCATTGAGTACTTATTTCATGTATTTTAATTTTCTTATTTACTAATAGCCTTTAAGACTATTAATTTATCTCTAAATTCACTTATGACCACATTCTATATTTTCCTTATATATTTTTGTTTTATTTTATTTTACATAAACTTTGAGTTGCAGATATTTTTCAGAGTAATATATGCACAGGGTTACATAATAGAGTTCTGAAGGATCTGTAAAGAAAATTAACCAACTTAGGACCTAATATCACCACTCAAATGTCACTAACTAGTGTTAGCCATTTTAACCAATTTTGTTTTATTGTTTTATTTGTTTTATTTATTCCTCTAGTGATAATCTATTTATCTCTAAATAAGATCGATGAACTTCTATTTCAGGATTCAAATAATTTAAATAATATTTATTGACTTCTTGTTTTAATAGATAAAGAATTAGCATACTTCTGTCACTCCCTCTTTCCTTACTAGAATTATACCATTGTTTTCAATTTCCATTTATAGTAACATTCTTAAACCATCACTTCTTTTCCAACTAACAATATACACATTTTAACTAATCTCTTTGTATGATAAGAACATTATCATTATTCCTCTTTCATTGCTTTTCCAAATCCCAAATGGTATCAGTTTTATCATAACTTTTCCATTGTCATTTTTAATAACATTTTTATTTTCTTCTCTAACCTTAGTTTTTTCATGGTTTAACTATAAACTGGTTATAAGATTCTATGATTAAAACCAATACACAGTAACGACATTCTAATGACTGAGTTTTTCGGCTGTTCTTTTAAACAGTTTTGTCAGATTACCTGTACCATAAAAGAATATTCTTGGGCCAAGTTCATATTTATTATTTTTGTCTACACTCTACTGAATGATACAAGTTAGATGGCTGACTCCCTGGATTAGGTCTTCCTTGTATAGTTTTGTGTGTGTGTGTGTTTTGTAGTAATAGAATCTCTGCTTGCCTTTGTCTGTGTGCTCTTATCATATAAAATATTCCCAAACTCTCCATCAGAGTTTATTTTCCATCACATTCTAAATTGTTTTGGTTTTTCCCCAGAGTCCTTTGTTCTCCCATCTCTCCAATGTGGATTTGGAGGCCACGGATAGAGCTGCACTTTCCCTCATTGTTCCCTGACCTCACGTTTTAGTTCATTCCCTTATTTCAATGGAATACATCTTCTTGAAAAATAAAGCCTAAAAAAGACAATATCTGAGCCCTTACATGTCATAAGATATTTTTATCCTGTCCTCACACTTGATTGATAATATGACTGGGAAGAGTTGAGTATGAAAATTGCTTTTCCTCAGCTACATGAAGGCATTTGCTCCTTTGTTTCATAGTATCCAGCATTTCTGAGAAATATGACTTCAGTTGGATTCTCATTCTTTTGTAGATTATTTTTGGTTCCCTTTGGAAATTTCAGGCACTCCTTTTTATGCTTGATTTTCTAATACTTCACATGGATCTGTCAAATTTGAATCTTTTATTCATCTATCTTGTCAACACTTGAAAATTTTTCCTTCAGTTCTAGGAAATTATACTTTTATATTTATAACTTATTTATATTTATAATTTAATACCATTCTTTCCAGCTCTTCTCTGTCCTCTCTTTTTGGATGATCTAGTAATTGGATATTGGACTCCCAGAATTGACCCTCTGTGTCTCTTATCCTTTTCCATATATTTTTATGCTTGTCTTTTTATTACACATTCTAAGTTTTTTAACTTTATGTTTCAAATAATCATTATTTTTTTTAATCCAGTAAGCATTTATTTAATTTTTAAGAGTTTTATCTTATTGAGTTTGCCTTTCCCATTGAAGATAGACAGTACTAGTTTTATTGCATGCATTAATTATAGTCTTGAATTTTTCTGAGATTAATAATTGGAGCTTTCTTTTTCAAGTTCTTTTCTTTTCCCTAATTTATTTCTGTTTTCTCTAGAGACAGTTTTTCCATTTTATTCTCTTGGTTTTTTTTTGTTTTGTTTTGTTTTGGTTTGGTTTTTTTGTTTTTTTTTTTTTATCATGCTGCAGGCTTTCCTCAAATGTCTGGTGATCTTTGTGTTTTCATTTATATTTAAAAACCTATAAATGTAACTTGGATTTCCTCGTTGAGGCAAAAATATTTAAATAACTTTTAATTGGAAGAGCTATTTCTGTTGATTTTCTTTTGTTTTGTTGGATTTAAACTCTTCTAGCTAAATTACTATTTGATTCTATTGATATCAGGGGCTGTGACCTGTACAATTTTCACTCTTGAAGATAAATTAAGATGCAATTTGTGGCTTATATGATTAGTTTTTATAAATATTTCATGAATATCATACATACACACACATATATATAATCAGGTTTAATAATAACATGTTCAAAATATTTCAATCTTATTAATTTTTGTGATGTTGATCTGTCAATGACTGAGAGATTTCCACTAAACTCTCCCTTTACAGCAGTACTAACAATGTTTTTATTTTCCATATATTCCATTTTTAATTTGTAAAATATTAATGAAAAAGCAAAGCTAGTATTTCAAAATCCACATTACACACCACCCAGAATGAACATAAAATATTTGTTATATTTGCTACAGTTCTTTAAAAAACAAAAATAACATTTTATTTAGTTAATTAAAACTAAATAAAATTTTATTTAAATGAAATGACGTAAATAATATAAAGTTGGATTCCATTTGATCCTCAGCGAAGCCTATTCTCCTTTCTCTCCCCTCAAACAAGAATGAATTTGTTGTATATTTCTTAAGTCTATGTATCTATTTATTTATTACATAATAACATGAATATGCAAATGTGAATATATATATAACATTTCTTGGTATTTTAAAATTTTCTCTCAATTATATTATACTTATGTTTCTTTTTATAGCTTTTTAAAAATTCAACATTATGTTTTAGAGACTTAGTTTATTCATACATTTTTATTATTTTCAGTGGTGTTTTTCCTAGAATTGTCTTGCCAGTTCTTGGGCTTCTCCTAACTTTCTGAATCAAATTTTTATTGTTGGAATTTCATGAAATTTATAAATAAGAAAATCACCATGTTTACAGGATTTAAAAATGCCACCTAGAACCTGATAAATTTCATTATTGATTTATATTATTATAATTTAAGCATGCCACTTAGAAATATTAAATACCTAGATTTTGTTTTGTTTTTCCCAATTTCAACTCTGCCTTTTAATTTCTGAGTTTATTCCATGTGCATTTGTTTTGATTACGCATACATTTGTGCTTGTTTTTACCACACTATTTTGTTTTCAGTTTACCATATTTTTCCCTTCCTCTATTTCTGGAATAAATTAAGCTTTATTAGTTCTTTTGTTCCCAAATAGTAGGCTGCCTTAAAATTACATCTGTAAATAGTTCCTTCAGTAAATGTCTATGAATGGCAAACTTTGTTAGTGTTTTAAGAAATTCTGTATGCACTCTTGATTAATACTTTATATGATAGGTATTCTCTGCACTTTGAAAATATTATTCCATTGGCCTCAGGCATCCACTGTTGCCCCCAAGAAATCCACTTGTTATTGGTCTACTTGTTGCTATTTGGGAGACTTTGTTTTTTTCTTTGGTTACTTTTAAGATTTTCTCTATATCCTTGATATTCTACAATTTCACAACAAAATAAACTTTTAAAATTGAG
Source organism: Herpailurus yagouaroundi (assembly GCF_014898765.1). Taxonomy (NCBI): domain Eukaryota; kingdom Metazoa; phylum Chordata; class Mammalia; order Carnivora; family Felidae; genus Herpailurus; species Herpailurus yagouaroundi. Next base: position 72,575,988 of record NW_024412400.1, on the reverse strand, counting down.
ATGTCTTTGACATATAGCATTGTGTTCATTTTAAGTCTACAAAATAATGATTCGATGTATGTATATATTACAAAATGATCATTGCAATAACTTATCATTTATCATCATATATGCTTTTTTTCTTATGATGAGAACTTTTAAGATTTATTCCCATAGATCTTTTAAAACACAATACATTATTGTTAATAGTAGTTGGCATGCTGTGTATTACATCCCCAGGACTTATTTGTCTTATAACTGGAAGTTTGTGCCTTGACCAACTTCACCCATATTTTTACTGTTCCTCACTGGTACTGTGTCTCTTCAATGTTAGGGTTCAGAACTATGTATGTATGTATGTATGTATGTATGTATGTATGTATGTATCTATCTATCTATCTATCTATCTATCTATCTATTTTTAGAGAGAGAGCATGAGCAATGGAGAGGGGCAGAGGGAGAAAGAGAATCTTAAGCAGGCTGCATGCTCAGCATGGAGCCCAACTTGGGGCTCAATCCCACAATCCTGGGATCATGATCTGAGCCGAAATCAAGAGTTAGATGCTCAACTGACTGAGCCACCCAGGCTCCCCAGGACTCAGACCGTTCTTGACATTATCTCTGAATATTGCCTCTCCCTCATTTTCTCCTTTTACAATTCTTATTATTATGTATAAAACCATTTAGACTTATGAACCATGGCTTTTAACTATATTTTGGTATTATCTGTTTCTCATAACCTTTTCCTAATAAGTCACCTCTATCTAATTTTGTTCATGATGTCCACAAACAGAAATCCTTAATTTTGATATAATCAATCACTCTTAATTAATGGCTTAAAAAAAAAAAACAATGACTTGGTCTGATGAATTTTATTTAAGAACTACTTCCTACCTATTTCTCCTATTTATATTATAGCTTTATATTTTACATTTATATTTATAATTGATCTGGTCTTATCCTTCATGTATGATTGTGAGATATATTTTCTAATTCCTATGATTTACTACTATTTAGTTTCTACATCTTAGACCTGTTTTAATAACTTACAGTTTTCCAGAATTTATTCATCTTGCAAAACTAAAACTTTATACCCATTTAACATTTTCCTTTTCCTTTACCCCCAGTAACCACCGTTCTGTTCTCTGCTTCTAAGATTTTTACTATTTTAGATGCCTCGTGTAAGGGAAATCATGCAGTATTTGTCCTTCTGAGATGCTTTTTTCACCTAGCAGTGTCCTCCAGAGTCATCTATTTTGTCACAATTGGAAGGATTTCCTTCTTTTTTAAGACTGAATAATATTCCATTGTATATATATAAACCACATTTTCTTTATTTACTCATCTGTCAATGAACATTTGAGTTGTTTCCATATCTTGGCTATTGTGAATAGTGCTACAGTGAACATGGGAGTGAAGATATTCAGGATCCTGATTTTAATTCTTTTGGATATATAGTTGGAAGTGAAATTGCTAGATCATATGGCAGTTTTATTTAAAAAATTTTAAGGAATCTCCACACTGTTTTCCTTAATGGCTGCACCAGTTTACATTCCCACCAACAGTGTACAAGAATTCCAATATATCTGCATCCTTATCAAGACTTGTTATGTTTTTATTTTTTGATAATAGCCATCCTAAAAGTTATGAGGTGATTATCTCATTATGATTTTGACTTGTATTTTTTTGTTGACTAAGGATATTAAGCAATTTTTCATTAAAATAAAAGAAATAATTTCATTGTTTTCTTTCCTACAAACCATCCATTTGAGATTTTCAACTGGAGTGGTATAAAGTTGGATATAATTTCTATAATTTTAATTACCTTCTCACCTACTTTGTATATACTTCATCTTCTAATTTTTGTATGTTTTCTTTCTTTTAAACTAGATTTGTTAGAGAAATTGTCTGTTTTATTCCTCTCTTTTGTTTTTGGTTTCCAAAGGTTTGACTCTCAAGTCGATTCATTAATTTGACTCTTTCAATTTCAAACTACTTTTTTATAACAATAATTTAAGATAACAATGATATCAAGCTATGAGAAATTCAAATACTAATAAATACTAGAAGAGACTGCAATGAGAGTCCAGGCTTCTTAGAGTTATTTCATGTAAGCCGTGAACATTTTAGCTGATAATTAAAGAACTAAGGTACATCTTTATTACATTTATTACATAGGCCTAAAAATATTTTTAATGAAAAAGAAAGAGAGATGATATCTCCAGAGTACCAAGGGGTAAATGACATGAATTAAAATTTGTTTGCTCTACTAGGCTATCACTGACAAATGAATATATATATATACATATATCCTATATATATACAGGATAGTCTCAAATACTCAGGAACTCATAAATCTTGTCTGAAAAATCTGTTTGAAGACACAATCCAGCCATCTTAAAGATGAATCAACAAACTAACTCATAAAAGGTGATGACACAATAAGGATAAGGAAACTGGCAGGAAGTTCTGAATCCATTTAAACATAGCCATCACTGTGGCTACAAAACAAAGTAATCATTTCAATTCTTGAGTTTAAATTCCATACTTTAAGATCATAATGTTTCAATGTAATAGTATAGAATGAAATAAATATTTATGGAATAAAAAAAATCTCAAAAAACATCAATAAAAATGGGTTGAGGGAGGACTTGAGAAGGGAAAATGGTGAGAGAGAGGTAAAAATGGGAATGTTTTTGACAGTCAAACAAAAGATAAAATTTCATTTCTGAAGTTGATATACATTGAAAAATATGTTTTAATCACATTCATGAAAGATATGAAAGACACTTTAAATGGAGGTTTCAGAAACAGAGTATATTTATTTTAAAGCAAATGTGTAACAACTTTTAAAAATTGATTACTGATAAATTGATTCTAGAAGTCTTTTTTTAAAAATGCATTTATTTAAAGCCATTTAAATTGTTTACAAAGTTGTATCAAATACTCAAGAGACAGGCTTATTTGAAGTGGGAAATGTAATTTTGTAGGTTTCTTTTTACTTTTTTGTTTTTGCATCATAAACTGAATTATAAAGAGGTGTTTGTAAAAAATATAAAAATAAAAGAGGCATTTGTAAGATCATTGTGCATGGTTTATAATAGTTTTAAGGAGATGATAGCTAGGGTTAGGAGGTGAAATTAGTAGTTAGAATTGGAGATTAGGGTAGAGCTAGTTAGTGTTTGGAACTAGGATTTGGGGTTAGATATCAGAGATTAAATTTGGCATAGAGTGGAAGAAGTATAAAAGTGTTTGGAAGGTTTTTTATTTATAATGTTGACTTATTAAAGATATATTTTGATACCTAAGTGTTTCCTTACTACTGTTGAAAGATATTTTCTTTAAAAAAAATACATGTGCCCTCCATTTATTGCAGCATTATTTACAATAGTCAAGATATAGAGGCAACCTAAGTGTTCAATAGTTGAATGGATAGGGAAGATATAGTGTATATATATAGTATATACTATATATATATATAGTCCATCCATATATATATCTATGATGGAATATTGCTTAGACAGAAAGAAAAATGAGATCTTGCCATTTGTAAGATGGACTTTAGGATGGACCTAAAGTGTATTTGCTAAAAGAAATAAATCAGAGAAGGAAAAATACCTTATGATTTCATTCATATATAGAATCTAAAATACAAAACAAATGAATAAACAAATAAACACAACACAGAAACAGACCCATAAATACATAGAACAAAGTAATGGTTGCCAGTGGTGAGGAGGGTATAGTGACGGGCAAAAAGAAGAGTTGTGGGAGGTATAGGTTTCCAGTTATGAAATGATTAAGACACAAGAATAAAAGGTAAAACATAGAGAATATAGTTGATGGTATTGTAGTAGAATTGTATGGCAACAGATAGTAGCTGCACCTGTAGTTAGCATAGCATGATGCATAAACTTGTCAAATCACTGATCACACCTATGTTGTGAGCGTTAGTCCATTTGATGTTGTTCTCTTAAGCTGTGTTTAATTTTTAAATTCTTTTTACTACTCTGATGAATTGAGTTCCACTTGCTTTATCTTCAAGTTGGCTTATTCTTTCTTAGACTTCAGTCTTCTATTGAACCCATCTAGTACATTTTTCAGTGAGTTATTATAGTTTTCATCTTTGACTTGTTTAGTACTTCCTTATATTTTCTCTTTGTAGAAGTCTTGTGTTCATCCACCCTTCTCTCCAGTTTAGTGAGCATTTTTATGACCATTACTTTAGACTCTTTATCAGATAAATTGCTTAAGTCCATTTTATTATTAAGTGGGGGGGGGCCCCCCCCCCCCGCGCGTTATCTTGTTCTTTTATTAGGAACATATTCTTCTTTTTCTTCAATTTGTTTGACTCTGTTCGGTCTACACAGTAAATGAAGCAACCACATCCTCCCTTTAGTTTGTGGGCTTCTATTATTTGATGGTCTTTCCTGTTCCTTAATTGGATTTTTATTCTCCTAGATTTCATTACAAGTGGGCTCTTGTTTTGTTTTGTTTTTATATTCAAGCCCTAACTCTATTTTGAAAGCTGTTTTTACATGTTGTATAATATTGGTGTACACTTTTTTTCATATTGATAGTTATACCACCACCAGGTAAATTTGATAATTTTTCTCACTATTAACAAATATTGAGTTTCCATGTATTTCTGGAGGTGTTATTTGGTTCCTTTATCAATACTAAATATCATTATTTTGGGTTGATGTGCTTTAGAAAATATTCAGATATCTAATAATTCAGATCTCACTTCATTCTTTTTCATACTTCTCTATTTTTAGGAATTATATTCTTCCATGTACTACATAAGATTACTCTTGCTATTTATTATCAGCCAGACTGCTCTATATCTTCTCTCTCCAGAACCCAGGCTGATGAAGCAGCCACCATTTTGAATGTTGTATCACTTCCTCTGGTGTACAGCAGGAAGAGGAGGAAGAGGAAGAAAGGTATCCCAGCCTTAGGACCCAAGAAAGGGAGAACCTTCCATTGCCTTTTTGTTCAAAAGATACTTTCAGTGGTATAGAATCTGGGCCTGAATTTTTTTTCTTTCAGCACTTTAAGTATGTCATCCCATTGTGTTCTAGCTTATAGGGTTTTTAATCAGAAGTCTGCTGTAATTCTTATTTTTGTTCTAATATGTGTAATGTGTCATTCTTCCCCCCTCCCCGACCTTTGGCTACTTTTAAGATTTTCTCTTTCTCTTTGGATTTAACAATTTAATATTATATGCCTAGATATATGTAGTTATGAGTTTCGTTTGTTTTGTATTTACCCAGTTTGGGGCTCTCTGAGTTATTGGATCTGTTAACCCTTTATTATTATTAATGGAAATTTCTTAACTATTATCTCCTCTACTATTTCTTCTATGTTCCATTCTCTCTCTCTTCTCCTTCTGAAATTAAAATTACACACATTTTAGACCTTTTGATATGTCCCACAGCTTTTGGTGCTGTGTGTTGTTTTTAAGAAATTTTTACTTTATAATTTTTATTATCCTATATTCCAAGCACACTGATTCTTTCTTTGGCTTAGTCAAGTCTGCCGGCTAAAGGCATTCCTCATCTCTGTGATTGCATTGATATTTCTAGCATGTCCATTTCACTCTACTGAAATTCTCATCTTCTTCAATTTCCTTCATAAGCTTTCTATAGTTTTCAGCATACAGATCTTTTACATCTTTGGTTAGATTTATTCCTAGGTATTTTATGCTTCTTGGTGCAATTGTGAATGGGATCAGTTTCTTTATTTGTCTTTCTGTTGCTTCATTATTAGTGTATAAGAATGCAACTGATTTCTGTACATTGATTTTGTATCCTGCAACTTTGCTAAATTCATGTACCAGTTCTAGCAGACTTCTGGTGGAGTCTATAGGATTTTCCATGTATAATATCATGTCATCTGCAAAAAGCGAAAGCTTAACTTCATCTTTGCCTATTTTGATGCCTTTGATTTCCTTTTGTTGTCTGATTGCTGATGCTAGAACTTCCAACACTATGTTAAACAACAGCGGTGAGAGTGGACATCTCTGTCGTGTTCCTGATCTCAGGGAAAAAGCTCTCAGTTTTTCCCCATTGAGGATGATGTTAGCTGTGGGCTTTTCATAAATGGCTTTTATGATCTTTAAGTATGTTCCTTCTATCCCGACTTTCTCAAGGGTTTTTATTAAGAAAGTTTGCTGAATTTTGTCAAAGGCCTTTTCTGTATCGATTGACAGGATCATATGGTTCTTATCTTTTCTTTTATTAATGTGACGTATCACACTGATTGATTTGTGAATGTTGAACCAGCCCTGCATCCCAGGAATGAATCCCACTTGATCATGGTGAATAATTCTTTTTATATGCCGTTGAATTCGATTTGATAGTATCTTATTGAGAATTTTTGCATCCATATTCATCAGGGATATTGGCCTGTAGTTCTCTTTTTTTACTGGGTCTCTGTCTGGTTTAGGAATCAAAGTAATACTGGCTTCATAAAATGAGTCTGGAAGTTTTCCTTCCCTTTCTACTTGTTGGAATAGCTTGAGAAGGATAGGTATTATCTCTGCTTTAAACGTCTGGTAGAACTCCCCTGGGAAGCCATCTGGTCCTGGACTCTTATTTGTTGGGAGATTTTTGATGACTGATCCAATTTCTTCGCTGGTTATGAGTCTGTTCAAGCTTTCTATTTCCTCCTGATTGAGTTTTGGAAGGTGTGGGTGTTTAGGAATTTGTCCATTTCTTCCAGGTTGTCCAGTTTGTTGGCATATAATTTTTCATAGTATTCCCTGATAATTGCTTGTATCTCTGAGGGATTGGTTGTAATCATTCCATTTTCAGTCATGATTTTATCTATTTGGGTCATCTCCCTTTTCTTTTTGAGAAGCCTGGCTAGAGGTTTGTCAATTTTGTTTATTTTTTCAAAAAACCAACTCTTGGTTTCGTTGATCTGCTCTACAGTTTTTTTTAGATTCTATATTGTTTATTTCTGCTCTGATCTTTATTATTTCTCTTCTTCTGCTGGATTTAGGCTGCCTTTGCTGTTCTGCTTCTATTTCCTTTAGGTGTGCTGTTAGATTTTGTATTTGGGATTTTTCTTGTTTCTTGAGATAGGCCTGGATTGCAATGTATTTTCCTCTCAGGACTGCCTTCGCTGCGTCCCAAAGCGTTTGGATTGTTGTAGTTTCATTTTCACTTGTTTCCATATATTTTTTAATTTCTTCTCTAATTGCCTGGTTGGCCCATTCATTCTTTAGTAGGGTGTTCTTTAACCTCCGTGCTTTTGGAGGTTTTCCAGACTTTTTTCTGTGGTTGATTTCAAGCTTCATAGCATTGTGGTCTGAAAGTATGCATGGTATGATTTCAATTCTTGTATACTTATGAAGGGCTGTTTTGTGACCCAGAATGTGATCTATCTTGGAGAATGTTCCATGTGCACTCGAGAAGAAAGTATATTCTGTTGCTTTGGGATGCAGAGTTCTAAATATATCTGTCAAGTCCATCTGATCCAATGTCTCATTCAGGGCCCTTGTTTCTTTATTGACTGTGTGTCTAGATGATCTATCCATTTCTGTAAGTGGAGTGTTAACGTCCCCTGCAATGAACACATTCTTATCAATAAGGTTGCTTATGTTTGTGAGTAATTGTTTTATATATTTGGGGGCTCCGGTATTCGGCGCATAGACATTTATAATTGTTAGCTCTTCCTGATGGATAGACCCTGTGATTATTATATAATGCCCTTCTTCATCTCTTGTTACAGCCTTTAATTTAAAGTCTAGTTTGTCTGATATAAGTATGGCTACTCCAGCTTTCTTTTGACTTCCAGTAGCATGATAAATAGTTCTCCATCCCCTCACTCTCAATCTGAAGGTGTCCTCAGGTCTAAAATGAGTCTCTTGTAGACAGCAAATAGATGGGTCTTGTTTTTTTTATCCATTCTGATACCCTATGTCTTTTGGTTGGTGCATTTAGTCCATTTACATTCAGTGTTATTATAGAAAGATATGGGTTTAGAGTCATTGTGATGTCTGTAGGTTTCATGCTTGTACCGATGTCTCTGGTACATTGTCTCACAGGATCCCCCTTAGGATCTCTTGTAGGGCTGGTTTAGTGGTGACGAATTCCTTCAGTTTTTGTTTGTTTGGGAAGACCTTTATCTCTCCTTCTATTCTAAATGACAGACTTGCTGGATAAAGGATTCTTGGCTGCATATTTTTTCTGTTCATCACATTGAAGATCTCCTGCCATTCCTTTCTGGCCTGCCAGGTTTCAGTAGAGAGATCTGTCACGAGTCTTATAGGTCTCCCTTTATATGTTAGAGCACGTTTATCTCTAGCTGCTTTCAGAATTTTCTCTTTATCCTTGTATTTTGCCAGTTTCACTATGATATGTCGTGCAGAAGATCGATTCAAGTTATGTCTGAAGGGAGTTCTCTGTGCCTCTTGGATTTCAATGTCTTTTTCCTTCCCCAGATCAGGGAAGTTCTCAGCTATTATTTCTTCGAGTACCCCTTCAGCACCTTTCCCTCTCTCTTCCTCCTCTGGAATACCAATTATGCGTACATTATTTCTCTTTAGTGCATCACTTAGTTCTCTAATTTTCCCCTCATACTCCTGGATTTTTTTATCTCTCTTTTTCTCAGCTTCTTCTTTTTCCATAATTTTATCTTCTAGTTCACCTATTCTCTCCTCTGCCTCTTCGATCTGAGCCGTAGTTGTCTCCATTTTATTTTGCAACTCGTTGATAGCATTTTTTAGCTCCTCCTGGCTGTTCCTTAGTCCCTTGATCTGTGTAGCAAGAGATTCTCTGCTATCCTTTGTACTGTTTTCAAGCCCAGCGATTAATTTTATGACTATTATTCTAAATTCACTTTCTGTTATATTGTTTAAATCATTTTTGATCAGTTCGTTAGCTGTTGTTATTTCCTGGATATTTTTCTGAGGGGAATTCTTCTGTTTCATCATTTTGAATAGTCCCTGGAGTGGTGCGGCACTGCAGGGCACTTCCCCTGTGCTGTCTTGAATAACTTGCGTTGTGGGCGGGGCCGCAGTCAGACCTGATGTCTGCCCCCAGCCCACCGCTGGGGCCACAGTCAGACTGGTGTGTGCCTTCTCTTCCCCTCTCCTAGGGGCGGGATTCACTGTGGGGTGGCATGGCCCATCTGGGCTACTTGCACACTGCCAGGCTTGTGGTGCTGGGGATCTGGCGTATTAGCTGGAGTGGATCGGCAAGGTACACAGGGGCGGGAGGGGCAGGCTCAGCTCGCTTTTCCTTTGGAGATCCGCTTTGGGTGGGGGGGGGCCCTGCGGCACCAGGAGGAGTCAGACCCGCTGGAGGGATGGATCCGCAGAAGCACAGCTTTGGGTGTTTGTGGGGTGCAAGCAAGTTCCCTGGCAGGAACTGGTTCCCTTTGGGATTTTGGCTGGGGGATGGGCGAGGGAGATGGCGCTGGTGAGCGCCTTTGTTCCCCGCCAACCTGAGCTCTGTCATCCGGGGCTCAACAACTCTCCCTCCGTTGTCCTCCAGCCCTCCCGTTCTCCCAGCATAGCTGTTAGCTTATAACCTTCCAGATGTCAAGTCCCGCTTGCTGTCGGAACACACTCCGTCTGGCCCCTCCGCTTTTGCAAGCCAGACTCCCGGGCTCTGCTTGGCGGGCGGGCCGCCCCTCCGAACCGGTTCCCTCCCTCCAGTCTGTGGAGCACGCACCACCTCTCCGCCCTTCCTACCCTCTTCCGTGGGCCTCTCGTCTGCGCTTGGCTCCGGAGACTTCATGCTGCTAGTCTTCTGGCGGTTTTCTGGGTTATTTAGGCAGGTGTAGGTGGAATCTAAGTGACCAGCAGGACGCGCGGTGAGCCCAGCATCCTCCTATGCCGCCATCTTTCCAGAATCCTCCCAATCTGGCCTGTTTAAGCAGGCCTTGGATCCCTGGGTTTGTGAGATGTGGCTTTTCCAGTGGTTTCTCCTCTCTTCTCCCCCATGGAAGCCAAATCCTGCCTTTTATTTTCAGGAGGTCTTGTGTGGGAGTGAAATTACTGCTCTCTCCCCAACAGAAAAACTGTAATGATTTAGGACCAGGAAAGTTTCTTACCACTTCTAAGATTGAGAGCTTTCTTTTTTGTTGTTGTTTTCTTTTTTTGTTTGTTTTGTTTTGTTTTTTGTTTTGCTTTTACCATTTCTCCAGCTGTAGTAAATCTTCATCAATGTCCTAGAGGTAGCAAGATTTGCTTCCCTTCCCTAAGAAGCTTAAGTCTTTTGTTCTCTAGGTACATAGGACCCAAGCAGTTTATGCCTTTCCCACAGGGGAGGCCACTCCTTCTCTCAAATCTGTACTACTGACAGAGGTTTCCTTTGGTCTTCCACTGGGTCTTTCTCAAAAGTATCCCCACAGAGGCATATTAGACGATCCTATGAGTTGGTACAATATCTCCTTGTATTTGTTATCTCTGGAGGTTTTACATTTTCACACAAGCCCATATTTGGTTTTTAGTAATATGTTCAGAACTTTAGCTACATTCTTCTCTGCTTGAATGGTGCCTGGCATATCTTCCTCCTGTGCTCTGCCAAAAGAGAACCATTATTCATGCCCCATCTACTTGGAGACACTTAGATTTCAAGTGTCTACTGAAATCTAATTTCTAAGTACTGAGTGGACCTAAAATGACAGTTTTCTAACCAGTTCAAGGAAAGTTAGGATTTTATGGTTTATTTTGCTTTTCTTCGTTATTGTGGTTATTGACAACCAGAACAACATTTTTCTACTCTTTGTTGTGGTTCTTCTGTTCTGAAATTTTCTTGTTATTGCCTTTATCATATTGATATTTGTATTGTTTCCTTTCATTTTTGGTTTTATGTTTTAATAGCTCTCTTGTTTTGTCCTTTTAGTGTACTTGTTCTCAGTAGAGATGTACTACCCTTAGAAAGGGCATTTTAAAAATTTGTTGGGACAATTTTGTTTGTCCCAGTGATTCAAAGAGACTGTTACTCTTAAATGGGTAGATAATAAATACTCAGTGCTAGACATCTTGCAACACAAAGGAAAGTTCCACATATTAAAGAATTTTCTTGTGCCATACAATTTTAAATATCCTAGTGCACAGTCATGTAAGTAAAAACTATAGCAGTTTTAGAACATAGATTGATTTCAGACAGGAACATGATTTTAAAAATAATTTTTAATAAATACTGAATGTTATAAAATACAACTACTTTCTTTTGTACTTAACCAAATTCTGGTCACTCTTTTGGAAATAACTTCTCCAGTGGTAATGTTGCTTATAAAGTTTGAGTCACCAATATAACATACCTCTATCAGTCTACCTTTCTAGCTTTGGCAATCAGTTATTTTATGTAAAGCTATGGACATTTAACTACTTCATCTATGTCTTCTAGTATTGCCATACATGAGCTTTTACATGTTGGAATAATTATTTGTTTTGTAAGCCACTGAGATTCTGGGATTGTTTGTTACACAACATAACTAGCAATCCCCAGCACAATTTATGTTTCTTAGAGGACAGTTATGAGTGAACTCTATCAGCCCTGTTCCCCTTACATTCTAATAGCAAAACATTGTTGTTGCTTCTATAAAGTGAATGACACCATTTCTCATTTCTAGAATTGCTATTGGTATATCTCTAGTTTTCACTATTGACTGGATTATTCACACAGGAATCTTTACAGGGTAGGGTATCTTATGCAACCTTCCCCAACTTAAAACAGAAGGCGTCCATATTGAATGGTACTAGTAACTTTGGTTCAGTGATTCCATCCTAGACTCCTCTGTAAGAACTCAAGACAAAGAGAAGGAAGGTAATAAAAATCTCCATTTCCTATGAACATATGAAGGATAAAGAGGTGGAAACAAGAGATAAAGACTCCTGAAAAGACAAAATTGGCATTTTATGAGGGCTCCCTGGCTTATTCATCACAAACCCATTTTTTAAATGTAGCTTGTTACTGAAAATAAAGCCCCATTCAGAGAGGCTGAAAGAAACTCACACACTCTGGGGAGCCAGATGGTCTTTTATTCATAAAATTATATCACTTCAGTATATTATAAAAGTTTTAAATAAATGGAGGCCACAAAATATACTGAATTTCAACCTGAAAGAAGATTTTTTTTAATGTCAATACATGAACTGCTGTGCACAATAGTCAGTAACTATGGATAAGTTGTTTTGACTTTAAACTGCTATAAAGAGGACATTGGTTTCTTTTCCAGTTTAGAGTATTCTTTTTCTCTTTAGTGGCAAGGCAAAGGACATATGGCTGAAATGGGTTGACTACAATTAAGAAATAAAAGAATAGGGGTGCCTAGGTGGCTCAGACAGTTGAGCCTCCAACTCTTAGTTTCAGCTCAGGTCATGATCTCACATGAGATTGAGCCCCATGTCAGGCTCTGTGCTGAAGGTGTGGAGCCTGCCTGGGATTATCTCTCTCCCATTCTCTCTGCCCCTCCCCCCACTCTCACTCTCTGCCTCTCTCAAAATAAATAAATATTTTTTTAAAAAGAAAGAAAAGCATAAAAGTGACAGGTGGATTTACTGCCTTCAGGGATTTTCCACTTTTTAGACATTTGTGTATGACATTTGACATGGTAATCCTTGGTATTTTCAGACTATCTAAAAGGAAAAAAGTGGAGTGAAACCTATAAGTAACAAAGTAGAGAATGAGGGGAGGGAAAAAGGAAGGAATAAGGGAGATAAGAAAGAGGGTAGGAAGTAAAGAAGGAAGGAAAGAGAATGGAGAGAAAAAGAAGAAAGGGGAAAGGAGTAGACAAGGAAAGTTATCTAAGGAAGCAGGGCAGATATTTATCAAACACACTTATCCAAAGTCTTATGACAATTGTATTTACCCATTAGAAAGAGGTTGCTCCAAAAATAAGCATCTGAAAAATTTTATTTTATTAAATGTTACTGTTGCTTTTATAAATAATGCTAGTGTACAATAAAAGTCAGAACTTATGTGGTGATGGAAATGGCTTAAATGGAAACAGTATAAATTGAAAATACATGATATAATGCCTGACAATCATAACTTGCAGTCATCATGTGATGAAAATCTTGGTTCTAAGTGCCTTGGATTTTAAATTTTAAAATTATTTAAATTATAGAAAAGTAGAGTTATACACAAAATTTTATTTCTAATTTGATCATTGGTAAATTATGTCTTTTGTGTTTTATTCTGTGCAAAGACTCAATTCATTCTTTTAATTTTTTTAATTCATTTTTGAGAGACAGAGAGAGACAGAGCATGACTGGGGGAGGGGCAGAGAGAGAGGGAGACACAGAATCCGAAGCAGGCTCCAAGCTCTGAGCTGTCAGCACAGAGCCTGACGCGGGGCTCAAACCCATGGACTGTGAGATCATGACCTGACGCTTAACTAACTGAGCTATCCAGGCACCCCAAGACTCAGTTCTTACCTCAAGGAATATTAGAGTGTTTTCAATTAGATCCAAAATATAATGGCATAATATAGAGGCCTCTGGATGAAGATCCTTTGGAAGAAATGACAAAGTACCTTCTCAGGCCATTTTATCTGTTTACTTTCTGACTTTATAGCATCATCTGTCCTTGCCTTGTTGCTTTTCCGCATCTTGGAGATCCAATTATTGCTCAGTGAAATATGGGGGACAGATAACTTATCTCTTTAGCTCAGAGCCCTTTAGCATAAGAGGAATTATACTCAGGAAACTAGGATTAAAGAACTACACTTTAGAAGCCTTATCTCCACCTGGGTGTGATAGAGATTATGAGATCCTATACCTTGAGCCCAAGCCTAATGTCATAATGGGATGATACTTTTTAGGGTCTCAAAAAAGGGAGGGAGTTAGTATATTTTGCATGTGGAGGAAACAAACAATTTATGACAACAGTGCAGACTGTGTTAAAGATGAAGGTAAATTCTTTGATACTCCTCCCATTGAGAGGTGGAGGATGGGAGAATAGAAGGATGTCTGTAGCTACTTACCTTGAATCTGGGATGAACTGTAACTGCTTGGACCAACAGAATGCAGTGGAACTAATGCTGTGTCACCTCCAGGATTAGCCTTTATGACACCCAGCACTTTCTTCTTCCTTTTTTGGGGGAGTCATGAGTCATTCTGCAAAAGATCTGATTACTCTGAGGGAACTGTGGTGTGAGCAAGCCCACACTAGCCATGTGGAGAGACTGTGTCAAGAGCAAAAGAGAGATGCCTGACCAACCCTCAGTAATTTTAGTTCTCTGCTCCACGGAATCATGACAAAATATTTTTAATTTGTTGACTAAAGCCATTAAATTTGGGGGCAGTTTGTTTTATAGTAATAGATAATTGAAACAACAGGTGAAAGTATCTTTTTTGCTTCCGTGTTCTTCTGCCTTCTTCCTGCCTGGAATGTGGACACAAGACTTACGGATCTGAGAAAACTTTGGAGACTGTGAGACAATGAATACATACATACATACATACATACATACATACATACATACATATGCCTATCTATTAAAGACAGAAAAAGTTTGGGTCCTTGCTGACATTGTTAAGCCATCCAGACCATCAGGCTCTAGACTGGCTCTTTTGGAGACAAATAAAGCCCTCTCTGTTTAAGCCAATATTATTCTGATGTTCTGTCATTTGCCACTGAATACATTGAGGCTGATACAACTATTAAATATCTGTTGATCAGTTGGCTGAATCCCTTGTTTCTCAGACTCATCTTTTTTAATAGTTTATCTTCGACAGGATAGTCTCTTTGGGGTTTATGGTTGGTACCTACAGAGCACACTTGGTGCTTCTCTCAAGAGGTGCTCAACTGTGGTCAGTCTCCACTCATCATGTTTTTCTAGCCTTTGTTAGAAAAGTAGCAGGGTGTTGTTGTTGTTGTTGTTGTTGTTTCTAAGCAACCCTTGAATCTTCAGTCCCAAGTGTGTGACTCTAAGATTTCAAGTCATTTTACATTAAAATGCCTTCTATTTTTGCCTCAATTTTAAATTAGAATGAGATCCTTCTGAATGATGCAGACATTTAGCACAGTCAGAAGTTCCCCTTGCCCTTCATCTCTGGCTTTTAAGCTCTTTTTAAAATATTTTTTCTCAGCAAAGCATGAAAGACGAAATAATAGAGAACGAAATAAAAACTCTATATGTGATCGTCTCTCCTAATTCTCAGAAACTGATGTCTTTGATAAAATAATTAGGAAAAAAATAGCAATCACATCAGCCATACCAGAAAACGTCTCAATACTGACTAAAATGTGTCACCTTTCCCCCATTCAGGTTTAGGTGAGGGGATATTAGCAGAGTGAGTTGTAAAAAATGTTCTGGTTTCTTTTGCCTAAAATTTAATCTCTCACAGCATGAAGGAAGAGGTGGCTTTGAAGTGTAAGGGCAGATAGAGCACAGGAATTATAGTTTATCAAGGATGGGATCGAATTTCTGGCTTTGTTTTTTAGTAAGCTGTATAATCCTGAGAAAGTCCTTTCAGACTCAGTTTCTTCTTCTGTCAATGTCCATGGTCAGGTCTCAGAGAGCAGGCTTGTTATGAAGACTGAATGAGTGTACATACATACACTCTTTCCATTATAGACAGATATAGACAGGGACATAGACATAGACAGACATAGGCATAGACATAGACATACACACACACACTCTAGAACTAGCACATAGAGAAGAAATGGTAACTGCTGACTTTGCTATCAAAGGAAGTGATGTACTTAAAACTTAGCCTTTATGGTTGCACCTACAATAATCTTTTTTTTAATGAGTTTTGAGAATTATCATAAATAAATTCTTTAGTGCCTTAAAAAGCAATGTTCTGCCTTTAAAAATATGAATAAAATAATTATAAACCAATGAAAAACAATGCTAACACACTAAGGCCTGTATTTGGTGCAGTTTATATCTCAAGTCTTCTAAATGGAAGTTTGGAAGAAGTAAAACCTTGGAAACATTGTCTGAGACAAAAGCTAAGAGTTGCTAAATGTAGAGTTGAAGATAAATTAACTAAGTGGTAAAATGTAATAAAGCAACAAACCAAAAACTGTGGTACCTCAACAAATAAAACATAAAAAATATCTAGTGAATCCTGATGTCTAAAATGATTTAGTAACCATTATGACTTCCTTAGTTTCTCCAATATATTGTCTCTGAATATTTGTACTTGCCGTTTTATGAAAAGTAGCACATCTTCTCAAACTACACTTTTCCATTGAGTGAAATCAACTGTAGACTGTATGTTTAATAATGGAATGCAAGAGACCCTCTGAGAATACTTTTTGTTCTACAACTTAATATTTATTTGGACCTGTTCACCATATGATAAGCTAAGGAAAATTCTATTTAGTTTACAGAAATTACCTTTACAAAAATAGTACACTCCTGTTAAATGATATTGTTAAGACCTAATGATTTGCTTTAAAACCCAAGTCTGCATCACAGTATCACAGTTGGAACATTTACTTCTTATAATGATAAGTTCTGCTGATGTGTATGCCTTCTAGAAAGAGGATACTTGGGGGCAGGGGGACTACATTCCTTATGTTTTCCAAGAGTAGAAAAATGAACACCAAATAGGACGTTTTCAAGATAATTGCCTTTTTTTTCATTAAAGTGACTTTTTGAGAGATTATCTTTACAAATAACATTTGGCAAAAAGCACAATAATTTGCACATATTAGACATGAACTGTATAAAATTTCTTTTAGAAGAAAGTCTTTTATGTATGAAAAGTCAGGCAAAATGTATGCAAAATATGAGAGTTTACTGATTGATTCCCTCCTTATTTTGCTAGGTTGAGAGGCTTTGCATAGCTACATTATTCAAGTAAGTGGTTTTTGTAATAGTATAATCAGTTTAAGTAAATAGGCTTCAAGAGAAGTCTTTTAGTGGAACAAGAACATCTTTATGCCAGTGCCATTTGAAATCATTACAGTACACAATTACAGGAACCCAAAAGTAACAAAACACCCTATAGAAACTCAAAGAAAAACACCATCAAAATTAAACTACTACTTTTGGATACCTCATTTACATAACACTCAAGGAAAAGAGAGCTAGCGTTTGCATCTTTATAGAAGTCTTCAAGCCTCCAAACATCCCTTAAAAAATTTATTTTTTAAAGAAAACCCCTCTATTGAGCATGTGCTATATGCAATCTGTTGTAGATGAAGTTGGAAAAATAAAGGAAACCATCCTTGATCTTGAGACCTACTAGTTTAATGACAGATACACTTTGCTCTTGTTCCCTGGTTAAGAGCAACAACAGCAAACAACATTTAGGCTTCTATTTCATGATCCTATCAAATCTCTGATTAAGAACAAAGAAAATTGGGGTTGCCTAGGTGGGTCAGTTGGTTGAGCATCAGACTCTTGATTTCAGCTCGTGGTCTCATGGTTCCTGGGATGCAACCCTGTGTTGGGTTCTGTGCTGAGAGCATGGAGCCTGCTTGAGATTCTCTCTCTTCTCTCTCTCTGCACCCCCCCCCCGACTTCTCAAAATAAATAAACGAACATTAAAAAAGAAAAAAGAAAATAATAGACTTCCTGGAGTGAAAATTTTCAAGCCTTCAAACTGTAGCCCAGTATCAGCCTTTCCCCATCTTCAAGTGATATTTAAGGGTCAGCTTCTCTCCAGAGCATCGGGGGAGAGAGGAGATTTGGCCCCTGTCTCCTCCTGAGCCATCTGTCAGCAGTTGCTTCTCTAGGACTGTGGTCCTTTTCAACTCAGCCTTAGCAACTCTTGGACCATGGGTAACTGGCTATTATCATGGGATAAACTGCTGTTATGGTCACTCCAATTTAACTTTTAAAAATTGTTTCAATTGGGACTATGCCTAAGATTCACTCCCAATCAACTACTTCAGGATCTCTGGGGTGGGCTGTCAGCATGGGCATTTTCTTAAAACTGTTCAGGTATTTCCAATGTGCACCCTGGGTTGTGAAGCATCACTTATAAAAACTTCCCAGAGGGTAGGCCAGAGCGTGCACTTGACAGTCCAGATGAATTTTGGAATTATGGGCCTGGTACAAGAATCCCAGATGGGTTTGGCACTTAGGATTTGGATTTAAGATTTGATCCTCTTTGAAATCTGTTTCACCAGTGCTTTGTACAATATGTCCCTCTGTCCCTTCATTCCTCTTCTAGTACTATTCTTCATGGTATGAGTTTTGCCCAGAATAATCACTCAAAAGTGCAGACATACATGCATGATCCTCAAGGACTAATAGTTTTATTTTTGGGTTTTTTTTTAAATAATACAGCTTAAAGTCACATTCAAGAAGAGAAACAGTTTTCCTAAATTTGACAAAATCTGGGGAAATTGTTCTGCCGTAAAAGGAGAGATTGGTATACATGATTATGTGGAGTTGCAGATACCTAAAAGAAAATAAGGAATGAGGCACATTACAGAGTCCTGCCAAACAACATAATCACCCTGATGGCAACTCTGAATCACATATGAGTAGAAGATTTAAAAGTGAAGGATTTTGTTTCACTGGGACAAGCCCTACCCCCCACTAATCTCTGTAGGTAGTAAAGGAATACTAAAAGTATTTTTATTTTCTCTGTCCATACCCTTCAAGGCTGGAGGTGAACTGGGTACTGCTATGCAAATCACATTACTACATTTGTACCTTCTACAACAGATTACGGAGGAGATTAATCTCAAATATCCACAAAATGGTGGAATACAAAGTGTGAAAGGATATAGCTTCCCACTGTGTTCAGATCAGAATCTATTAGAGAGACATCCTTTACTTCCAGCAGGCCTTCAAGGAGGAAGTCAGCTGTTGTCTAGTACCTTTAACAAAAGAATCCACATAATATAATGTAGTGGGCTAATTTACATAAGACTTTTGAATAGTTCATTTACAGGAATTGGCTATAGCGTAAGTGAACAAATAAAATTGCTTATAGCAATAAATTGTGCAAGTTTTATGGCTATTGCAAACCACACAATTAATTTTTTTTCTCTAACAGATTTTTTAACTATGTAAACAGTTGAATGTCACAAAGATTCTTGTTCTTTTTCCTTTGAATATGGAAGAAAAAAACTGTGATCATGATAACAAGAAACAAGATGAATAGAAGCTATATAAAATATTTGCTACAATTATTGAGTCCATATCTCTTCACTCACTGTACTTTTATGATTCCTGGAATGTTAATATTTGTTATCCTTACCTTCTTTATCTTACTACAAAGAGCAGTAAATAGCACAGTTCTGGAAATTTCAAAGAGTTATTTTTTTGTCAACAAGATTATTTTCTCCAAGGGTTCCTTATCAAATGCCATTATGATCTATAGGTTAGTTTAATTTTAACCAAGACTAGTTTCAGTTTTAAAGCATATGATTTTGACTCCAAAACAGATTATTGAGTAGCAGCTAAATAAAAACAAGGTTTATAGAGTGGCTAATGGTAAACATGAAACATTCCTTAAGTGGAAATTTTAAAATGTCTCCTGGGCAAGTATCTTTTGGACAATTTTGGTGTTAATTTATAACAAAATAGGCAAAGCAAGTTAGACAGTTTTTTGTTTTGTTTTGTTTTGTTTTTTACTGAAGAAATTCTTAGAGCTTTCCCTATGGTTATATTCACTATGAATCTTTGAGAGAAAAATATAGCGTACAGCCCTTCTCAAATTTACCTGATTGAAAATACCTATTTTTTTTTTTCTTGGAGAATCTTCCTTGAGTAGTTTTCTGGATAGCAAACCTAGAGATTGATCATGGGTCACCTTGCTATTGAGATGTGGACCAGGCACCTTGGCAGAATGGGCATCACCTTCTATATTAGAAAGGCTGAATCTCAGGCACTGCCCAGACCTGCTGAATTAGTATCTGTAAGATTCCCAGGGTGATACTTTGCATATCCAAGTTTGAGAACCCTTTAGTTAGAAGATAATTCTGGGTCCAATGTGAAAAATACTTATGTTTAGATAAGTGTAATGCATTGTCATCTTTCTGCAATTTAAGTGGAGAGGATCAGAATAGGCCACCCCAAAATATGCCACTTTAGCATAAGGATTATTTTTAGCTGAAGCCATTGAAAATCAACAGATGCCTTCCCTTTATGTGCCTAAAAGCAGAGCATCAATTTTCCTTTGAAGAAGGTGCCCACCTCCCATACCAGGGAAAGAAGAGATACTTTTGTCATCTAAGATGGGGAGTTGACACCAAGATGAGTTTGCATAAACAGACCTTACTAAATTAGCCCTCATCTTGGGGTGCCTGAGTAGTTCAGTTGGTTAAGTGGCCAACTCTTGATTTCAACTCAGGTCATGATCTCATGATTTGTAAGTTAGAGCCCCACGTCGGGTTCTGTGCTGACAGTGTGGAACCTGCTTGAGATTCTCAATCTCTCTCTCTCTCTCTCTGGCCCTCTTCCACTGGCTCACATGCACGTGCATTCATTCTCTCTCTCTCTCTCTAAATAAATATATAAACTTTAAAAAAAGAAATAAAATAAAATAAAATAGTCCTTATCTTTTATTAGTTCCCCCATATATTTCTTAGTCATTTCCCCACAATTTATTGTCCCTTGGTGCCCCAAACCCTCTTTGTTAAAAGAGTCTATAAGCCCAGAGTCTAACTATTTCTTTGAGTTTTACTTCTTTTCTATGAACTCCTGGGCACATGAATATTAGTAAAAATTGTGTGTTTTTTCTCCTATTAATGTCTATTGTTAGTTTAATTTGGAGACCCCCATTTACTGAATATAAGAGTAGAGGAAACTTTTTCCTATCCAGTATAAGCTTAATGAAGGCAAGAATTGTTTTTGCACAGATGTATCCCAAGCACCCAAAACAGTGTCTGTGGAACATTATAGGTATTCAACAAATGTCTGTGGATGTAATGACTTATTATCCTATCCAACTGATTATAATTATACATTATATGATCCTCATAGTATTTAATCTTAATGGAACATTATTTAGATTTTGATGCCTTAAGGAGTTGAGCATGGATTTAGGAAGAAGAAATGGTGGTTTTTCCAAGAGGCCTCACTACAGAATAACTTTCAGCCTCCCAAGTAGACTTAAATGTATTGCGTACATCATCAAGACTGTATTTTTAAAAATCTGGCTGTGGGGAAATAACTAATAAGTATGTATCCTATACGTCATGGAAGTGAGATTTCCTACAAGTGTTTTATTATTCTCATCCCTAGATTGACTGTATTTTAGCAACTTTTCTCCCAAGTTCTCTAAGATTTATATATATATATATATATATATATATATATATATATATATATTTTTTTTTTTTTTTTTTTTTACTGTATGAGGTGTCTTTCTGCAATGATTTCTTTGGTGTATGTTTTTCATTCTGGGCCTATTTCTTCCTCCTTCCTTTAATTCTCAGAGTCACATTCTTGTAGATTGCAAACCTTAAACTGCCACATGATTTCAAATACTAATGTGGTTTGCAATTAAGTTCCTGATCTTTATAAATTGAGATAATGTATTTAACTCCTATTAAGAGTAATTATGGAACATCTTTGATGTGGAATTATAAAATATAGACACATTTTCTGATTCAATAATATAGAGCTTTCATATCTAAAAATACTATAAAGGCATAATTCAAAATAAATGTGCAGTTGATGAAATCAAGGGCACCTTTATGTGATGACAAATGGGTTGCTGTTTGTATAGGGCTTGAAGACATACTGAAGAATCTCCTTTCCTCTACCATTACCACCAAATAGTTCCCCTTATAATATTAATATGGACTTACACTTGGTGAGTAGTAATTCTGTAAGAAATCCAATCCTTTACCTTTGAACTTGCATTTTCTTCCATGTCTATTTTTTCTAGCTAATCCCTCCATACCTTATGCTCTAACCCACTGGACTGCTTGACATTCCTCAGCATTTCATTGCTATGGACCAATGCTCAAGCCAGTTCCTGAAATACTCTTCCCAGTCTTCTCTCTGCTCATTTCTCTGCCTATATACCTATAAAGTGAATTCACACAAAGTATAAACCCTTCAGAGCATAGTTCAACTATTAGCTCTAGGAAGACTTCCCTAACTTCTCAGCTGAACTCCTCTGTACTGGGTGTTGTTTCTATTCCAGATAAACCACTTTATATTATTCTGTTTGGGAATATCTTGGTTCTGTATCTCACTACATATGCCCAATTAGGGCCTGCTAAATTATGAGCTACTCAGGGATGGGTGTCATGTTTTTTATCTGCATATTCCTAGTACCTAGTATCACAGACTAATTCATTTATCCAATAAGCATTCTAAAGAACTTAAAAGAATGACAGACCAGTGAATAAATGAATAATTTGGTCCCAAAAGTATGTAAGCAATGCAACTCTTCTAAGCAAGACATACCCAAATCCAACTTAGTATGCCATTCCTTTCTTCGTTCATTCTTCACGTGCTTTATGTAATGTTATATTATAACAATAACCACAATTTATCAAGCATCTAGCATGAAGCAAGTACTGTGCTAGGTTCTTTGAAACAGAGACACAAACACCTTACTCTGAAGTTCTCAGGGTTCTCATGGCCTTCTCAAATTCCAAAAAAATAAATAACTTCTTTGGCAGTTTGTGTCTTTCAAGAAATTGATTCATTTCATCTAAATTATTGAATTTATGGGTTTAAGTATTCCTACTTGAACAGATGTTTGTACACTTTCATCTTCTTAGTGGCTTTATTCACAAAAGTGAAATAAGCTAGATACAAAAGGACAAATACTATATGATTTCACTTATATGAGGTACCTAGAGTAGTCAAATTAATAAAGACAGAAAGTAGAAGGTGGAACTCGGGGGTGAAAGGAAATGGGGAGTTATTATTTAATGGGTATAGAGTTTGGGAAGTAGAAGTTCTGGAAATTGATGGTGGTGATGACTGCACAACATATATTTAATGTCACTGAACTGTATATGTAAAAACGGTTAAAATGATAAATTTTATATATATCTTACCAGGATAAAAAAATCCCTGGGGCACCTGGGTGGCTCAGTCAGTTAAGCATCTGACTCTTGATTTCAGCTCAGGTCATGATCTCACAGTTTGTGGGTTCAAGCCCTGCACTATGGGCTCTGCATTGACAGCACAGAGCCTGCTTGGGATTCTCTCTCTTCTCTCTCTCTCTCTCTCTCTCTCTCTCTCTGCCCCTACCCCACTTGCACTCTCTCTATCAAATAAATAAATAAATAAATAAATAAATAAATAAATAAATTCCTCATGATTAAAGTAAGAAATATAACAAACTAGAACAAAAACACTGGAAGAAAATATGGAATATTTTTAAGTTTGAACAAGAAAAGACACAATAAGTAAAATTAATAGATTATATAAAGGAATAAAATTCATACTATTATTTCATACTATAAAAGAATCCCTTCCAAACAATAAGAGAAAGCAAGTAAACCAAATAGAAAATGGACAAATGATCTGAACAGACAATTCAGAGCACACGCCTCAAAACCATACAAAACTAATTCCACATTGATTATTAAACACAACAAACTAACTACAAAATTTAGCAGAAAATAGAGCACATTTTAGAAATGCTTGCTACGTAAGATACCAAATCCAGAAACTATAAGGAGAACATCAACAGATTTGACTAACCCCAAATTTTAACCCCATCTACAAGACACCATAAAAAAGTAAAATGATGATGGCAGATTAGTATACAAATCATATAAAGAACACCTATCAATTAATTATAAAAGAAAAAAATAAAGCAAATGGAAGAAAGTCAAGAATTTGAATAATTCACAGAAGAAATACAAATGGCTAACAAACATGAAGGGATAACTTTATAAATAATCAGGGAAATGCATTTAAAAATATTAATGGAATAATTTTTACTATTAGATTCATAATAAAAATTTAAGAGAAATAATATGCAGAGTTGGCAAGGCAAGTTCCTCACCACTGTACAGGAAATATAAATTGGTACCAAATTTTTTAAGGGCAATCACAAGCTTGATCAGAATTTAAAATTGGCATATCTTGGGGCTCCTGGGTGGCTCAGTCAGTTAAGCATCCAACTTCAGCTTAGGTCATAATCTCAAGGTTCATAGGTTCAAACTCCATGTCAAGGGCTCTGTGCTGACAGCTTGGCGGAGCCTGGAGCCTGATTTAGATTCTGTGTCTCCCTCTCTCTCTGCCCTACCCTTTCATGCTCGCTCTCTCTCTCTCTCTCTCCTCTCAAAAATAAACAAGCATTAAACAAATAATAAAATTTTTAAAAATGGCATATCCGATGACCAACAATTATTTGTAAGAATTTATTTGATATATAAAAAAAAGATGTTCACTACAATATGATTGTAATAATAAACCATTGAAAACTAAACAAGCATCCATAGAGAAATTCTTAAATTATCAGTTGTTAATACTATGGAATACCATACAACAGTTAAAAATAATGAACTAGTGTGGGGAATAAGCTTAGGAATTTTGCACCAATGGGTTAACAAGGTTTAGGATGAAAGCATCCAAGATTAGGTAAACAGGGCAAAAGCACCCCAGCCCCAGTATAGAACAAAGGCATAGAGAAATAAGAAGCCACAGGATGAAAACATCCAAGATTTGATAATAAAGGCGGAAGTGCCCCAACATAGTACAATAACAGAAAGCTGCTTTCACAGGAGGGAAGGACCAGGATAGGTAAATAGGTAAATAGGGATATAGACTGCCAGCAGGGTGAAGTTGCCCAAAGCTGAGCTAATTAGCAAAAGAAAGGTGCCTTGTTGACCCTAAGGCAGCATGTTCTATCTCTCTTATCCCCTAGGCAAGTTAAGATAAACAGAAGGTGTCTGGTGCCTGCTGTAAATAGCCATCTGCCCAGCACTAGGATTTTGTTTTGTATTGACCCAAACCCCTAACACTGCATATCTTCGAAACCCCCTTTCTCTCACACACATAAGTTATATTCACGGTTTCATTGTCTCTTTCTGCATGTCCATCACACTTGTAGACCTTCTGATCCTAATAAGAATGGACCAAGGACCATTACTCTTGTCTCCCTGAACATTAGCCTCTCTTGCATTTTAATTCTGCGCCTGCTGTCTTGGTGGATAAGAAAGAGCTCCAGACCCAGAGTCTATGACAAGTTAGATGTATAAATACTATCACGGAAGTCTCATAGATTTAGTGAGTAAAAAGAAAAAAATGTAGAAAAATACCTATAGTATGAGCTCATTTTTATAATTTTACAATAAAAATTACAATAAAATTGGGGCATATGGGTGGCTCAGTCAGTTAACTGTCCTTAGCCTGGAGCTTGCTTCAGATTCTGTGTCTCCTTTTCTCTCTACCCCTCCCCTGCTCATATGCTGACTCTCTCTCTCTCTCAAAAAAAATAAAACATTTTTTAAAAATTTTAAAAATTACAATAAAATTACCCAAAAAAGCCGTATCTAATTTGTTTCTGAGTGGTAATAAAGGGAGTCTTTTTCCCCCCACACACGATATTTTTCCCAAGAATGTATTCATGTATTTTATTTTTAGAATATATGGAATGCAAACACTTGTGTATTGTTAGAAGAAAAATTTTTAAATAGGGAAACATAGACTCAGAGGTTTTGAAATTCAGAGTTTCTTTTTTAAAAAATTTTTTTTCATGTTTATTTATTTTTGAGAGAGACAGAGACAGAATGCGAGTGGGTTAGGGGCAGAGAGAGAGGGAGACACAGAATCCAAAGCAGGTTCCAGGCTCTGAGCTGTCAGCACAGAGGCCAACGCGGGGCTCCAACTCACCAGCTGTGAGATCATGACCTGAGCTGAAGTCGGATGCTCAATCGACTGACCCACCCAGGCACCCCAGAGTTTCTTTTTTTTTAATATTTATTTATTTTGAGAGAGAGAGCACAAGTAAAGGAGGGAGAGAGAGAGAATCTCAAGCAGCCTCCGTACTGTCAACATAGAGCCCGACATGGGGACTCAATCCCACAAACTGTAAGATCATGACCTGAGCTGAAATCAGGATTGGACACTTAACTGACTGAGCCATCCAGGCACCCCTGAAATCCAGAGGTTCTGAAAGCTCACAATATGTAGTTCAGAATCAAGAAAGGCCTGAATGAAGACTCCAGTAATACTGTGCATTGCAGGGTCTATCCATACTCTTTCCTCACTTCAAAAGATTCTTCCTAGGGCTTTTAAGGACTTCTATTTCCTGTTCTTTTCTCCTTTTCTCCCTGGTTGTCCCCATAGCACTGGTCAAGAATGAGAAAGTCCTAGGAAAGGATTAATCCAAAGCAATGAAAATCTCCCACAATCTTTTCTGATCCAAATTTTTGACAAACCTTCAACAAGCTCTGCTTACTTAGGTTGGAGTCCCGTGAGCTTAACATGGTTAAGCATCAGCAGCCATACCATCAGCAGCCATACCACACCATACCACACCCACCATCCTAAGACAGACACTCCTTTTCTCACCATATATAAAAAGCATGTGGTCATTGAGTGCCTCAAGGAGATGCTCAGTTGTCCATGTCCTTTTTTCAGGCTACTCCTCTGTTTTGGTAAATTTTCCTACCAATGACTCCTTATCAGGAACAGTAAAGGTTAGATATCATTTAGTTAAGATGAGTAGTTCTGTTTAATAGGAGCCAGGAGCTGTGGCCCAGAAAATGCAAAAATATATATATACATTACTCTATTTAGCTTCCTAAGTTAATTGTGAGATACAAGTTATTAATATCCTCATTTTACTGATGAGTAAACAAACAGTAGCTTAACGGTGTTGAGTAATTATCCAAGTTCACTTGGTTAATGAGTTGTAGAGTTAAGATTTAACCCCAAATTCAAATCCAATCAGTCTTATCCCTAACCCTGTAGACTTAACCACCACATAGGGATAAATACGGGCTCAACAAGGAAATATTATTACTCAAAAAAATGCAACCTGTGGCTTACAACATTTTAATGCAAGCAATTTACTTACTTCTGAGGATATTTACATGACCAGAGTTACATGAAATAGCAGGATCACGTCCAACAGTATGAGTGAACTTACTGATTTCATTCTTGAAAACTCTGCCAGCAAAACCATGTCATCTTTCCCATTTTACAGGTAATACCAGCCAAGAGGTTTAAAATCAACTTAAAGCATGTCCATTCATGATTCATTATTCTGGAAAACCTCCCTCCTATATTCATCAATGAGAATAAATTCTTCTCTAAGGAGCCCTCAGAAAAGCCTGTGTCAAGAAATGATTCAAAGTTTATTCAGATTTTAAGTGCCTTAAAAGTTAGGGTAGATAACTTTCTTCTATCTCCAGTACAGGGATTGCCATGCACCTTTCTAGACTCCTATTAGGAAAGCATACTCCTTTATATTCATTCCAGGCTGGAGACCTGAGAGAAGCAAAGAAATGCTCTGAGGCCCAGTGGAAGAAAGCATTCACATCAGGCACCTAGATATCTTCTCCCTCTACATCCAACTACATAAAACAGGGATTTAATGAGAAGAAGAAGCTGGAATAAATGAGAGAAGCCTCCAAATTTTAATGACTTAATACTTTTACTTCAGAACCCATAAACAATCCTACCATCTGGCCTTATTTTATTTTTTATCTCACCAGGGGGAATCTCAGCCTACTACATGATTTAAAAAAAAAAAAAAAAACCACAGAATCAAATTTCTTCTTTCTTCCCAACCTCCACCTCCAGCTCTGAGCACAGTTTTGAAAGCAAATCTTCGCTATTATTCTTACAGAGAAAGAGTTCTGGCATGGATGAAAACTCAGAGTAAGACAAGCACAAAAGGTGTTTTGTTTCTTTCAAATCAGCATAATTTATACAGTTGTGTATAAGAGCAAAGCTGTTTCAGGGAAGCAGATGTGAGCAGGGACTTTCGAGTTTTGGCATCATGTCCCTCAGAGTCATTTTCCTTCTACCTTTAGTGTCTCCACTCAAACAATCAGAAAAAAATAGAGACTAAAGAGAACCCTGAATAAAGAGAACCAAATTAGTTAGACAATAAGGACACTCTGCTTTCTTTTCAGAAGCTACCTCACTTTAAAAACATGTTTAAGATAAAAGAGCAGAATACAAGTTATAAGTTTAAAGAAGGCAAGCTGCCTCAAGTTTTATAAAATTCATCTCTTTCCTCATGGCTCTGACACAGATTGGAATTTTCAGAGAGGGCCAACTCTTGCCCAGAGGTGATTTATTTTATTTTATTTATTTATTTTGAGAGAGAGAGAATGAGAGAGAGAGAGAGCAGGGGAGGGGCAGAGAGAGGAAGAGAGAGGATCCCAAGCAGGTTCCACTCTGTCAGTGCAGAGCCCGACACACAGTTCGAACTCGCAAATCATGAGCTCATGACCTGAGCTGAAACCAAGAGTCTGGACACAACAGATTGAGCCTCCCAGGCTGTCTGCCACCCAGAGGTGAATTTGACACATACTTTCATACTCTAGAGGAGAAAAAAAGCAAATGAAAGAGTTGAATCTGGGGGCTCTTAGATGGCTCAGTCAGTTAAGCATCCAACTCTTGATATAAGCTCAGGTCATGATTTCACAGCTCCCAAGATAGAACCCTGCATTAGGCTCTGTGCTGACAGTGTGGACCCTGCTTGGGATTTTCTCTCTCCTTCTCTCTCTCTGCCCCTCCCCACTCATTCTCTCTCTCTCTCTCTCAAAATAAATAAATATTTTTTTTAAAAGGAGTCAAATCTGTTGGATGAATGAATGAATGAATGAATGAATAAATAATACCCTTCCATAATTATTGCTTATGTTCAAATTGAATAACATTGGCAATACAGTTTTAGTTTGTGGACCAAAGCACATTTTACTTTCTTTTAGGTTATCAATATATCTTTTTATTGACCCCAAACTAATTCAACTATGTGTAAAGGAAATAGCCCTATTGATTCCCCAACTCTCTATCTATGCCTTAACATCTATAAAGAGGGCCTACCTGGTATGAGAGCACAAAAAAAATAGCTAACACTCATCAAGTGCTATGTATGGGCCAGGCAGAGAGTAAAAAGCATTCTCTGTATATTATCTCATTTAATCCCCACATTTAGCCCAACTAAATGTTTTATTATTAATGTTGTTATTATTATTATTTATACATGAGGTTTCTGAGCCTCAAATATGTTAAGTAAGTTGAGTTTACACAGCCAATAAGTGGCAGTGCCAGAGTTTGGAAGTCCAAGTCTGCTTTTTGAAACTGTGCTTTTAATTATGATATATTGTATTAGAAAGATCATAAGTTTTGGAGATATCCATACTCCAGAGCCAAATACCAGCTTAATCATGTACTATCTGTGTAACATCAGGAAAATTGCTTCACCACTCTGAGGCTCGAATTCCTCAAATGTATATATAACAACAAGATGTCTCCAAGCATTATTGGGAAGTTTAGAAGCAGTTTAGCATGGGCCTTGATTTGTAAAGGATTCTAAATACATGGAGCTATTGTTTTACTGTTATTAATTATATTAAAGAATCCAATAATCGGAAATTGCCCATTCCATCCCAGTAGCTTGCTGACAATTTGGAATATATGATTCTATGGCTTCCCTCTCAGGTCTATCCTTTAAAAATTAGTGAATTTTTGAAGAACATTTTGATAATAAATAGGTCAAATTATATTTCTACCTTTTCAAAAGAAAAAAATTCCATCAAGTACATTCCCACTTTCATTGCTAAGAGCTAATATAAAAGCTGCCATATCAGCAGAGATTGTATTATTCTAGAATTTTTTCTCCTAGAACTTTGTGGAATGCACTATTCTCTTAGAATTCCATTTCCCTTCCCTTTTGAGGACACAAAAGCAATAGCATAGTGTCATCCACTGCAGGGCTGCAAAAATGTTTTTGTATTTCTATTTTGTACATGAAAATTAAATTTAATTATTCCTCAACATGTCAAAGACACTCATCAAGTTAGGCTGGTTTATGCTGAGTGGAAACTGTGAATAAGATTTAATTTGGAAATACTTGTTTCCAAAAATCCTCCTGAACTCTGAGGAAGAATTACTATTTGTGGCAATACATATGGGAAACCTACTGTGCTGACTAAGAAATGCCATTTGAGGTGGAAAAGCTGTGAAATGCACTGCACCTATTAATTCCATCACATAGTAAATCTTTCACTGAAAAGTTATGCACTATAAAGCTTTGTCCCTAGGAACCAGCCCCAGGAAGTTATGATTGCATTAAAAGAGTCAGTAGGGATTTACAGAACATATCAACCTTATCATATTTGATAGAATCCTTTCAAAAGAAAAAAAGATTGCTGACAGGCAAAAACATGGTCATCATGCATGTCTGGGATGTTTTGAAACTCTTGCATAAAATATCAGAAGAAAATATATTACACCCAGGCTATAATGAGTTGTTTTGTGTCTAAGTAACTTAGATGGACAAAAAATATGCAACTGAGGAAAGAAAGAAAGGGGATATGGGAGCAAGAGATATGCCTGGTAGCTGAGCCCACACAGACTTTTCTGTTGGGTGGCTTTGTTCTACTGTTTACTATGTTTCTTTGAGTAAGTCAATCACCCATTATGAGCCAGAGTTTCCTCATCTGTAAAATGAGGAAATGATATTGTTGGATGGCTGTGAGGATTAAATGAGATAAAAGATGTAAATTTCTCATAGGTAAAAGGCCAATAAATAGCAGCTCTCATATTTCTTAGTTTGGTTGTAGCATTGTTTATAGAGTGAATGCAAGCAGTGAGGAAGCAGTCTCTAGAAATGATTTCAATGAGGAAAAATGTGATTCTTTTAAAAAAAGGTTTGTTTCAACGTTTACTTATTTTTGAGAGACAGAGACAGAGTGTGAGCAGGGGAGGGGCAGAGAGAGAGGGAGACACAGAATGTAAAGGAGGCTCCAGGCTCTGAGCTGTCAGCACAGAGCCTGATGTGTGGCTCAAACTCACAAACCCTGAGATCATGACCTGAGCCAGTCAGACGCTTAACACACTGAGCCACCCAGGTACCCTGGACAAGTATGATTCTGATGGGACAGGCAGAACATGTCTGGGAGATGAGGATTTGATGTCAGTTTCAAATACATAAAATTTCAGATGCACATTAGACCAAACAACCAGAACACACATTTCTTTAGTCTTTGAGATGAAAGTTATTATGAGGAGTTAGATAAAGCAGATCCCTAAATTAGCCAAATACATTTTTTTTAACCAAATACTTTTAACAAGAGCTACAGTACAGGTAAGCCATTCCCTCATAAATATTTGAAAAACATGGAGGAATTGCATAGTAGTCAGGGTTATTCAGAAAAAAAAGTCATAGAAGCTGAGAAGTCCCATTATCTGACATCTGGAACCTACAGACCCAGGAAAGCTGGTGGTATGGTTGCACTCTGAGTCTGAAATTCCAAAAACAAGAAGAATCATTGGTGCAAGTTCTAGTCCAAATCTGAAGGCCTGAGAACTGGAAAGCCAATTGTATAAATTCCAGTCAGAGTATGAAGTCCTGTGAACCAGGAGCACCAGTGATCTAAAGGTGGGAAGAAACTGATGTTGCTCCCAACTCAATCAGTCAGGCAGAGAGGGAATTTTCCCCTTCCAACAGTTTGTTCTGTTCGTTCTGTTTAGTCCTCAGTGAGATAGATGATGCCTATCCACAGTGGGGAGGGCAATTTACTTTACTCAGTCTGCAGATTCAAATGCTAATCTCTTCCAGAAACACCCTCACAGATATATGCAGAAATAATGTTTAACCAAATATCTGGGCATCTGTGACTCAGTCAAGGTGACACATGAAATTAACAATTTCAGATTGTATATAGAATCCAGGGGAATTGTGACTGGTGACAAAGCTAGAGGAGTCCATATTTCATGAACAGATACTAGAAAAAGGGAATTTGACTTTTCTAAACCCTTCTATGGTTGTAGTAATAGGTCTAGCAATAACATTTTTATAGTAATGAAGAAGAATCCTTTATATTAGTTAACTTCTTCACCATAGGCAAAAGTGCATTCATATCTAATATCTTACATATGCAGCCCCATGAGGTAGGTAGAGCCAATCAACTTACAGATGAGGAAAACAAAGCTAGGAGAGGTAACATGGTTTGCACAAGCTCATTCAGCCAGTAGTAGGAAAGCACAATAAGCATAAAAGTTCATCTGATTCAGCCCAGCATCCTCAACACCACACGGTACTGCCTATTATTATTCCTAAATTTTTTAAAGTTATGGTACAATATGTTAATTTTCTATGACTCTCCATCTATCATAAAACAAATTTTCAAATAGCAATTTTAAAATGTCCTGTTGCCTTTAGGTCATCAGTTACACTGGTGCAATCCCACCAACACATCCCTTAATGCTTTTCTAATGAGATAGAATTTCCCATAAACAACATGCCAAAGTCTTGATACCTAAAGTAATTGTATGCCATGTCAGTCACTATCTCTCACTTGTTGCCACTGCTGCTCCCACTTCAGTGCACAACTTTGCATGGATAGAAAATTGTTAACCATGTCACTAGACTTTGAAGATAAAATTACGAAGTGCCAAAAGGAGCTGGCAGGTTATAAATGGGTATCATTTATTCATATCTCATGATAATATCTACAGACTCTAGGAATTCTGATAGCAATTCCTAACTACCACTTATTAACAATAGCATCCAGATTTGTGGGGTTTGTGTTCCTGACTGCTGAAATGTAGCAGGGAGATTAAGAATACACACACACACACACACACACACACACCCCATTATAATTAATTTTGGCAGCCATCATATATACTCTATAAAGAAAGAGTGGCAGTTGATTGCAAAAAAAAAAAAAAAAGATATAGGTTGTAGAGTGGTTATTTTTGTTCTGAAAAGTTCATGCTCGTGAAATGACTTTCATTTAAAACTAGCTACTTTGTATTTTATATTTAGAAGACTTAAGTGTTTTGTTATGCACTTAGTACCTACAATTTTAATTCATTTTCTATCTTCCACAGCTTTTAAATTGGACCATTTTATGAACTTCAGTGAAAATAAAAAGCAAAAATGCTATTTACTTTTCTCTTTGTCTCTCCTTCTTGCTGTATCATCTTTTACAATAATGGTGCCAAAAATTCTCAGTATTATTACTCATTGACTTCTCTGCATGTCTCTGTGCTTTATATAATGTACACACATATGTTACAGAGCCTAAATTCACATGACAGAGCTTATAGGAACTTTAGAGACCACCTAATTGAGACTTGACTCAAGCCCCCTCATTTTATAAAGAAATCTAAAGCTCGAGTCAGGTGACTTTCCCAAGATTACATTGCTGGCTGGTCAGAATTGGCACAAGAATTTAGCTTTCTATCCAAGGATTTTTCCATTTTATAAAACACCATAAATTTGGGGCACCTAAGTGGCTCTGTCGGTTAAGCATCCGACTTTGGCTCAGGTCATGATCTCAATTAGAGCCCCGCATAGGGCTCTATGCTGACAGCTCAGAGCCTGGAGCCTGCTTCGAATTCTGTGTCTCCCTCTCTCTCTGCCCCTGCCCTGCTCATGCTCTGTCTCTCTCTGTCTCAAAAGTAAATAAAAAGTTTAAAAAATAAAAAATAAAAAAATTAAACATTATAAATGTGAATGTTAGTATTTTTCATTAATTAGCATCTAGCAATAAATAGAAAAAGTCATGATTCTTCTCTCAACATAAGTTGAAAGGTTTCCTCTTAGGAGTAATGACCTTTCCTGCACATTACCCAGCAATTGACCACTTATATGATGTGTGAAGTCTGAATTTTACTCATATTTGTAATATTTAGGCAGTCTAGCATTTCATTTTGAGGTGGTTTTGTAGGACCTTTCATTACTAAGCTATCTGTCCTCTCTGGCTAGACCATAATTTGACCCTTTGTATTGAAAATTAAATAAAAAGAATTTCATTCTCTTTATATCACATATAATGCAAGCAATCTCTAGATATTTTCTGTAATTATTGCAGACCTCCAAAGCCTTCTTTGATAGTCCAAACAGTCCTGACCCCTGGAGGTGATATAACTTGTGTGGTAAAAGGGGTGAGCACAGAAATTTGCCAGCAATGTCCAGGTAAGTCCCTATAAGAAAAACTATAGGACAGTTACAGGAAAAGTGGCTGAGGAGTGGGAAGGAGTGGTTGACCTCTTTTGTACCTTTAAATGGGGCAGAAATCATGTGTCCACATGCTATTCAATAATAAATTCTTTTTATTTTGTTTGTGATATACAGGATGAGTTTCTGTCTGATTTATTTGTACATCAACATGTGTATATATGTGTATCACAAGAGTAAGCAAGCAGGATTTCTAAAGAGGCTTTAGTAGAGATCTACCCCTTCCCCATCCTCGTGGCAGATGTACAGTACTTCTTTTGGGAAGGGATACATGACCTGGCAGTACTTTGCTTCAGAGAAGTCAATCATGGTCACAATCTTTCCATCTATCTTCTTCTGATGGAAAGAAAAAAATCATGTAGGAACTCAACCCCATAGAGAACTTCTTTTTCACTGGTCTTCTATAATAGAAGAGTAATAATACATGTCCATTTAGTGCCTGGGCAAATTCAAACTTACATTTTTCTTCTGATCAAGCATATTTCTGGTCTTTTCCAGAAGGTTTTTGCTTTCTTTTCCTAAAGGTTTTTGCTTGTTCGTGATTTACTCAATTATTGCCTAATACATTCCAGGCACTTTTCTAGGCATATTAAGATGAAGAAATACAGTGCCGTCTTCAAGAAACACACCATCTTATAAAAGTAACAGGTTGATAAACAAATATTTGTCTTTATATTCCTATAAACAATCCAAACCCCAAAAGACCTACAGCTTCAATCTTATGTTCCCTTCTGGTCCATCTAGGTGTTTATCTTACTTTAGAGCAATTATGTCTTTTAAATGTTCTCTGTATGAATGATTTACCATGAAGTGTATTTGGAGCAGGGTTTCTCAGCTTAAACTTGAACTCAAACCAATTGGAATAAGAAGTCCCCAAATTTGTTATGCTCATAAATATTTTATAAAATATGGAAATTAGCTGTTAACTGAAAATTAAGAACAAATGAACATAGGCCTCTTGGTTTTAAAAGTATTTTATAAAGAAAATTATTTTAAACTATTTACTAAAATAATTTCATGAAAAAATAGTGTAATGAGTCCCCATGTACCCATCACTTAGCCAGTTATAACCAGTCCACTCTGTTTGTTTCATCTTTTTTTTTCTTTTTCCTTTTTGTTCTTTTATGGAAAGTGCTAGAGCATTTTAAAGCAAATCCACAGAATTGTATCATTTCTCCCATAAAAACTTGATACCTTAATAGAAAGATTATTCTTAAAGAACACACACACACACACAAAATAATATTATGACACCCAACACAATTAACGATAGTTCTTTAATATCTAATTCCTTGTTTATGTTTAATTTTCCCCAACTGTCTCAAAAATTGTCTTTTTAACAATTGATAAAGGACCATTTTGCAACTGGTAGATTTTTCTATTAAGTCTCTTTTAATGGGCATCCTTGTACTCACCCCCCCCCCTTTTTAATATCATTTATTTTGGGGGAAAACTAGAATTTCTTACATTCTGGATTTGGCTTATATATTTTTGCAGTGTAAATTAGCATACAGGATTCTGTTTCCCCTTTTTTTTAATTTCTTAAAACTAGTACTTATATCTGCAGGCTTAGTTAAATCAAGTCCTTTTTTCAGGGATATTTTATAGGTAGTACTGTGTAATTTCTATTACTTTACATCATGTGACACATAATATGTGTTTGGTTTACATTTGGTGACATTAAGATTAATTACAGGGCTCAGGTGGTGTCAGTTCAGATCCATTCACTATAATTTTCCATTAATCATTCACCTAATGGTTTTAGCAGACACTGTTGATTGTAACCTACATTCATTAGTTCATTAGGTATTGCAAAATAGTTATTTTCTAATTCTGTCATTTATCCTGAATTTATTAGCTGTAATTCTTTTCTTAAAGAAGAATTTTCCTTCACCAACTATTTGGTGCCCTAAAATAGTGTTCATCCCCAAAAAGAAAAATAAATGATTGATCCTCTACCTTTATTTATCAATTTTGAAAATAATGAGTTGGTGCCCTATCTTGCTTTTCTACTGGGTCTTTATGATGGTTTAAAATATCACAATATTATTTTTCATTTTCATTTAGCACTTCTTTATCTTACATGGTTCCTTTTCTATGACATCTCAGTCTGATTTCAAAAAGGAACATTCTCTTAAATCTTAAATCTTCTTGAGACCATAAATCATGAATCTACTGAAAATTCTTCTTCTTTGTATAAGTCAGGAAGGAAAAGAAGCCATGCTAGCTTTTTCAATTGGTGGAAATGTAATCTAGAACATTGGTTACAAAAGGGGTGGGAGGTCTAAAGAAATACAGAGGTAAAGATATTAGTAACAGCAAGAAACTACCACCCATGTAGGCTGAAGGACAAAAGGAAAGTGGTGGTATGCAGTGTCCACAATAATTTTATCACTAAGGCCACTGGAGCACCTGCAACTGACATTGGAGCCACTGCTATTACCACCACTACACGAAGCGTGGAACTCACATTTGCACTAATGCTGCAGTAACTGAGAAGACTTCTGTCACTGTTGCTGTTGGAACCAGAATACCTTAGCACTATGCTGATGGGGATGATAAAGCACTCCCTTCTGCTACTGCTGCTGGACTGAATTGTCTGAGAAGAACCCATGAGCCTGCATTCACTCTGTACAGCTGTCACTGCCAGAGGAGCTACTAAAATCCTAAAATAGGAGGAAAAATGGCTTCTTCTTTTCCTCTTGCCTGTCAGTCTAGTCTCCTGCAGTCTTCCCATTGATAGAACCTGACCAGAAGAACTACACTGTCAAGGGAGTCTTTGAAATGTAGTTTTCAGACTTCTATCTTCCTCCAATATACAGCAAAACATGATGGTGCAGAAATGAAGCTGACAGCAGATGGACAAATGACCACACATGCTCCTTTTAGTAAATCCATTATTGCAGAGGGAGCCAACTGCTCCAAATGCTCAGTAATACATGGAGCTGCAGAATTTTTTTTTTTTTCAAAAGTCCTGTGATTTTCCTTGCTTACTATTCCATAAATAGGAAGTTTTGTGTCTGTCCACTGTGCTCATATAATCTTAAATAAGAGTTAAACCTTTCAGAAATTACAGAGAGGACTTTAGTTTCAAATAAATGGCATAAAATTTAAAAATATATAAATATTGACATCAGAGCATTTTGAGGTCAAACTATCTGGGAAAAAAAGAAGAAAACAAAGCCATGGTCTTTAGTGGTAGCTTCAGATCTATAAAACATCATGGATAGGATCTCTAAGGAAAACCCTCTACCAAACTGGATCTCTGCTAGGTGATAGATTGTGTCTGGATCCAGGTTGGGCCCTTTCCAAGTAGTCAGTATACTCTTACTGCAGCCAGTCTGTAAACATGAGGGGAAGCCAAAGGGATACTCTAGAGTTCCTCAGACTGTCTTTGTATCTTAATGCAGGTCACAAAACCTTTGCCTCTCATTATAAATGTGTCATGTAAGTGGGCTTGTTTCTACTTAGTTACCTGGAATAACACCATGGGTCTCCCATCCCTTTCCCCTCATCTTATCAGTGTTTTACCTTATAAACATTTCTCCAAATGCCTGGTAGATGGTTGATACTTAGCTTTGCTTTCCAAGGCTCCTAAAAATTTCTCCTTTCTATGCTTTCTCTTTCTAGCTTTGTAAATAGGAATTAAAGAGGGGAATCTTAGGCCCTGTACTTACAAAATAACCCTGCTGAAAAATATACCTGTCCTATAATTTTTATTTCAGTACTTGCCCTAACATGCTTCATTACTTGTAGATAGCTATAAAATTTATTTTAAAATGTTTCTATCTATATGATGTATTAGTAGTTATTTCAGAAATTTTATGTTAATGTTTTAAATAATATATTTATTTAATAAATTTTATTTAGTCATTTAGTGAAAAGGTAACATTTTCCTATGGTTAAAAATACAAAATATAAAAATGGTAAATAGTGAAAAACCTCCTTCCCATCTGTGTGCTTCAGCCGTTCAGTTCTTTTCCCTAGATTCAGCTCTCATGTATTTTTCCAAATATATTTTATGCATGATAGTATATCCATATATCCTGCTTTGCCTCTTGCTTTTTTCACTTAATATATACTGGAGATCACTTCATATCAGTACATAAATAAATGTCAATTCCCCCACACATAGGATAAATTCCTAGAAGTGGAGTTACTGGATTAAAGGTTATAGTTTTAGAAATTCTGATGGGTATTGCCAAATCATCCTCCATAGGAAAATTTATATTCCCATCATCAATGTATAAGAGTATCAGTTTCCTCACATTCTCACCATCACAGTGTGTTAAGCTTTTGATCTTTGACAGGTGAAGAAACTGTCATAATCAGTGTAATAAAAGAAATTCTTATATTATAAATGAAGATAAGCATTTTTGTATGATTAAGTACTATTTTTATCTCCTTTTCTGTGAACCACTGATCCATATTCTTTGTCTATTATTTTTTCAATTGGTTTAATAGTCTTTTTCTTATTCATTTGTAGAAATGCTTCATTATTTCAGGAAAACTAGCCCTCTTTTTGCAAGCTAAGCTGCAAATATCTTCCTATTGTATCACTTGCCTTTTGTCTTTGTTTATGGTCATCTTTCCAATTTAAAGAATATACGAAAGTGAATTTATCAAGCTTTTAATTTATGGATTTTGAGTTTTATGTCATAGCTAGAAAGAAATTTCTGAATAATTAATCTATGGATTTGAGCACCTTTACAGTCTACTAAACTGTTTAATTTATTTGTGTCTATTTCTGGGCTTTGTATTCTGTTCCATTGATCTGTGTCTACTCTATGCCTTGTGATGCAAGTATTATTCCTTTGTAATATGTTTACTCTCTGGTAAGACATCTCTCCCTTGTTAATCTTATCTTTAGTACTTTAATGACTTTAGGATCTCAAGAGGTTCTGAAACTGCAGATGTAGGCCATCTTCTTTAATATCCATTTAACAGGAAAAGGCATTGGGTGAGTCATAGTCTATGCAAGCATGGAGTCAGTATCCAATGTCCAGGCTTTTTTTTTTTTTTTTTTTTATACAAGTTAGTTAACATATGGTGTAATAATGACTTCAGGAATAGAATTTAGTAATTCATCACTTACTTAAAATACCCAGTGCTTATCCCAACAAGTGTCCTCCTTAATGCCCCTTGTCCATTTAGCCCATTCCCCCACCTAATACCCCTCCAGTAACCCTCAGCTTGTTCTTTATATTTAAGAGTCTCTTATGGTTTATCTCCCTCTCTATTTTTGTATTATTTTTGCTTCCCTTCCCTTATGTTCATCTGTTTTGTATCTTAAATTTCCCATATGAGTGAAATCATTTGATATTTGTCTCTCTATAGCTGACTTATTTCACTTAGCATAGTACATTCTAGTTCCATCCACATTGCAAATGGCAAGATTTCATTCTTTTTGATGGCTGAATAACATTCCACTGTATACATATACCATGTCTTCTTTATCCATTCATCAGTTGATGGACACTTGGGCTCTTTCCATACTTTGGCTATTGTTGATAGTGCTGCTGTAAACATTGGG
Source organism: Herpailurus yagouaroundi (assembly GCF_014898765.1). NCBI lineage: Eukaryota > Metazoa > Chordata > Mammalia > Carnivora > Felidae > Herpailurus > Herpailurus yagouaroundi. The sequence continues at coordinate 72,536,455 of NW_024412400.1, read as the reverse complement.
GTGCATGTGCCTCCTGTATCCTTTGGATAGATACCTAGTAGTGCAATTACTGGGTCATAAGGTAAATCCATTTTTAATTTTTTGAGGAACCCCCCTCCTGTTTTCCAGAGTGGCTGCACCAGTTTGAATTCCTACCAGCAGTGCAAAAGGGTTCCTCTTCCTCTGCATCCTTGCCAATATCTGTTGTTGCCTGAGTTGTTAATTTTAGCCATTCTGACTGGTGTGAAGTGGTATCTCACTGTGGTTTTGATTTGTATTACCCCAATGATGAGTGATGTTGAGAATTTTTTCATGTGTCTGTTTGCCATCTGGATGTCTTCTTTGGAAAAGTGTCTATTCACGTCTTTTGCCCATTTCTTCACTGGATTATTTGGGGTTTTTTGGGGGTGGAGTTTGACAAGTTCTTTATAGATTTTGGATACTCCAATGTCCAGGCTTTTTGCTGGATGCAGAGAGAATTTCGGTAAACTGGTGATTTAAAATGGTGACTTTTGTAGTCATCATAATTTAAGAAATTTGGAGACTGTTAAGTAAATGTTACTGTGTAAATTTCTGCCCCATTCTGCTTAAAACTAAAGAAATGAGGGAGTTATCATTTCGGAGAGTCAATAGAAAAGCCAACACAGATAAAGGGAAAAAAAACAGATTTGGCATTGGATCTAGAGCAAAGCACGAAGATCTTGAATCAACACTACATTTATGAAAATGGAGCCAGAGACAAGTTACGTGTCTACTTATATGCCTATTTGGGTGATCTTCAGTCATCTTTCTTAGTTTATGTGCATGTTTCAGCTTCAACTCTGATGTATTAAGTTGTTACTGTCTGCTCTGGGAGAAAAGCAATATAGAGACACTTGTAAAATCCTTGTAAAATCCTGGAGTAAATTGTCTCAGTGAAAAGCCTGTTTTGTCACTTACTAGATGTGGAACTTAAACAAGATGCATGAACTCTCTGTGCAGCTACCTCCTCCTCCCCATTTTCCCTATCTGTAAAATGTAAATAATAGTAGCTCTGCTTCATTGGGGTGTCTTGAGAACTAAATGAGATTGTATGGCTGGCACTTAGCATATTGTGTGTGCCGATTAGGTACTAAATAATAGTTATTGTTAACTGTAATGATGATCATAATTTCATTTATTTTAACAACTATATGATGAAAATTTATTTTTATTTTCACTTTACAGAAACCAAGGTTTTATGTCTTTCCCAATTTCCATAGTGAGGCTGTTACTGGAAGAAGGGTGAGATTCAAACCCTGTTTTGAGAACATTCCAAAAAAGCCACCTGTTTATAGCTCTAAATCCTAAAATTACATGCTTTCTAAATCTACTACTGACCAAAATAGAGATCTCCCAACTTTTTCTTGTGCCTCTTCTATCGATTACTTCTCTAGGTTGATTGACTTTAATGACCCAAAATCCTTTGTCGCAATAAAACTGAGCTGTATTCCCTCTGTCAGTACTTTATTATATGTCCTCAGTCACTCTAGAAACAGTGAAACATAATACCATTTGTTGTCATTGTATCCTAGAATATCCAGTCAATTTTGAGGCAAAGCCCTGAAGCTTTTTCATTAAGGTCTTCAGTATTTTTTTCTTTGTTCACACTCCTTAATAAAGTAATGAAAATGAAATCACCACGGTGTTTTCACACTAAAAGGACTGTCTTATTCAGCCTTGTGTTCCTTGCTATACCCATAACAAATAAATCTTCTCCCTTTATGGATGAGGAAATTCAGCATCAAAAATTACTATTTTCTCCAAGCTCTTATCTAAGATGGAGTTGAGATAAGTTCTGGAAAGTGTCAGCCTTCCATTTTCTAGACAGGAGAATACATAATTTGGCTTGTTGACCTAAAGAATGCTGGGCCACGTGTAATATAAACCTCTCGAGTAATTCAAGAAACTGACTTAGTATTTCAGTGCCATGTTAAGCATAAGAAGATGACCTAACCTCTAAGAGCTCCATGTGAAATGATAGATGTAGGAACATATGGTTACATGATCAGTTTTGTATGGTTTAGGTTTCAGGATTTTGGGCAGGTTCTCCTCTCTCTCTCTCTCTCTCTCTCTCTCTCTCTCTCTCCCTCTCCCTCTCTCTCTCCCTCTCCCTCTCCCTCTCTCTCCCCTCTGTCCCCTTATTTATTTAGTTGTTTATCAGTCCATTTGACAAACACCAAACTTCTGGGGAAAATATGGCGAAGGCTAATTAATCCCCATTGACTACTCCAGCATCACAGGACACCACTGGAATCTTATCTGGAAGATTTACCAAATCTTGGAGAAAGTGGAACAGGAGTCAAAGATACAAACTCAACTCAGACTGGTCAAGTAACTGGGAACTTACTGGCTCTCGTAGATGAGAAGTCTACAACAGAGCAGATAAGTACTAATTTTTGGACTAGGTGCCACTTTTCCAGTGAATCCAGCAAAAGTCCCAAGATTCACTCTAATTAAACCAACTTTGTTTATATACCTATCCTTGAATCACTGTTCCCAAAGAAGTTTGGGAAAATACAGTTTTTCCCAGTCTTGGAGTTGGAGTTAAAGTCATGTTTCTACTTCACTCCATGCCCAAAAATAAGTGAATTGAGAATAAAGAAAGGATATTTTCTATAGGATAATCAAAGTGGCATTACCAGAAGAAGGGATAGCAGGCAAGCAAACACAGATGTTTATCATGCATGATAAAAAATGTGATGAAACATATTCTGTTATTTCATTCATTCATTCAAACATTAAGAGAATAAAAAATATTACAGCACAGTCTGCCTTCGAGGAAATTATAGCTTTTAAAAATAATATTAATACATTATTATTATGATATACTAGGTTCCACTAAAGGAATACAAACAAAATAAGCTATGAAAATACATACTAGGTCCATCAGTTATGTTCGCAGATGCCTTGGCTATGATTTTGTTATTAAATTTCGCATTAATTCCCGCCACTAACATGCTAGTACACACGAGTTTGAAAAAAACAAAGACCTCACTCATAATTCTTGCTAAGGCGAATAGCCTTACTTTAGGTGGGTCATAATATAATACAGAATCAACAGCTGAGGTAGTGGTTTTTCATGATCTGCCACTGCTTGATGCTTCTAGAAAAGAGTAAGCTGGCAGCATCCACATTGAGAATTTGTTAACTTTGTATACTACAATTTACTTTTTGATCTACAATGCCACAACTACTATTAAATTTCATACTATGGCAGGCAGTTATTTATTAGATAGGAAACTGCTCTCTTTAAAAAATGTCTTTCACTTTTCCACCACTTTAGTAGCACTGCAGTTTAATTGAAAATTAGTCCAGTCAGTCTGCTGTGGGCTCCTGAGAAATAATTTGTGTGAATAACCACCACCAAAAACTTCCCCAAGGAAAAGCTTTCATCAGGACTGAGAACACTTTCTGATGATTCTAATAATTACCTTTCTTTGAGTTTCTGGCTTACCGATATGGTTGTCATAAAGTGCTTTGCTGATTTTCTTTCATGCCTCTTGCCTTTATAAATCCCACAACAGAAGGAGAAAACCGGTCAGGACATGAGTGTTTTTTAAGTACTGCTTTGCATGAAGTGTTTATTGAACAAACCCTGAAAAATATTCTTCTTGAATGTATTAGAACGTGGACCTAATTCATGCTTCTAAGTCCCTAAAGAATTTTCTGTGATATGGTTGTTATGGATAATGATTCCACGAAACATAACTATTGCCCTGTGTCTTAAAGATATCTTAGTGAAACAAATGTTATTTAGTTTAATTGTCCCTGAAAGCAGAGCCAGAAGTAAGAACCAGAGTTCAAGTAGTTTATTTAGGAGGTGATCTTAAGAATCAGGAATGAGGGAGTAGAGACAGTGAAACAGGAAAGAGAAAAAGTCAGTATAAGAGTGTTTTGTCAATGTCACTATTGGGAGCATTGGGATCTCAATTTTACTGGGATTGTGATACATTTGCAAAATACTTCCCAGAATTTTCCAGCCAAAGGACAGGAAGCTGGGGCACTTATCCACTGGCTCCTGTTCAATACTCTGCAGGGTAGAAGTGGAGAGAGTGGGCATCCTTGTCTTATTCTTCATCTTAGAGGAAAAACTTTCACCCTTTCATCAGTCAGTACAATGTTAGCTGTGGACTTGTCATATATGTCCTTTATTATGTTGACTGATATTCCCACTAGACCCACTTTGTTGAGAGTTTTTATCATAAACGGAAGTTGAATTTTGTCAAATTCTTTTTCTGCATCTATTGAGATGATCATATGATTTTATCCTTCATTTTGTTAATGTGGTATGTATCACATTGATTGATTTGCACATGTTGAGCCAACATCGCATCCTTCGAATAATCCCGCTTGATCATTGTGTATGACTCTTTAAATTTATTGTTGAATTTGTTTACTTATTTTGCTGAGAAATTTTGCATCTAGATTCATCAGGGATATTGGCATATATATTGGCATGTATATATATATTTTTTGTGGCATCCTTGTCTGGTTTTGCATCAGGGTATAGCTAGCTTCATAAAATGAGTTTGAAAAAGTTCTCTCCTCTTCTATTTTTTTTTCTTCTATTTTGAAAATTATTGGTATTAATTCTTCTTTGAGTATATGATAGAATTCACCAGTGAAGCAATTTCATCCTAGATTTTTGTTTGTTAAGAGGTTTTTGATTACTGATTCAATCTCCTTACTAGTAATCAGTCTGTTCAGATGTTCTATTTCTTCATAATTCAACCTCATAGGTTGCATATTTCTAGGAATTTATCCATTTATTCTAGGCTGCCCAATTTTTTGGCATACAATTGTTCATCGTGGTCCTTTTTTTTTTAATGTTTATTTTTGAGAAAGAGAGAGAGAGAGAGAGAGAGAGAGAGCACTCATGTGAGTGGGGGAGGGGCAGATAGAGAGGGGGACAAAGGATCCAAAAAGGCTCTGTACCAACAGCAGAGAGCCTGGAGTGGGGCTCAAATCCGTGAACAGTGAGATCATGACCAGAGCCGACATCAGATTCTTAACTGACTGAGCCACCCAGGCACCCCGTTAGTAGTCTTTTACTGTCCTTTGTATTTCTGTGGTATCGATTTTAACATCTTTTCTTTCATTTCTGATTTATTTGAGTCCTCTCTCTCTTTTTTTTTTTAATCCATTCAGCCACACTTCCAGACTGTCATGTAATTGGGATCATAGAGATATAGGTTTTCCAGATTGGCTTCTGTCACTTACTAATATGCATTTAAGATTCCTGTGTTGCTTTGTAGCTTGATAGTTCATTTATTTTTATCACTAAACTATATTCCATTGTATGGATGTACCACAGTATACATTTATCCATTCACCTATTGAAGGACATCTTGGTTGTTTCTGGTTTGGGAAAATTATAAATAAAGCTGCTACAAATATTTATGTGTAGGGTTTTGTGTGCACATAAATGTTCAATTTATTTGGGTAAATACTTACAAGTGCAATTGTTTGATCATATAGTATGCATATGTTTAGCTTTATATCAAACTGCCAAACCATCTTCCCAAGTGCTATATACCACTTTGCATTCTCACCAACAATGAGAGTTCCTGTTGTTCTGCATCCTTCCCAGCATTTGGTGTTGTTACTATTTTGGAATTAGAGTTGGTATCCCATTACTGTTTCAATTTAAAATTCACTGATCGCATGTGATGTTGAGTACCTTTTTATATGCTTATTTGTGTCTCCTTTCCTTTTTTTTTCATGGTTAGGTTAACTAAGGTTTATCATTTTTGCTGATCTTTTCAAAGAAGCAGCTCTTGGTTTCTTTGATTTCTGGTTTTCGAATTCATTAATTTCTTCTCATTTTCTTCTCCTCTGCTTGCTTTCACTTAAACTGCTCTTCCTACTCTAATTGTCTTAGGTGGAAATAGATTATTGATTTTAGATCTTTCTTCTTTTTTAGTATAATTATTCAATGCCATAAATTTCCCTGGAAACATTGTTTTTGCTGTATCCCACAAATTTTGATATTTAGTTTGAAATATTTTAAACATTTCTTTGGTGACTTCTTTCATCCGCTTGTTCTTTAGAAGTGTGTTGTTTAATGTCTAGTTTTGGGATTTTTCAGCTGTCTTTCTGTGCACTATTGTCTGAGATCATTCTTTATTTGATTTCTACTATCTTAAATGTGTTAAGATGTGTTTTATCATCCAGAATGTAGTTTATCTTGGTGAATGATCTCTGTGAGTTTGAGAAGAATGTGTAGTCTGCTGTTGTATGAAGTCTTCTATACATGCTAATTTGATCTAATTGATTGATGATACTATTCAGTTAATTGTATTCTTAGTCCTTTTCTGCCTGCAGAATCTGTCAATTATTAAGAGAGGGGTGTTGAAGTTTTCAACTACAATAGTGGCTTTGTCTGTTTCTCCTTGCAATTCTATTGGGTTTTGCCTCATGTATTTTGATACTGTGTTGTTAGGTGCATACACATTAAAGATTTTAATTTCTTCTTATAGATTTGACCCCTTTGTTCATTATTCAATACCCCTCTTTATCATCAGATAAAGATTTTTCTTGTCCTGAAGTCTGCTTTGCCTGAAAATAACTATTCCAATTTTCATTTGTTAGTGTTAACATGGTATATCTTTCTCCATTCCTTTACTTTTTAATCTATCTGCATGTTTCTATCTAAAGCGAGCTTCCTGTGGAAAACATAGTTGTGTATTTTTTATCTGTTTTAACAATTTGTCTTTTAATTGGCATATTCACATTTTAAGTAGTTATTGATATTGTTGGAATAATATCTGTCATGTTTGTAACTCTTTTCTATTTTTTTCCACTCTTGTTTGTTTCTTGTCTTTTCCTGTTTGTCTGCCCTCTACGGTTTTAGTTGAACATTTTAATTCTATTTTCTATCCTCTTTTAGCATATCAATTGCATAAATTAAAAAAAAAATTTAATGTTCATTCATTTTTGAGAGACAGAGAAAGACAGAGGGTGAGTGAGTGAGGGGCACAGAGAGGGAGACACAGAATCTGAAGCAGGCTCCAGGCTCTGAGCTGTCAGCATAGAGCCCAATGCGGGGCTCAAACCCATGAACCACGAGATCATGACCTAAGCTGAAGTTAGATGCTTAATCGACTGAGCAACCCAGGTGCTCCCCACTTTTTAAATTATTTTTTAAATACTGCATTAAATATTTTTAGAGGTGCCCTAGAGTTTGCAATATACATTTACAAGTAATCTAATTCTGCTTTTTTTTTAAAATTCTACTTTCAAGTAACACTATACTACTTCATAGAGAGTGCAGGTACCTTATAACAAGGTATTTCCAACTCTTCCCTCCCATCCCTTATAACATTGTTGTCATTCATTTCACCTATCTATATGCTATAATCTCCCAGAACATTGTTGCTATGATTGCTTTGAAGAAACAGTAATTGATTAGATAAATTAAGAATTAGAGAGTTGTATGTCAATTATACTTCAATAATAGAAAAGAATTAGAAAAACAAACTATTTTTCTTTGCCTTTGTTTATTTCTTCCCAGGTATTCTTCCTTTCTTTATGTAGATCTGAGTTTCTGACCTGTATCATTTTGTTTTTCTCTGAAGAACTCTTAACAAACCTTGTAGTATAGGTGTAATGGTGACTCCCTCAGCTTTTGTTTGTCTGAGAAAGTCTATTTTTCCTTCCTAATTGAATCATGATTTCACTGAATACAATTTTTTATACAATTTTTTTTGTGTTGGTAGTTTTCTTTTAAAAATCTTAAATATATCACTCTACTCCCATTACATTTGCATGGTTCTTCACTAGAAGTCTGATGTCATTCTTATATTTGTTCTTCACAGGTAAAATGTTATTTTTATCTGGCTTCTTTCAAGATTTTCTCTTTGCTTTTGCTTTTCTGAAGTTTGAATGTGGTATGTATAAGTGTAATTACTTTTTGGTATTAATCTTATTTGATATTCTATGAGCTTTCTGAATCTATGGTTTGGTATCCATCATTAATTTTGAAAAATTTATAGTCAAACATTTCTTTCATTCCTTTCTTTCCTCTCTTTCCCGTATTCCCATTACATCTATGTTGTCCCTTTTCTAATTGTCCCACAGTTCTTGGATATTATCTTTTTTTTTTAATCTTTTCTCTTTGCATTTGAGTTTGGGAAATTTCTGCTGATGTGTCTTCAAGGTCACAGATTCTTCCCTCAGCAGTGTCCAGTCTTTGAAATGAGCCCATTAAAAGCATTTTTCATTTCTTTTATAGTCTGTTTTCTAGCATTTACTTTTGATTCTTTCTTAGATTTTCCATATCTTTGCTTACATTATTCATCTGTTCTTATATGTTATCTACTTTTTTCCTTGGATTCTTTAATATATTAATCAGAGTTATTTCAAATTCCCTATCTAATAATTCCAAAATATGTGCCATATCTGAGTTAGTTTCTGATGTTTGCTTTTTCTTTTCAGAACATGTTTTTTTGTATTTTTTTTAACACAGCTGGTAAATTTTTGGTGTAAGCCAGATATGATATATTAGGTAATAGGAGCAGGTAATGGGATTTTTACACTTGATCTTAGCCAAAAGGCCGAGAAGCAATGTGATTTTTGGTGAGGTTGTATGATAATATTTCTCCTAGGAGATAGGCTGTGTTTAATGTTTGCTGTAGCTGTAGGTGCCATAGGCTTCAGCTTCCTCTAGTTTCCATGTGTTTCTTTGTTTTCTTTGTTTTTACTCCCCTTGTCTTTGTGCTTAACTAAGTTCTTAAACTGAGTCTGTATTACAGGTGTCTCAACTCTCAAGCTAGTCTATATTCAGTCTCCAGAAATTCATCAAAATTATCATGTGAGCGTTCCTACCCATTTATATCTACAGTGCCTTCTGCCTCAGATAAACTGATCTCAGCTGTGGTTCTCTATATTCACCAGTCTTTCTAGATTTGGGTGTGGCAATTTGCTCTGTAACTTCAGTTCTTTGATGGATCTAAGAAAAGTTACTGCTTTTCAGCTTGTTCAGTGTTTTTCTTGTTGTAAGCATGGGAGTGACAACTTCCAAGCTCTTTACATGTCATTCCCAAAAAACATATTTTAACACCCTTATTGAATTGTATTTTACATATTATAAAATTCGCCTATTTCAAATGTACAATTGAATGTTTTTAGAAATTTACTGAGCAGTGCAACCATCATCATATATCAGTTTTAGAATATTTTCACTTCCCAAGTTGGGGAATATACTTTTGATAACTCTAACTCCCTTACAGAAATCCTCCCACATGTCCAGGCCTAAATGCCCTTGCTGATATTCTCCAAAGTTTTACTCTATCTGGTAAAATACTATGTGCTAGAACTCTTCTTTGTCTCAGTTTTGTTTACCTCTGTGATTGGATTTGGAGTTAGAAGATTCCATGTTATCACTTACTGTCTTTATCATCATAGGCAATTCACTTTAAACTTTGGAGAATTTCCTGAGTCAAGAAGGCAGAAATTATTTATCCTGATATTCCCTACAACTAGCAAAATAGTGGGAACATAAGTGATGATCAGTAAATATTTGTGAATGAACAAATCTGGAATCACTTTCAAGATTCATGAAATGGTGATGTTGGACAAGATTAGGAGGTGTGTTCATGAATCTATGTACACAGTTTTGAGGGGTACAGGAATGTCATGATACCATATAAAAAATTGAGGGGCCATAGCTTTCATGAGATTTTCAAAGGGTTCAAGCCCCAAAGGAGTGAAGAGCAATGGACTAGATAATATCCAAGGACTTTTGCAGCTCAAACATTCTGTCAGTCAATATATACCTGTATTTTTTGTTCCTAACTCGGGATTTTTATAACCCAGATGTTATATAACTTAGAGCCTTTTGGCATTTGTCTCTAGTTATTAATAATATTTCCTATTATACCACATATATGAATTTGTACAAGCACTGGTAAAAGGTAGAGCCCACATTATTTAGGCTCAAAGATCGCCAGGTACTAATTCCCCCAAATCTAAATCTTGGTATCTCACCATCTCTAGCACACCATGAATACTGAAGTTGAAGGACTGAAGGGAAAATAAATTACCAGGTCTGCAAATCAGACTTGGGCTTAACTTATCCAAATAGCAGCATGTGTGGAAGAGGTTAAAATGAGAGTTTAGTTTGCCTAGCCAGACCCAGGAGCCAGGCTCTGTTTAGACCAACTTATCACTTCAAAGTAAAACACAGGATCATCCCTTAAATGACCACCATGAATTAGGTCACAACTCTTCATTTTTTTAGGAGGCAAACAGGTGGACAAAAGAGGCAGATCTGATGTGGAAAGAAGGTGCTGAAATTTCCCTCCCTCCTACCTTGGACATTGAAACTTACTTTGATTGATAGGCTGTCATTCATCACTCAAGCATGATTTTGCCTTGAGCATAACTTGAATTTGAAGAATGCTTTGTTGTTCTAACAAATGCTTTATTGTTCTTGCTACATAACCTTTCCGCAGGCCAACTTCTGTAGCATTTCCACATATCCTCATTCAGCCATGAAGTTATTGCTAATACTTAGACTCTTGACAGATTGGATTTATGCTTAATCAAAAATTTTTTACTCACTCATACCAAATACATACACACAGATATGTATATATACAAATTATATACATATGTATACATATATATACATATATATATATATTTATATACACACACACACACACACACACACACATACATATTATTTACCAGTAGGTGTAGGTCAATAAATATTTAGCAAATTAATGAAAAAATTCATAAATGAATCATTGCTGACTTAAAGTTTTAGCTTAATGGAGTGACTATCACTTCATCATGCATTACATCTACTTAAATCATTGTTTTTCCATCTTTCCCCAACGCATACATGGTAAAATATAGACCAGTAGGAGCATAGGATAGGGACAGATATATTTAGGGAATACAAAACATCAAGATCCTATGAAGAAATTTTTGTTTCTTGAATCTTGAGATACTAGGAACAACAATGAAGTATTATCTCCTGAATTGTGATGATAGTCTGCTAAAACAGGTAGAGCATGATTATATTTATTTTTCAGAGAAGCTGAAACCAAGTGAAAGTAACAAACTTGCCCAAGGCCGTAAAGCCAGTAAGTGATACAGCCAAGCTATGAATTCAGTGCCAATTCCAGTTTAGCACACAGCTAGCCTTCATTTTATGCAGAGCCTATTCAGACTGAATATAGGGCTTCATTCATACAGTAGGTCCAGGTTGGCCCACAGAAATAAAGCAAAGGAGAAGTGTTCTTTAGTTTCTGGCTGCATTGTAGCCTATCTCTGAGGACTGAGCTGACATATGGTTGTGGCAAAGACTTCTGACTCATGTATTTTATGCTAAAGAGTCCTCCAAAACACCTGGGAGTTTAGTCTCATTAGTAAGAGAAGCACTTAGCTGCTGAACCCACAACTGCACTGCATTTTCATTTGACATTCTTAATTAAGATTGATTTGCTAGTAGTATATGGGGTGGGGAGGCGGTCTGAAATGAACTTACTCATAAATGGATAAGTCATTAGTATTCTAGGAGAGACTTCTAACAATCAGTAAGACTGGGGTAGAAGGATCAGAACACAGAACAGAGTTGGTGGAAACTTCCCCAGCAATAATAACCATGGACTATTTTCCTTGATAAATCAGGATCAAATGCCTAGGTCAGTATTTACCAAACCATAGAATCACCTAGGATACTTGTTTAAAATGTAAATTCCAGGTAGCCCTCCATAAAGATTCTGATTGTATAGTTCTTTGGTGTAAATTAGAATAATCTGTGTTATTAAAAAGCACTGCAGATGATACTGATGTAAGTGCTTGAGCTGCACTTGATAATAACAGGCCAAGTATTTAAGAAGATAAGTCAATATTCATCTAAATAACAACAGATTTATAAATAATATAGAGTAACACTCAACAGAAATGATATGGATGCAGTCATATTAATATCTGTGAGGCCCTAGATTTCATGGGACCACAAATAATGAAGTCATAAAACCAAAGCAGGGTCAACTTTTGCCTGGAAAATTGGGGGAGGAACCATAAAGTTTCCCTTTTGACAATATTTCTGGAACTTGACTCCACAATTCTGTGCAATTCAATGAAATATTTTTTCAGCACTTACCACATGCTGGTACCTAAATCTCTACCGTCTCATCCATCAAGCCAAGTAAAGGAGACAGGTACAGACAGATAGATAGACATAGATGTAGATGTAGATGTAGATGTAGATGTAGATGTAGATATAGATATAGATATAGATATAGATATAGATATAGATATAGATAGATACAGATCAATACAGAGGACATATGATCACTGAAAACCAATATGATAATAGACTAAAGAAAATGCCTGAAATTTTATTATTAGACTAAGTCTTTGAAGCATACTACAGACATGAGCTCCCTGAAAGAACTAACGCAAATTGGCATTGTCCATGATATCCATGTGTTCAGTAAATATTAAACGGATAAAGAGAACTGGCTACCTAATTAACTAGATAATTCAGTACAAATTATTGTTGTGATAATTGTGGTAATTGGTTTTCATTTTTTATTTGCACTGTACTCTTTTTATAAACTATATATATTATGGGGCCACCTACCTACAGGTATTCAAAACCCCTATACACTTCCAGAAATGGTCCCTGAGGTCTTCTTATATGACTTATCCTAGAAGATAGTGTAAAACACACTATCAAGAAAGGAGAGAAGAAGAACAGGGGGGAAAAAAACAACAAAGAAAGTCATGAAAGTACAGAATAAGTTGATAGAAATAAATCTAAATATATTAGTAATGACATTAAATATAAGTGGACTAATTTATGCTTTCAGCCAAGATGAATGAAGAGAAGGAACAGGTTTACTTTATTCACTTTAGACAAATAGAAAACCAGAAAAAATACATGAAACTATGGTTTTCAGACATTGGACAAGAAGCAACGCAGGCCTTTGATTCCAAAAGGAGGAAAATACGCACGATTGCATCAGACTACTGCCTAGAGATAGTTTTTATGCTGCCTGTTTCACAAGAAAGGGGAACCCAAATAGAGCCCTTTGATCCTCCTGAGTTGGGGAGGCAGAGGTTGAAGTTTAGAAAGGCCACAGTGGCTAGAAATTGTAGAGAACAGAACTGTAAAGGAGAGAGCTGGACAGAAGAGAGAGAGAGCGATTGAGATCTGTGGAGGGCTTTCCCCCTGTCCCCCGCCCTGAGTATTTGGCTGAGTCCTGATATGCACATATGTGAGAGGGAAAGAGAGTGTGGTAAGAGGATCACCAAGGTGAGGAAATTTGGCAGGATATTAGAAAGAGTCACAAGATTGTCATAGAAACCTACTTCTGGAAAATGTTATATAGATCCACATGTCCACAGCTACACTATTTATAAAGGGGAAACACTGAAAACATGTCTAGTAATTAGGTAATTATTGTGTAAATTGTGTTGTATAAAATAGATAACATTCTGGGGTCTTTGAACCCAAAGAATCTATGAATTCTGCTGCTTACAGTAAATTTTGAGGACATATGTATTTTGGGAACATTCAGTGGTTCTTAATCCTGTACACATTCGAATCATCTAGGGTTTTTATTTTTTTAATACTGATGATTTGGACCCACTCCTGATTAAGCAAATCTGAATTTCCGAGTATGAGGCCTAGGCAGCAAGCCCTTGTATTAGTCTGGAACACACAAGGGATGAGAATCACTGGAACAGAAGCATCATCACTTAAATCTAGTTCTCAAAGGGTTTTTCATCTAAAATATAAGAATTACTTTTATAGATGAAAATAGTATGCACTCATTAAAAATGCTTATTACAAAGATTATGAAAAACATGCTAAAATACTTATAATGTTGAAAAAAAGTACAATGCTAACCTGTATGTGTACTGTGATTATTATAACTACCTAAAGAACATATATAAAGGTAAAAGTGCTGAAAGAATGTATGACAAAATATTGTGAAGAATGGTTTTAGTATTTTATTTTCCAAAATTTCTGGTTCATATTTGGGTGGGGGTGGTAATCTTTGAAGGACACCCAGCAAGTGGTGTGTAAGGACACCCTGGTGGGTTGCCTTCCGGGAGACCCTCTGGTATCCTTAACTTCCTGACATTTCTCTTTCAGACTCAATATGCCACTCAGTCATTGTTCAGTGCTATCTTCTTAAAACTAAAAATTGGGATGGCCTAACTTAAGGATTTCCCTGCAGGATGTCTGATTCTAACCTCTGCCCTTTGCCATGACTTTTAGTCTTTCAGATCTCCCAAATCAGAAGTTTCAGATCCATCATTTCTTTGGAATCATGGTTATAGAATAGCTATTTTTCTTCCCTGAAGAGACCTAAATAAAAAGATGAACATTTGGTATCCTAAACTCTTTTCCCACAGAATGTGGAAAACCCCCTTGTGTGGAAGCTAGAAAATAACTGATGCTAACCATTGCAAGGCACAAAGCATGCAACTTTTAACTACTGCAAGACTAATAGACTGATTATAACCTCTTTCCTGCTGGGCCTGAAAACCTGCAGGCATTCTTCTTTCCAGAAGTTAGATAATAGTCCCTGTTGTTCTTTCTTTTAATTTCATAAAATAGCAAATCCCTGTAGTCCTTAGTGATTTAGCCAAGTAAGCAATTATAGGAAATTGCTGGATCCATCTGCTTTTCCCCCAATAGATTTGAAGATGAGAATGGTATGTTCAGTATTTCATTCTTCCAAAAAGTCAATCAAACTCCTACTGCTTTGTAAGGTCATTGAATACCTCCTGCTGGCTCCTTCCAGAACTCTGGTTGGGAAGCTTCCTAAAACAGCAGTACTGGTATATTAGTCAGGTCTCCTTTGGTTGCAAATGGCAGAAACCCCTCCCACTAGCTTATGGATAAACAGCAACAAAAAATGACAGTAGGTACTATGTAATAGCTCACATAACATAAAGTCTAGAAGCAGGCTAGATGCAAGGTGTCATCAAGCATCTCTCTCATTCTCTCAGTTATACTTTCCTGTATATTCACCTGTTTATTCACCATAAGTCTCCCTTCAAGTGGAGGCAAAGATGGCTGGTCCTACCCAACTCCAGGCTCACATTGTCCTTGCATGTGATCAGAAGGAAAGAGGTCATTTCTCTCCCAGGATCTGCATCAATCTCTGTAAAAAGTTTGGCCCTACTTAGAGCACACAGTCTGTGTGTGGTACAGCTTGAACAAGTACCCCAATAATTGGCCAACTTAACTTAGATGCCTATTAACATGACTCAAGGACTTGTAGTCTATGGTCTCACCAAGTGGAGGGAATGATTTATCTCCACCATATTGTATATCTGAAACAAGAGTAATCCATTTAAAATTATCAAGAGCAAAGGAGAAAGAAAATTTAGGTGAAAAAAATAATTTTAATAACTTGTCACTGAATGATAGAGGTAATACAGTCAAGAAAAAGACTTAGAGAATTATAAAGGGAATCAAAAACTGAAACGAAATAATCAAATTATTGGCTTTTAATTCCCTTTATCCTTTATATTCCTCTCTGAGTACCTATTTTATGATGGTGTGCAAAATCAACATGCCTTTAGAATTTTTTTATTTATTCTCAAAGCACATATATTTATAATACACATAAATACACATAGTTATTAAGCAACTATCATAACAACAGAAACATAACACTAAACAAAAATAAAGAAATATCTGTCCATAATCTTAACCCCATGAAGAAAACCATTAATTCAAACAGGAAACTTGATTTATTCCTATTTCTCTTCAGTCTTTGTCCATGCATAAAATTTTCTAGTCTAATAAAAATTCATACAGAATGTCACATTCCAGTTTTAAGCACAATATATCATAAATATTTCTGTGTTGCTAAATAATCTTTATAATCATAATTACAATGCCTGCATAATATTTATTGATTAGATATTTGCTATTTCACTTAACCAGTTTCTAATGCTTAAGATGATGTTACTTTTCAGTTTTAATGTAACATTGTAATAAACATATTTATGTGGGAAACTTTACATTCTTTTTAAACTTTCCTTAAATTCCAAGAAGTGGAATTATTGTGTTAAAGGTACGAACAAATTTAATGACATGATTGTTGCTACATATATGTGCTGTTTTTCACAATTATTCCAATGATTTACATGAAATATGAATACACCATTTTACAATAACTACATCAACTTTGGATATTATAAAACTTTACCACAATCCCTGGTTCTCCAAACTAAAGTAGTACTTCCTGATTCCCTTTGTCACCTTCTATCCCCATACTCTGCTTGATTTTCTCCTCTAACCCTTTTCATTACCAAGAGATATTTGTACTTTCTTTTAGCTCTTCTGTCATGCTGTCAATTTAAACATATTGTTGATTAAGTCAGAATTTTATCTGTTTTATTCATGCTGTATCACTACTGCCTACCAGAGTGCATAGTAGTATATTAATGTTTTCCCTGAGCTTACTTTTTCTTTATAGAAGTAAAATTTACACTAAGTGAAATGCACAGATCATAAATATACAGTTAAATGAATTTTGATAAATGTATACACCATGTAACCATTACTCTTTAAGATATAGAATATCTTAGTTCTTAGTGCCTACTTCCAGTCATTACCCATTCCACATTAGCAACCACTATTTTTATTTCTATCCTCATGGATTCGTTTTAACTCTTCTAAACCTTATATAATTAGAATTACGCAGTTTGTACTTCTTTATGTTCTCTTTCACTCGATATGTATTTGAGATGTATCCATATATTTGTGTGCATCAGAAGTTCATTCTTTATTTGTTGAAGAGTACTATTCCACTATATGAATATTTACAGATTCCTATTGATGGACATTTAGGTGATCTTCAGTTTTTAGCAATGATGAATAAAGCTTCTATAAACATTCTTGTACATACTTTTTGGCCATAGGTAAAAATATAAGAGTGAAATTGCTAAGTGGATGTTTATTAAAAATAACTACCAGTTATCTTCCAAAGTGGTTGTAACATTTTATACTCCTACCAGTAATATCAACCATCTGTCAGAGATAGAACATGTTATCTTTGCTGTGATGCTACTAATCTTTTTCATTTTAGCTATTTTGGTGGTTAGGTAGTAGCATCTCATTTTGGTTTTAATTTGTATTTCACTGATGACAATTATACTGAGTACCTTTTACATGCTTATTGCCCATTCCCTATGTTTTTTTTGTGAAGTGTCTTTTTACATACTTGGACATTTTTAATGGGTTATC
Source organism: Herpailurus yagouaroundi (assembly GCF_014898765.1). Lineage (NCBI taxonomy): Eukaryota > Metazoa > Chordata > Mammalia > Carnivora > Felidae > Herpailurus > Herpailurus yagouaroundi. The sequence goes on along the minus strand of NW_024412400.1, from coordinate 72,519,219 downwards.
ATTTTTATTGATTTTTTATCTTATGGATAGTTGTCCTTTGTTGTGCATATGTATTGCAAATATTTTTGTGCAAACTTGCCTTACTTAATTTTCTTACTAATATCTTTTGATGAGCAGAACTTCTAAGTTTTGATGAAGACTAATTGATCAATTTTTTTTATGAATAGCTCTTCTTTTGCCCTAAGAAATCTGCTGGTAGTAATACAGATATAGTCTCCTATGTTTTATTCCATAAGTTTTATATTTTAGCTGTAATATTTAGGTCTGTGAGTCATTTCAGATTATTTTTATACATAGTTTGAAGTAAGAATGGAGGCTTATTCTTCTTTCTATACTTTCATTTCAGGATGTCTGACATTTGGGGTCAGAAAATACTTTGTTGTGAGAAGCTACCCTATTCATTGTAAGATGCTCAGCAGCATGCCTGGCCTTTACCACCTAACTAGATGCCATTAGTGTCCCTACTAATTGTGGCAGTCAAAAATTTTCCATATATTGCCATATGTCTCCTGACCATTCTACCTCCAGGGAGTTGAGGGGGGGGGGGGGGAGGAGGTGGCATTGCCTCTGGTTGAGAACCACTGGTTTATAAAATTGTTCTGACATCATCCTTTCACCATTAAATTGTCTTGGCATCTTTTTCAAAATTTAATTATTGTATATATGTGGATTTTTTCCCTGTATTATCTGCTGTTCATATGATCTACTTGTCTGAATTATACCAGTACTGCAGTTTTTATTATTTTAAAATCAGGTAGTACAGAGTGCTTCAACTCTATTCTTCTTTTTCAGGATTTGATGATGTTGAACAAAATCAAATTCTGAAATCTTCCAAAAAATATTAGTTCTAGTAGTTGTTTTATAGATTTCTGAGGATTTCCTACAAATCCAGTAATGTCATTGGCAACTCAAGATAGATTTACTTCTTCCTTTCCAGTAGGCATGCCTTTTATTCTTTCTTTAAGTTTTTATTTAATTCCACATAAGTAACAAACGGGTAATATTAGTTTCAGGTGTACAATTTAATGATTCAATACTTCCATACAATACCTGGTGCTCATCAAAACAAGTACACTCCTTGATCTCCATTAACTGTTTAGTCCCCTACCCACTTTACCTCTGGTAACCATAAGTTTGTTCTCTATAGTTAAGAGTCTGTTTCTTGGTTTGCCTCTCTCTCTTTCTTCTCTATGCCCATTTGTTTTGTTTCTTAAATTCCACATATGAATGAATCCATGTAGTATTTTTCTTCCTCTGGCTGACTTATTCCACTTAGCATAATACTCTCTAATTCCATCCATGTCATTGCAAATGGCAAAATTTCATTCTTTTTTTGTGGCTGAATACTATTCTATTGTATGTATGTACACACACACACACACACACACACACACACACGTACCACATCCAATGGGAAAAAGACAGTCTCTTCAACAAATGGTGTTGGGAAAACTGGACAGCAATATGTGAAAGAATGAAACTGGGCCACTTTCTCACACCATACACAAAAATAAATACAAAATGGATAAAATACCTCAATGTGAGACATGAAACCATTAAAATCCTAGAGGAAAACAGGCAGTAACCTCTTTGACATCGGCCATAACAACTTCTTACTAGATATGTCTCCTGAGAAAAGGGAAACAAAAGCAAAAATAAACTATTGGGACTTTGTCAAAATGAAAACTTCTGTACAGGAAAGGAGCAGGCAGCAAAACTAAAATGCAACCTATGGAATGAGAGAAGATATTTGCAAATGACATACCTGATAAAGAGTTAGCATCTAAAATATATAAAGAACTTACAAAACTCAACCTCCAAAAAATCAATAATCCAATTAAGAAATGAGAAGAAGACATGAATACACATTTTTCCAAAGAAGACATACAGATGGCTTACAGACACATTCCTTTTATTCTTGCCTTGTTGCACTGAATAGGACATCTGGTACAATGTTAAACAGAAGTGAGAAATGGCAAGATTTCATTATTTTTTTAATGTTTTATTATTTATTTTTGAGAGAGAGAGGCACAGCATGATTGGGTAGGGGCAAAGACAGAGGGAAACACAGAATCTGAAGCAGCTCCAGGCTCTGAGCTGTCAGCAACAGAGCCCGAGGTGAGGCTTGAACTCATGAACCATGAGATCATGACCTGAGCTGAAGTCAGATGCTCAACCAACTGAGCCACCCAGGCGCCCCAAGATTTCATTCTTTTTGATGGCTGAGTAACATTCCACTGTATACATATACCACATCTTCTTTATTCATTCATCTATCAGTCGACGGACACTTGGGCTTTCTCCATAGTTTGGCTACTGTTGATAATGCTGCTATAAACAACGGGGTGCAGGTGACCTTCAAATCAGTATTTTTGTATTCTATGCGTAAAAATCTAGTAGATCAATTGCTGGATTGTACAGTAGTTATATTTTTAACTTTTTAAAGAACCTCCATACTGTTTTCCAGTTTGGCTGCATCAGTTTGCATTCCCACCAACAGTGCAAGAGGATTCACCTTTCTCCACATCCTGACCAACATCTATAGTTTCCTATGTTGTTAATTTTAGCCATTCTGACACATATGAGGTGATATTTCATCATGGTTTTGATTTGTATTTCCCAGATGATGAGTGATGTTGAGCATCTTTTCATGTGTCTGTTTGCCATCTGGTTGTCTTTTTCACCTTTTATTCTGAGTCTGTCTTTGGAACACATCTTTTTTAGATTACACATAGTTGGGTCTTATGTTTTTATATAGTCTGACAATCCCTGTCTTTAAAGTGGAGTGTTCATACTCTTGTCTCCTCCTGGACATTACCCTCTCTTGCATTTCAATCCTATATCTGCTCTCTTGCTGGACAACAGAGAACTCCAGACCCAGAGTCTATGACAAATTGGAAAGTCAGCTACATCTTCTGGTTTTGAGGATAATGCCTTGTGAAGAAGAGGTTCTGGAGTGACCTACAGTGCAGTTTCCCTTCTTCCCCTGGACTTGGAGCTTCAGGCTACTTCAAGGAACAAATCAAAGCACACCTGGGAGGGTCCAAAACATCACTACGAGTAGGGAGATAAAGTAACCAAAGTCACAACAACAGAGAGCAAGTTACACTCTCCAAAAAAACATCTCCTGAAGGGCCAGGCCCTGGACAGTGTATGACCCCTCTTTAATATAGTAGTACTTGCAGGTGCAGGGCACATAACAAGCTTTTAAAACACTTAAGGGACACAAACTAGTCAAAATTATGAAACGGAAGATTCTCCTCAAAAGAAATCCCAGGAAGAAATGACAGTTAAAGAATTGCTCAAAACGGATATGAACAATATAACTGAACAATAATTTAAATAATAGTCATAAGATTAATCACTGGGCTTGAAGAAAAGCATAGAAGACAGCAGAGAATCTATTGCTGCAAAGATCAAGGAACTAAGAAATATAGTCATGATGAATTAAAAAATGTTGTGAATGAGGTGCAAAATAAACTAGAGGCAGTGACAGTGAGGAACAAAGAGGCCGAGGGGAGATTAAGTGAAACAGAAGATAAAGTTATGGAAAAAGATGAAACTGAGAAAAATAGAGATAAAAACATTCTGGACCATGAGGAGAGAATTAGAGAACTAAGTGATTCAATGAAACAGAACAATATCTGTATCACGGGAGTTCCAGAAGAAGAAGAGGAGAGAGAAAGGGGCCAAAGCAATGAAAAAAATCATTGCTGAGAACTTCCCCAATCTGGGGAAGGAAACAGACACTGAAATCCAAGAGGCACAGAGAACTCCCTTCAGACATAACTTGAATTGGTCTTCTGCATGATGCATCATAGTGAAACTGGCAAAATACAAAGATAAAGAAAGAATTCTGAAAGCAGCTAGGGATAAAGGGCCTTAACCTACAAGGGTAGACACATAAGGATAGTAGCAGACCTATCTACTGAAACTTGGCAGGCCAGAAAGGACTGGCAGGAAATTTTCAATGTGCTTAATCGGAAAAATATGCATCCAAGAATCCTTTATCCAGCAAGCCTGTCATTCTGAATAGAAGGAGAGGTAAAGGTTTTCCCAAACAAACAAATGGAAGGACTTCATCACCACTAAACCAGCCCTAAAAGAGTTCCTAAGGGAGACTCTGTGAGTGAAATGTTGCAAAGACCACAAAGGACTAGAGACATCACTACAAGCGTGAAACCTACAGATAACACAGTGACTCTAAACCCATATATTTCAATAACATCACTGGATGTAAATGGACTAAATGTTCCAATCAAAAGACATAGGGTATCAGAATGGATAAAAAACAAGACCCATCTATTTACTGTCTACAAGAGACCCATTTTAGACCTGGTGACATTTTCAGATTGCAAGTGAGGGGATGGAGAACCATCTGTCATGCTACTGAAAGTCAAAAGAGAGCTGGAGTAGCCATACTTATATCAGACAAACTAGATTTTCAACTAAAGGCTGTAACAAGAGATGAAGAAGAACATTATGTCATAATTACAGGGTCTATCCATCAAGAGCTAACAATTATAAATGTTTATGCACTGAATTTGAAAGCACCCAAATATATAAAACAATTAATCACAAACATAAGCAATCTTATTGGTAAGAATGTGGTAATTGCAGGAAACTTTAATACTCCACTTACAACAATGGAAAGATCATCTAGGCAGAAAATCAATAAAGAAACAATGGCCCTGAATAATGCACTGGACCAGATGGACTTGACAGATATATTTAGAACTTTTCATCCTAAAGCAGCAGAATACACATTCTTCTCAAGTGCTCATGGACCATTCTCCAAGGTAGATCACATACTGAGTCAAAAAACAGCTCTCAATAAATACAAAATAATTAAGATCATACCATGCACACTTTCAGATCACAATGCTATGAAAGTTTAAATCAATGACAGGAAAAGGTTTGGAAAACTTCCAAATGCATGGAGGTTAAAGAGCATCCTACTAAATAATGAATGAGTCAACCAGGCAATTAAAGAAGAAATTAAAAAATATGTAGAAACAAATGAAAATGAAAATGACAGTCCAAACACGTTTGGAATGCAGCAAAGTCAGTCCTAAGAGGAAAATACATTGCAATCCAGGCCTATCTCAAGAAACAAGAAAAATCCCAAATACAAAATCTAACAGCACACCTCAAGGAACTAGAAGCAGAACAATAAAAAAGCTCCAAAACTAGCAGAAGAAGAGAAATAATAAAGATTGGAGCAGGAATAAACAATATAGCATCCAAAAAAAAAAAAACCCCAGTAAAACAGATCAATGAAACTAAGAGTTGGTTTTTTGAAAAAATAAACAAAATTGATAAACCCCTAGCCAGACTGCTTAAAAAGAAAGGTAGAGGACCCAAATAGATAAAATCCCTCAGAAATACAAGCAATTATTAGAGAATACTATGAAAAATTATATGCCAACAAACTGGACAACCTGGAAGAAATGGACAAATTCCTGTACACCCACACACTACCAAAACTCAAATGGGAAGAAATAGAAAATATGAATAAACCCATAACTAGTGAAGAAATTGAGTCAGTTATCAAAAATCTCCCAACAAATAAGAGTCCAGGACCAGATGGCTTCCCTGGGGAATTCTACCAGACATTTAAAGCAGAGTTAATACCTATCCTTCTCAAGCTGTTCCAAAAAATAGAAATGGAAGGAAAACTTATGGACTCTTTCTATGAAGCCAGCATTACCTTGATTCCCAAACCAGACAGAGACCCCACAAAAAAAGGAGAATTACAGCCAATATCCCTGATGAACATGGATGCAAAACTTCTCAACAAGATACTAGAAAATTGAATTCAACAGCATATAAAAAGAATTATTCACCATGAGCAAGTGGGATCCATTCCTGGGATGCAGGACTGGTTCAACATTCGCAAATCAATGTGATACATCCCATTAATAAAAGAAAGGATAAGAATCATATGATCCTGTAAATAGATTCAGAAAAAACATTTGACAAAATACAGCATCCTTTCTTAATAAAAACCCTTAAGAAAGTTGGGCTAGAAGGAACATACTTAAACATCATAAAATCCATTTATGAAAAGCCCACAGCTAATATCATCCTCAATGAGGAAAAACTGAGAGCTTTCCCCTAAGATCAGGAACATGACAGGGATGTCCACTCTCACCACTGTTGTTTAACGTAGCATCAGCAATAAGACAACAAAATGAAATCAAAGGCATCAAAATTTGCAAAGAAGAAGTCAAACTCACTTTTTGAAGATGACATGATACTCTACATGAAAAACCCAAAGGACTCCACCAAAAGACTGCTAGAACTGATACATGAATTCAACAAAGTTGCAGGGTACAAAATCAATGTACAGAAATTGGTTGCATTTTTATACACCAATAATGAAGCAACAGAAAGAGAAATCAAGAAACTGATCCCATTTATAATTGCACCAAGAACCATAACATACCTAGGAATAAATCTAACCAAAGATGTAAAAGCTCTGTATGCTGAAAGCTTACTATAGAAAGCTTCTGAAGGAAATTGAAGAAGACACAAAGAAATGGAAAAACATTCCATGCTCATGGATTGGAAGAATAAATGTTGTTAAAATATCAATACTGCCCAAAGCAATCTACACATTCAATGCAATCCCAATCAAAATTGCACTGGAATTCTTCTCACAGATAGAACAAACAATCCTAAAATTTGTATAGAACCACAAAAGACCTCAAATATCCAAAGTAACATTGAAAAAGAAAACCAAAGCAGGAGGCATCACAATCCCAGACTTTCACTTCTACTAAAAAGCTGTAATAGCCAAGACAATATGGTATTGACACAAAAACAGACACATAGACCAATGGAATAGAATAGAGAACCCAGAATTGGACCCACATATAAATGGCCAACTAATCTTTGACAAAGCAGGAAAGAGCATCCAATGGAGAAAAGACAGTGTCTTTAGCAAATGGTTCTGGGAGAACTGGACAGCAACATTCAGAAGAATGAAACTAGACCACTATCTTATACCATACACAAAAATAAACTCTAAATGGATGAAAGACCTAAATGTGAGAGAGGAAACCATCAAAAACCTAGAGAAAAAAGCAGGCAACAACTCTCTGACCTCACCCACAGCAATTTCTTGCTCGACACATCCCCAAAGGCAAGGGAATTAAAAGCAAAAATGAAGTATTGGGACCTCATCAAGATAAAAATCTTCTGCATTGCAAAGGAAACAATCAACAAAACTAAAAGGCAACCGACGGATTGGGAAAAGATATTTGCAAGTGACACATCAGATAAAGGGTTAGTATCCAAAATCTATAAAGAAATTACCAAACTCAACACCTGAAAAACAAATAATCCAGTGAAGAAATGGGCAGAAGACATGAATAGACACTTTTCCAAATAAAACATCCAGATTGCAAACAGACACACAACGAGATGCCCAATGTCACTCATCATCAGGGAAATACAAATCAAAGTCACACTGAGGTACCACCTCATACCAGTCAGAGTGGCTAAAATGAACAAATCAGGAAACTACAGATGCTGGCGAGGATGTGGAGAAATGGGAATCCTCTTGCACTGTTGGTGGGAATGCAAACTGGTGCAGCCACTCTGGAAAACAGTGTGGAGGTTCCTCAAAAAATTAAAAATAGATCTACCCTATGACCCAGCAATAGCACTGCTAGGAATTTACCCAAGGGCTACAGGACTACTGATGAATAGGGGCACATGTACCCCAATGTTTATAGCAGTGCTTTCAACAATAGCCAAATTATGGAAAGAATCTAAATGCACTTCAACTGATGGATGGATAAAGATGTGGTTTATATATACTACTTGGAATGAGAAAGAATGAAATCATGCCATTTACAGCAACAGGGATGGCACTGGAAGCTATTATCCTGAGTGAAATAAGTCAATCAGAGAAGGACAGATATCACATGTTTTCACTCATATGTAGATCTTGAGAAACTTAAGGAAGACCATGGGGGAAGGGAAGGGGAAAAAATAGTTACAGAGAGGGAGGGAGGGAGGCAAACCACAAGAGACTCATAAGTACAGAGAACAAACTTAGAGTGAAGAGGGGGATGGGGGAGAGGGGAAAATGAGTGATGGCCACTGAGGAGGGCAATTGTTGGGATGAGCACCGGGTGTTGTATGTAAGCCAAATTGGCAATAAATTATATTTTTAAAAAAGAACCATCTAAAAAATAAGTAAAATAAAATGTTCAGTCCATTTTCATGTAGTATAATTATTTTTTTTTTAATCTGAGCACAGTTGACACACAATGCTACACTAGTTTTAGGAACACAACAAAGTAACTCAAGTCCACACATTATGCCATGCTCATCATAAGTGTAACGATCTGTCACCACCCTATGCCACCACAATACCATTGACGATATTCCTCATGCCGCAGCCCCCATTCCTGTGACCTAGTCATTCCGCAACTAGAAGACCATATCTCCTACTCCCTTTTACCCACCTACCTATCACCCAACTCTGGCAACCATCAGTCTTCTCTTTGCATTTGTAGGTCTGATTCTGCTTTTTTGTTGTTGTTTATTCATTTTTTAAAGTCCATATATAAATGAAATCATATATTTGATTTATTTAATATGATCATATGATATTTGACTTATTTCACTTGGCATAATACCCTTTATGTCCATCCATTTAGTATAATTATTGATATGGTTGGCGCTACGTCTATTTGGTTTCTAATTGTTCACTCTGATTTTTGTCCTTTTTCTTCTTGTTGTCCCTTTCTTCTTCCTGTCTCCCTTATTTGGAAGGATTAGCTAAATATTTTTAGTACTCCATCTAATTTTGCCTATTGACTTTTTAATTATATATCTCTTACTATAAATTTTTGGTAACCATCCTAGTAATTACAGTATCTATCCTTTACTTATTATTGCCTACTTAAAAATAATATTTAGCACTTCAGATGAAATGTAAGAAACTTGGAAGAACATATCCTATAGTTCTGTTTATTCTTCTCCCATCCTTTGTGTTATTGTTGTCGTACATTTTCCTTCTATATATAAGCTAAACAGGACATGTGATATTTTCATCTTAAACTCTCACTTGTAAAGAAATCAAGTTGTCTTTTAAAGAAATCAAGAAATGTAAAAGGTAGTTTACATTCACCTAAATAATTATTTCCAGTGCATTCCATTCCTTTCTGTAGATTCCAATTTTCATATGATATTGTTTTGTTTTTCTTCAACCTGAAAAAAAAACCTCAACATTCTTTGTAACACAAAACTTCTAACAAAATATTCTTTCACTTTTTATTGTAGATAGTTTTCTGGCTGGCATTTTGTTGTTGTTATTATTGTTGTTGTTGTTGTTGTTGTTCAGTTACTTTGAAGATGTAATGCTTTTGTTTTTAGCTTCTATTGTTTTTTAGTAAGAAATGAGCCATCATTCTCATCGTGGTTCCCATACATGATTGTGTTCTTTTACCTCTAGCTGCAGGACTTTTTTCCTTATCTTTGATTTTCAGCAGTTTAACAATTAGGTACCTAGTGTGGCTTCCTTTGTCTTTATCCTATTTGGATTCACTGAATTTCCTGGATCCCTGGGTTGATGTGTAGGGGAAAAAAATGTGGAGCCATTCTTTCTTAAAATATATTTTTGCCCATTCTCCATATCTTTTCCCACTGAGGCTCCTTTCACAATGTGTTAGATCACTTGATATTGTCCCATGAGTTACTAGGTCTCTGTACATCTTTGATAATCTTTTTTCTTAATCTGCTTTGGTTTGCATAATTTCTATTTATGTTATGCTTTGTTAGGGTGAGTTTATTTGGGTTTAACCCCTAGTCCTACTGCATGGCACTTACTTACTCTAGAGTGTGTTTTTCTTCTAACGTGCACCCTAATGGATTTCCACTGGATATTTGAGGTAGGCAGTAAGTTCTCTCCAATTTAAATGGGGTGACCTCCACCTCCTAGTATTCTGTGACCTCTCTTACATCAGTTGCTTCTCAACTCCTTGCATAAGTTGTGATGTGTTGCTCCCTTTTGTCTTACCTTGAGGAGTCAAGACCAGACCTTATTTAAAAACATGAGCAAAACCCACATGTACACCCAAACCCAGCTTTCTGTTTCCAGTCTCTGCTACACAAATTCCAACCATTTCTGCAACCCTAAACTATGATCACTGTCTCATAAGAGACAGATGTCTAGTTTCTGTTTGGGTTCATTCAGAAAAATGCCTCAGGGCAGAAAGTTGGGGTTAACATAGAGCTCATCACATGTGTTTCCCTTCTCTCAAGGATTATAGTCTTGCACTGCCTGTTTATCTATTCCTGGAAACAGTTACCTCATTTATTTTGTCCGGTTTTATGGTTGTATATATATGTCAGGGCAAGTACAAAACCAATATCTTAGTCATGGCTAGATGTGAAAGTCTATTGCATCTTGGCCTTTTGGCCAAGACTAAGTGTAGTATCTGTTCTTATCAGTTCAGCAAACTTTGAAAAAATAAATAAATAAATGAATTTTGGCAAAATCAGGAAATTTTTTTAAAAGTATGCTTTGCTAATCATCTCCATCCTTGGGGCAACCTCTTACACAAACTCATCCACCTGTCATGTGTCCCTTTTACTAGAAAAATGCTTTAGACCAAATCCTTATTAACATATTAGTATATTTGCATTTTGAAAACATCCTTTGAAGTAAAGCCTGAATACAAAAATAATAGAGAAAATCAATGAAGCCAAAGTAGGTTCTTTGAAATGATAATCAACAAAACTGACAAACTTTAACTACATTGACTAAGAAAAAAAAATCTACCTGACCTAGCCTAATGATGAGCTCTTCCATTAGTAATTAATGATCTTTGCTTTGTTCATGTCATCTGCTTTAGAACCTGAATTCTTTCAGAGAAATGCTCCTCCTGTTTCTATAAAAATAGTACTACTAAAATATATTACATAACACTAATATCTGGAAGTCTCTTCATGGTAAATAAATGTGAAATATCATTTTTGATATTGAAAAAAAGTAGAAAAGTTAGAAAATAAAAAAAATTTTAAACTTTCATGCATCTCCACTAGCTAATAAAAAATTAATGGACAAAGAATGTTCCTTTTGATCCTCAAATTGCCCCCTCTCATTTTTGCCATAAACTTTGCATATGGCAAGCTCATTACTGATATTAAATATATATGTACCACCTTGACACTACATTTAATCAAATACATACTTACTGCCTTGATACTACACTTATAGCACAAAAGAACAAGTCTATGCAGCTAACAGTCTTACTAATCTCATCATTTTTTTCTTCAGATCATGGAATTTTCTTTTTTTGCATAATTCTCCATGTTCTTTTCTCCTTATTACTGTTCATAACCAACAGAGAGGATGGACAAGAGTGGCTACAAATTAAATAATGTTTATATTTCATAAGAAAATTGTCACCATGGATACCATATGTTATGATGCCTCCTCAGTTTGCATCCATGTACTATATTCAAACATCAGGAGAGAGATTGAGGAATCAGAAGATCTTGCTTGTAGTTCTCTACCTTTTACTAACAAGCTGTAAGACCACTGGTAATTTCATTTAATATCTTTGGTGCCTTGGTTTCACAATCTGTAAAATGATGAGGTTAGACTAAAGAATTTTAGTATGTAATAATTACTAAGCACTTTCTATGTACGTGTTATTAAGCCAGGTATTTAATGTTATTTAATCTTCACAGTAATATGTCTATGAGACTATTTTTCAATGTTCTCCAGAGAAAAAGAACCGATGGGACATATTTAGATATACAAGAGGAGATTTAGTATGAGAATTTGCTCTTGTGGTTATGGAGGCCCATAAGTCCCATGATAAACTGTCTGCAAGCTGGAACACTAGGAAAGCTGATGGTGTAATTCAGTACAATGCAAGAGTCCTGAGAATCAGGAGGAGAGGTGGCTGCTAGTATAAGTCCCAGAGTCCACAGGCCCAAGAACCAGGAGTTCCACTGTTGGAGGGCAGAAGAATATGGACATCCCAAATCAATAAAAGACAGAGTGAATTAGCCCTTCTTACTCCTTTTTGTTCTATTTAGGACTCCAGTGGATTGGATAACTTGCACCTGCATTGGAGAGAACAATCTGCTTTACTCAGTCTACTGTTTCAAATGCTAATCTCATCTTGGACATACCCTCACAGATCTACTTCTTAAATTATCACCAGCTATCTGTGCATCCCTTAGTCTACTCAAGTCACACATAAAGTTAACTATCACGTAGGCAGATATTATTATTATTATTATCCCATTACATCCTTGAAAACTTGAGGTTAAGCATCATTAAAGACCTCTTCTAAGTAGTAAATAAAAGAGCCAGAATTGGACTTAAATCTGTCTGACTCCTGGGCCCAGGCTGGTAACCCCCACAATTTCAAGCAAAACATATCCCAAAACATTTTTTTCTTTAAAATATTAAATTTAATATCCAGTTGGGGAGAAGCTTACATGCAAACTGGAGTCTTGTGACTCCTCCTTCTATTGAGCACAATCCAGGCTTGTACTGTGTTTGCATGTTGTCTGTCTGTCAAATTTAGTTCCCAAGTAGAAACTTCGTTTAACACAACATTCTGCCTAGAGGTTCACACATTGCTAGCACTCAGTAACTGCTCATAGCAATATGAATGGCATCTGTTTAGTAAAAGGAATTTTGCCACTAATATTTCTTTTCTATTAGTTCAAATATGTATTTAGCAATTTTAACTGTTGAAAATATTCCAATCTTCTTAGTATATATGCAAGATTATTTATATTAATATTAGCCTATGATAGCCCCAGTTTGGCATAGTGTGGTTCTAGATAGACTGCACTCTCTGTAAATATACCTAGCCAAGATCTATTCCAGTTTATTCATTCATTTAGTCAGTCAGTGAAAGCTTAGCATTTAGTGAATATTTAGGCATATTATTTGCCTGCCATTGCACTAAGTACAAGATAAAAACAAAGATAATTCCAGCCTGAAGAATGTACTATCTAATGCACTGCAGTTTGCAATATAGGTAAGTAAAAGTAGACAATTACAATTTGATATAATAAGTACTAATAATTGGTAGGGTTAGTACTACTCCAAAGGGGGCTTCTAAACCAAGATTAGGGATCAGAGAAGTCATCCTACACAAAGTAATATCCCAGTAAGACTTGGAATGTTCTCATAAATTAGCCAGGTGGAAAACAGATGGAAGAAAATTCCAGAGGGAAGAATTTTTTCAAAGAGCCAAAGATTAGGGAAAGAGAATAGCATTATTCTAAAATCTGAATATAGTTCAGAATGGCCCCCCAAAAAATTGGTAAGAAATGAGATTGGGAGGTAGGCAGGTATCATCCCAAAGGACCATATAAGCCTTATAAGCTCCATGTTAAGCCATAGAGTCTTTACCTGAAGGCAGCCAAGACGGTTTAAATAGTGAAATAGACCATTAGATTTACATCTTGAAAAGGTCACTTTGGCTGCAGTGTAGGAAGCAAATTACAACAAGTAAGGATGGACTGGAAGAGAACAATTGGGGGCCTTCTTAAAATGGTGGTATCCAAAGGCTCTGGATGAATTGGAGTCAATTGAGATAAAATTAACAGTACCTGGTAAATTATTAGAAGAGAGGTAGTTGGGAAGGAATAGGAATCAAAGACATGCTTGTGTTTTGGGCCTGAAAAATTAGATGAATGGTAGTTTTATTCATTGGGATAGGGAAGATGTAAGGAGAAGCGGCTTTGGGGTCAGAAAAACTGATTAATTTCATGTTAGTCAAGCCACAGAGATAGTGTTGTTGTTGTTGTTTGGAATATATTATATGACTATTTAAATTCTGATGTAGTACTAATCTGTACCACAAATTAGTACCTGTGAAACAGAGTAGGTGCAGTTTTATCTTACTCTATCAATTCAGTAGATTACTCTAAAGGTGATAAAAAATGGAGATTATTAATCCTAAACAGTATTGATTCTTGAAGAAGGTGATGGTAGAACATATCTCATGGCTGGACCAGAATCTGTGGGGGAAAGTACTATTCTGAGCTAGTCAGTAAAATTATACAATCATATGGTAGCCTGGACACATACACTATAATACCAGTTCTATGTGAAGTAACTGAGCAAGAGGCCCTGAAAGATTGCAAACCAATCTCAGCTGATACAGAATTTCTGAAAAAAGTGGCTGCTTCCTTCAACATGAATAAGAGACCAGGTGATATAAAAGAGTAAACCGAATGTCCCAATCCATTCGCTTTCACTGCCATAGAATTCCTCCCAAGACTGGTCCCATTCACTGAGTGAAACAATTGGAAAATCTGTCCACCAAATTGCCTGATAAAAACTAGGATTATCCCTAAATATCCTATGCTTCCCAGCTGAATAGATTTCTTACCCACTCTACTCAAGTACTTTACCTCTTTAAGCACCTGTGCATCTGTGTTTGTAACTCCACCACAGAAGGGCTCAATGACTTCAGCCTGGGTGTTTTTCAGGGAAGGTGTTAAAACCATAGCCATAAAATTGAACTATATAATGCAATCCTTCAAAATAGATTAACTGCAGGTATCTTAATGAGTTGATGTAATGGAGGATGTCTGCCAAGAAGGATGGCTTTGGCTTGGAAGCAACTGATCTTCGTCCATCCTTCTGATGATAATTAGGTAATATGTCTGCTTGCCTATTGTTTATTGAGGCCAATACTAATTTATGGCAATAAAATCATGCTCCCAATTTAAAAGGGAAATTTTATGTTTTTGTATTCTATAGTGGAGTGGCAAACATGGTTTGAAGTCATTTAGATAAAAGTCATCCAATGAAGGATACCCAAGGGCATTCCTGTTTTATGCTGCTCTGCCTTGTCCTCTTTAAAATGATTACTTTATCTATTGAATTCTCAAGGTTGTATTATAAATAATGTGAAGAACACCTTTGTAATTATCTCCTTAGATGGATTTCTAAAAGTGGAATTATATCATGAGTCAAATATTTTTTTTCAATTTACAATTTAGTATATTCACAAAATTACTTACAGAAAGAACTACCCATTTAGCTCCTATCAGTAAAATGAGAGTGAGTCTTTCCTTAACACCTTCATTAATAATAGATTGTATCTATATTTTTAATCTTTACTAATCCAAAATCCAAAATATATTTCATCATTTATTATTTTCAGTTATCTGATTATTAATGCATTTAGATATATTTTCATGTTTCCTGGCCATTTTTATTCTGTTAATTACCTTTATATGACTATTGTCTATTTTATTACTATGCTATTTTTCTTCTCTCATTGTGGATCTCATTTTTTCTCCTGATTTATAAATTTATAATGTTTTGTAACATTAATATTTGTCTCATATTAATATCATTGCCTCCTATTTTTTGACATATATATTTATCTAAACTCTATACTTTTCTAAACTTTATACTTCTGACATATATATTTATCTAAACTCTAAAGTTATTCAGATTTTCTTTCCTCTCAAATAAGTCCTGAGTACATTCTTCCATCATTATCCTCGTGTTCTTAATTTTGTTAACTAGATTCTTTTGTGCCATTTTAAAAGTACCCACATAGCATATATTTCTTACATTTAGTAGTTAATTGTTGTTCCAGGATATGTTGCCAATTTCTGACCTCACTATCAGTCCTTGTCTTTAGGTTTAATTTCAGTAGGTTTTTATGTAAGAATCTATGAGTGGTAAACTTTCTAGAACAACTTCCTGTGCTTGGAAACAATGATTTATTTCACCCTTACTCTGGAAGGATATTTTAGTTAGGTATAGAATTCTGGCTTAACAGTTATTTTCCTAGCTCTTTGAAGATATTCTTCCTTTGTCTTCTGCCAACTGTTGTTTCTAATGACAGTTTTATTGCCAATCTGCCTATCTTTCTGGTTATCTTGCTGTTTGATGTTCTGAAGTTTCACTTTAATTTTCCTGTTAAGTGTATGAAGAGTGTTAAGGGTTGAGTTGTGTCCCCTAAGAAAGATATGCTGAAGTCCTAACCCCAGTATCTCAGAATGTGACTTATTTGGAATCAGGGTCCTTACATGGGTAATCAAGTTAAAATGAGGTCATTGGGGTAGACTTTAAATAAATATAACTGTTACCCTTATAAATAGGGGAAATTTTGGACATAGAGACAAACATACATAGAAGAGACAGAGGCACAAAGAGAATGCCATGTGAAAAGCAAGGCTGAGATTGGGGTAATAGACCTATGAACAAAGGAACACCAAAATTGCCAGCAAACCACCAGAAAGTAAGAGACAGAGGGAACAAATTCTTCCTCACAGCTTTCGGAAGGAACCATACTACTACCACCTCAATTTTGGACTTCTAGCCTCCAAAACTGTGAAACAATAAATTTCTATTATTTTAAGCCACCAGTCTGTGGTACTTTGTTACAGTAGCCCTAGGAAATCAAAACAGTGAGCATTTTCAAATGAGGCTTGTGTGTTTCTTTAATTTAAGAATATTCTTAAACATTATATCTTTGAATATTTCTTTTCTATACTCATTTCTAGATTTTTATTAAATTTATAATGGAATATCTCAATTGATCCTCCATATTTTTTAAATTTTCTTTGAGTTTTAGTTGACATCCTATGCCATATTCCAATTTGCTAATTCTATCTTTGACTTTTTCTATTTTACAGTTTACCCAAATACTGATTTTCTTATTTTTATTCCAATATTTTCATTTTTCATTTTCAAAATTAACCTGCAAGTTAAATAACCTAAAGTTAACCTGAAGTTAATTCAATGTCTTGTTTTTCATTTTATTGGTTTTGTTAGTATTACTTTACTTAATGTGTTTGAATTTTTATTTTGAACTTTGACCTTCTGTGGAAATTTGTTTTTTACCTCTATGCCCATTCCCCCTTGTCTAACTGTTTTACAGTTATCTTAAACTCCGCTTTATCCCAGTGACCCCTTCAAGTACCTGATGATATATAGTCACTGAGCCAGCAGGTGAATTGGCTCAAGTCTTGCTTTCAGTCTGTGTCCGCTTACTCCTGTCTCTCAGTATGCACAATATGTAATCCAGAAAATTGTTGGTCACAGCTTTTTACACCTTCCTTTAACAGGTAATGGAGCTCTAACAGCCGGTTTCAAAAGCAGGAAGCCTGACCCTAGCCTCCTATTTTACATGGGCCACATTTAATCTCTGTTACTCTGTCTTAGCTTTGCTTAATTCTGGTCCAAATTTCAGTAGGGAATATGGAGTATATTTATTATATTATATTTTTGGTTTTCTCTTGTGTTTTCGTAGGCATAGGTAAATTTTTAGTTCATCCATGTCTTTTTTATTTTTCACCTTAGAGTTTATCATTGCTATATATTTAGGATGGCATGTGAGGACTCAAACATGAAATCACAAATTTATCTTGAAGAGAAACCCTGATTTCTTTCTAATTTTAATTAAACCTTTGTGAGTCATTCCTAGTTAACTCCTGCTAACCTGTTTCCATAGTTAAATGTGGAAAACTCTTTTGGCTTGGAACTCCGTTGGCCTTGAACTATTCCTAGGCTGTAAATAAATTAGAATTAAATAACTTTTGACAAAATCAGGCTAAGATAGGCCCTATCTTTTTTTCTAGGTTGATAAAATACACATATACTAGCACCAGATGCAATGTGAACAAAGAGAGATAAGTAATGATTTTTCCTTAATCCTGAATGCTGAACTGGGATTATTTTCCTTCCATGATGCTGAGTCAAGGTTATTGGACCTTACCACTTCAGCATATGGAAAAGAAATCCAAAAAAAAGAGACATATCCACTTGCAATGATTTTTTAACTTTCATTACATAAGAACTCACCCCACTACCAAGCCTAGGGAACATGTTGTTGTAGGATCTAACGAAGAGCAATTCTCCTCTTTCCTGGAGTAGAAAAAATGATGAAGAGCCTTGAACTCCTTCCTTGAAAACTAGCAATATTAATTTTCCTCAAAACCTTTTATTGTTGTTCCATATCTTCTACCTTTAATGAAGTCAGTAAGTCTGAGATTGTTTTCCCTCTTAGTGAATGTCCTATTTTTGTCAGTCTAGCTGAAGGACTCTTTATTTGTCATCGAACTACACTAAGATTCTGTTCCTAATTTACCTGGGTATGGTTTATATATTCCTTTAGACTTTGAGCTGAAAACCTAGTGTATGAGCCCATAGTTCTTATGTAGTCATTCAGTTACTAGGGGCTGTGTGAAGAGTAAGCTAGAGAAACTGATAGCCAAAATTCAGGTGGATTGTATCTGCCTACTTCTCTGAAAATTTGAGTACCATACTCTTGAAGTTTTCCATGGTCTTTAAGGAAAGAGTACCTACTATTTAGCTGTTCCCTAGCTTTGGTGTCCCTCATCAGTCTTTTGTATATTTCAGTAAGTAGCACAAATCCCCCACCACTATCACTATGACCACCACCAAGTATTATTTACAGTCTTTTTTTAGGCTTAATATTGCCTCCGGTCATGCACCAGATTCCTGTTTAAAACCCAACCAGAAGTTAAAATGGTAGCATAATGTGATTTTTCCATTAGACTTACTCCTGTCCTATTCTGTGGAGGAAGGATAAGTTTCAAATGGACAACTTCCATTTTTTTTCTCCCATGGCTCTCTTTATCACTTGAACTTCTTCACTCACTGATCCAAACCTCAGCGTCCTTGTTTGTCTTTATCCAAATGTATGACAAGCTCATCAAATCTGGTAAGCTTGTAATATGACTTTGTGGTCATACCTCTAGTATTCCTAAAGATAAATTTTTATCTCTATTTTGCATTCGTTTCTGTAAGCTGTACACAAAGTATAAATCATGCAAACATGTCCTGACTTTACACTCTTTCCCCGAAATTTATCAATACATTTGGCTTTAAATTAGCAATTTATAACAAAAAGTGAGAACTAGTAAGTAATCAACTGAAGAACAGAAAAAAGTATAAAAAGTAGTCAAAAGTAGTCTCAGTAGTCACTGAGAAAGGCTGCTAGGAGTTTGGTTTGGCTAAAACATAGATTATATCTAAGGGAGCCACATTTACTTCTTAGATTCTTATCAGAAAGTGTCAGATAAAAATTATGAATAATACTATAATAAATTTTATTGTTCCTTATATTATCATAGGACAATGCATTTGACAAAGTAAGACCTATTTTGTGGAATAAAAAAGAACAAAGGAGTAGAATTCATAGGATATTGGTTTTTTCTCTTTCTTTCTTCTTTTTTTTTAACTAGAAACAACTAGCTGTGTGTGTTGGATATGGCCCCTACCATCTCTGGGGTTTCTTTATTGCAGTTCAAATTAGAGAATGAAATTTTACTCTATAGGGTTATTCCATGCTGCATTTATTTAGGCACAAATGGTAGAAAGATGACTTCTCTGTAGGTGAAGTTGCCTGCCTACAGAAAATGTGTTTGATCTCTGCCTAGCCATTTTCTTCAGAGTTTTTGTATCCATAATATCACACTCAACAATCACAAAAAAATAATTGGTAAACCTTAATTGAACATATTCAAAACTCTTCAAGCATAACCCAGAAGAAAAGATTTCAAAATTACACCTAGATGAAATGTTTATCTTTTTATAAATTTCTGTTTGAATGGATTTTGAAGCAAAATTATATTTTATTTTAAAAATAGAGTCAAGATAGTCATGATTAATATTGTTTGGGGAATAATTTATTATAACATAGTTTACATTCAGAAAGTGACTTCTGAAGAATCTTAACGACCCTTTCCAAATTGCTTTCACCTACCTCTGAAGTGAAGGACATTTTACATAAGCACAAAGTGGAAAAAATTAAAATATATACAGCCATGGTTATTAATAGGAAGGCAGGTGGCACTGATTAAAAGAAAACAGTAAAAATTCTCATTTGGAAGTAATTTCACAATTATGTACTATGGATTAATTTAGTCTGGAAACTACTATATGAAAGAAATGCAAATTTAGCTGAGCTTTCTAATTATGAACTATTTAAGGTAAAAAATTATCAGCCTAATTATGTTATTCTATACACAGGATCCCATGGTTAGATATTCTTATATCTGAATTTCTCTGCCATCACCTGCCATTGCTATATACTGTCTTCCAAGAAGTGGATTTTAAAAAAAGGAAATAGCCATGTTATTTGACATTTTGCTCTATTTTTCAATACCCAGTGTATAATGAATGCTCAATAAATATTGATAAATAATGTCTTTAATGAGAATCCAGATTAAAATGAATGTTTTACTGTTAATAATCTTTTCTAAGCACAATGCAGTAACTAGGATCATCCTGACATAACTTCACATAAATCACAAACTGGACAAGTTTGGGCAATTGGTTCACATTACCACCTACCATTTTCACTTATCATTTTATGTTATGAAGTCTCCTTACATAAGAATAGAGCAGACCTTTGGTAGAGTGTAATCTTTTCAGACATCTCATAATTCATTTATGCAATGCAGAAGTGAAAATATTTTCAAGCTTTTAGATAATGATGCCATTGGCCAGGCAAATGACTTTGAATAGCAAAGAGAACAAACTTCTCATTTTGCTCTACTTTTCTAAGACATTACTCTTTCCAACAGTGTGCACTGCCTCGTTCTCAAAATCATTGTGAATAAGAATAATCTAGGACTGTTGAAAAATATTCAGTTCATGAATCTGACTTAAGGAGATTCTAATTAAATAGGAAATGATGGCTGCTGTGACAACTTCATTGGACTAAGGGGTAGCAGATGTGAAATATTTCTCTTTATTTTGAAATATTTTTCATGGAACCTAAAGTATTATTATAATAATTAACACCTGGGTGGCACAGTCAGTTAAGCAATGGACTCTTGATCTTCCTTCATCATGATCTCACGGTTCCTGAGTTCAAGCCCCACATTGGGCTCTGTGCTGATGGTGCAGAGCCTGCTTGGGATTCCGTCTTCCATTCTGTCTGCCCTTCCCCCCACTTGTGTGTGCTCCTGCGCCAGACTCTCTCTCTTTGTCTCTTAAAATAAACAGGAGCACCTGGGTGGCTCAGTCGTTAGGCATCCGACCTCAGCTCAGGTCATGATCTCACAGTTCATGAGTTCGAGCCCTGCCTCGGGCTTTGTGCTGACAGCTTAGAGCCTGGAGCCTGCTTCAGATTCTGTGTCTCATTCTCTCTCTGCCCCTCCCCCACTTGTTCTCTGTCTCTCAAAAGTAAATAAAAATGTAAAAATAAAGAAATAAAGAAATAAACAAACAAACATAAAAAACTATTAATAATTAACACCTCTCAGGAAACAATATAGGGGGGCGCCTGGGTGGTTCAGTCAGTTAAGTGTCGACTTTAGCTCAGGTCATGATCTCGTGGTTCATGAGTTCAAGCCCCATGTTGGGCTCTATAGTTATAGCTCAGAGCCTAGAGCCTGCTTCAGATTTTGTGTCTCCCTCTTTCTCTGCCCCTCCCCTGCTCATGCTCTGTCTCTCAAAAATAAAGCATTTAAGAAATTTTTTTTAAAAGAAACAATATAGGAAAGGATTCTTTTTTATTTTTTTAATATTTATTTATTTATTTTGGGAGAGAGAGCTCGAGCAGGGGAGGGGCAGAGATACAGGGGGACAGAAAATCCCAAGCAGGCTTTGTGCTGACAGCACAGGGTTTGAACCCACAAACCGTGAGATAATGACCTGAGCCAAAACCAAGAGTCGGAAGCTTGACCAACTGAGCCACGCAGGTGCCCCAGAAAAAGATTCTTTTAAAAACATTTTTTCTAATTATAAAAATATTATATGTTCATTATATAGAAATTTGGAAAATAATGGAAGGTACAAATAAGAATCTAAAATTTGACCATATCCCACTATGGGGAGATAACAGCCATTAACTTTTCTTCCCTTTTTGGAGCATTTTAATTGTTTCATTTAAGAATGAAGAATATTGCAATAATTATATATATTTATATAAGTAAATTTTCACAAACTATACCTGTGTAACCAGCTTCCATCTCCCAGATCAAGAAATAGTGTATTACCAGCAACACATAATCCTCCCTTTGTCCCCTTTAACACCACCTCCACAAAGATAAATACCCTTATACTGACTTCTAATGCTCTAAACAAGTTTTATCTGCTTCTGATTTATATATATAACATCTTCTCTCACTCATCTAGACATTTGTGAAATTTGTTCATATTGTTCTGTTGCAGTTCATTTGTTTTCATAGCTGTGAATATAGAACCAGTTTAGGGCAATTACAAATAGTTCCCCAGTTAACATTTTTGTGCATGTTTTGTACATGTATATGTACATTGATGTTAGATATTTACTTAGGAGTGGAATTGCTGGGTGATAAGATGTGTATAGAATATGCATATGTTTAGTTTGGTAGACACTACCAATTAGTTTTTCATAGTAGTTGTACCAATTTATATTCCTACTAGCAGAGTATGAGACTTTTAGTTGCTCCGCATCTTCACCAAAACTTGGTATTTTCTTTCATTTCATTTCAGCCATTTTGGTTGATAAAAAATTGTCATATTGTGGTTTTCATTTATATTTTACTTATGACTAATGAAGTTGAGCTTGTAGCTATCATTGACATTTTGATAAATTTTTTTTGTCTTTTTTTCTGTGTGTCTGTATATGCATGCATGATATTTTAAAATAAAGATTATGTTGCATATTCAACTATATGAACATCTAAAATTACATCATGAGAATTCTCCACGTTCATAAGTATTCTTCAGAAATGTTAGTTTTAGAATATTGTTCTGACCCATCTCACTAGAAATAATTAAATGACACTTATTTTTCTCTGCCTTATTTCGCTTATCATAATACCCTCTAGGTCCATCCATGTTATCGCAAATTTTATTCTTTTTTTATGACTGAATAATTTTCTATTTTACATATACCACATCTTCTTTATCCTTAATCTGATGGACACAGTTTGCTTCCATATTTTGGCTATAAATAATGCTGCATATATCTCTTCAAATTAGTGTTTTCATTTTCTTCAGATAAATACCCAGAGTGAAATTTCTGGATCATATGGTTGTTCTATTTTTAATTTTTTGAAGAACTTCCATATTTTTTTCTATAGTGGCTGTACCAATTTACATTCCTACCAAGAGTGGATGAGGGTTCCACTTTGTCCACATCCTATATAATTTCACTTATATGTGGAATCTGAAAAATAAGCAAACAAAACAAAATAGAAATAGACTCATAGATATAGGAAACTAACTGTTGGTTACCAGATGGGAGAAGGTTTGGGGGGCAGGAAAATAGGTTATAGGGATTAAGAGGTACAAACTTACAGTTATAAAATAAGTCATGGGGATATAATGTACAGCATAGAGAAGATAATAATATTGTAATAACTTTGTATAGTGACAGATGGTAATTAGACTTACCATGTGAATCAAATAAAAAATGTCTAATCACTATGACATACACCTGAAACTAATAGGATATTGTATGTCAGGGATACTTCAGTTAAAAAAAATTAAATGATACTCTACTATCTGGACAAAAATAGGGAAAACAAATATCTGAGAAAACAATAACTGAAGTTTGAACAAGTGACTTCACTAAATTAGTTTCTAGTTTTCTCTTTTTGTCTTGTCTAAGTCATGGACATGAAGTTGATTAAACTATGATTTTTTTTTTATCACATGATGAAAAGCAGTGGAATGGACCTAGGACCCATAGTGGTCAAGTCAAATCAGGATGATGGCACATTCCCTAACTATGTTGGGAGGGTATGTGCATATCAATGAGGATCATTTGAATCTGAGAACAGTTTGTACTATGTAAGGCAAGGAATTGTGGTAAATTAGAAACTATTATTATAATTTTACCACAGCATCTTGTAAATGCGAGCCTCTCAAAAAATGTTTGCTCCAAGTGGAAAGTAGAGGTGGCAAGTCCACAAGTTAAGGCTATTTTGCGATGTTCTGTAGTTGGAATGTTCAAAATTCTAGACTACGTACAAATGCCATGAGAATTAATTCCACTTCTAATCATTGTGAAGTAGAGAAATTTAGTATGGATCATAAAATGCCCCATTAGAATAGACATAAAAGATTCTAAGAAAAAAATTTTAATAAGAATACTGCTATTAACTAGAGGTTAGGCTTAACTTGTAAATATCCATCCAAAAATGGTAGTCTATTACTTGTATACTCCTCTATCAAACTGATTAGTGAACATGTTTTTCCACGGCAAATGGTCACTATTATTATTTTAATATTACAACATGTTAATATTAATGGTTTTGCATTATATAATCATTATCTGAATTAATCTCCATAAGTCTGTTAGGCAGGCTGGTAGATCCTGTCTGTCATTTTATAGATGAAGACACTGAGGATATAGAGTCTAAGAGTGCTGGCCATCATCACATGATTAATAAATGGCAGTCAAAATATGAATCTAGGTCTTCTGATTCCAATCTGTTTATATCTGGTTCCCTGCTCCTTTTCCCTCAGCAGCAGGAAGTTTGTTCAAATTACCTAGGTATTTACTCCAGATCTCCATTTTACTTTGACTGTCTAAACCTAGTTTAGGGCTAATAAAACAACTCTGTTTAGAATTTATTTTCAGAAAAATGCTTTTTTTTTTTAAATTTTTTTTTTCAACGTTTATTTATTTTTGGGACAGAGAGAGACAGAGCATGAACGGGGGAGGGGCAGAGAGAGAGGGAGACACAGAATCGGAAACAGGCTCCAGGCTCTGAGCCATCAGCCCAGAGCCCGATGCGGGGCTCGAACTCACGGACCGTGAGATCGTGACCTGGCTGAAGTCGGACGCTTAACCGACTGCGCCACCCAGGCGCCCCAAAAAATGCTTTTTTTAAAGTAGCATTCAGAAAATTCTTAAGACTGGACCAGAGTATGGAATAACTCCTACTTACCTATCAACTCTCAGTTCAGACAGGACCTTCTTTATTAGACCTCCCCCACAGGACTTTGCTAAAAATGGGAAAATATAATGCAAAAAAATTTTTGATATATGCAAAATATGTATTTAGTATATGGTAATTCCTTTCTCTTATGCCCTGAGACCTTTCTTCTATGAATTCAATCTTCAGCTGTTGATTAATGTGTCTGACATATTGTAGATGCTCAATATATATTTAATACACAAATAATTAGACAATAAGAGCTAATTTGAGCAGGGCTTTGTGAGAATGGATCCCAGAAGTGGAAGAGATGGGCAGGCATGCTGGAGAAAGGAAGCAGGAAATAAATCAACTTTGTTTTTGGTGGAGTTCTACCTAGGGCTAATGTTTGGTGACAACACTCCTTCAGGCTTCATATAAATCTTCTTGAACTCTGGTTACCCATTTGCCATTTCCCACCCAAGATAGGTTTGAGCTACAAATGTCAGTTGAGGTCCCCTGAAGCAGATGAATACCAAAGTTAGTAGATAGGAAGCAATTTTTTGGAGTTGGCACAGAGGATGTTTGCCAGATTTAGCAAACAAAAATATAGGATTCCCCAATTCATTTGAATTTCAGATGAAGGATTAATACATTTTAGTATAAATATGTCCTATACCTATATTTTATCTGGCAACTCTAAAATAGGGCCATCAATTGAGTTTGGTAATAAGTGTTTTACTGAATTTATTAATGTCCCACTTTTCTCTAAAAAAAGAGTCATACCAGCTTACTGCAAAAAGCACAAGATATGTTAATAAATTAGAAATAGAAAACTAGGAATGAGTAAAATCTGTAATTAATAAAATTGAACTTTAAATTTTGCCCTAAGCTTTCTGAAACAGTGCAAACAATTCATGATAAATTATGTATGTCTTACGATTAAAAAGGCCATTTCTTAAAATGAAAAAAACATTATTATCATAAAGAAGAAGTGTAGTATATTAGACTATATTTCTAGTAAGAGTGTTTGGATTCAAGTCTTTAAGCAAGTCACAACAGCTCTTTGAACCTCAGTTCAAAGTTTATCTATGAAATGGGATTATCTTATTCCAGTTATCTAGCTATGGCTGTGTAACAAATTACCCTATAACTTAGTGACTTCAACAACCATTTTGTTATAACTCATGATCCCTGGATCAGGAGATTTTGTAGACCGTAGCTGGATAATCTATGCGCTCAATGCAGCATTGACTGAGATCACTCAGTCAGCTTGGATATATGCTCTTTTGAAGATTCAAAATGCCTTCATTCATCTATCTGTGACTTAGTAGGATTATGTGGAAGGCCAAGCACTTCTTGGACTATAGCTCAAGGGACCCACATGTGGTATCTCCAGCATGACAGTTTCAAAGTAGGTGACTTCTAACATGGCAGCTCAGGACTCTTAGAGAAATTGTTCTAAGACAAAAAGTAGACACAGAGCATCTTTTAGGCCTGGGCCCGGAAACAGACACACTGCTACTCCTTCATATTCTATTGGTTACAACAGTCACAGAGCCAACCCAGATCCAAGAACAGGGGACACACACCCTACATCTCCATAGGAGGACTGTTTTAAAAAACAGTGTGGCCTTTTTTAATCTGCCACTCTGACTCTTTACCAGGATCATGGGAAGATAGATGAGATGACATATCCACAAGTACAGATAGTATAAATGGCCTATTAACATCTACGGTGCCGGGCCTATTAAAATCTCTTTTAACTATGGCCTCAACCTAATCCCTACTACAGATAATTCTTTAAGCCAGGGAAAAGGTATAAATGTGCTATGTAAATCAGATGATTGGAACCCTCACAAGTACTTCTTTGAAAAACACAAGAACCCTGGATGTTAAAAGCAGCTGATAAATCAGTTACTGAGTACCAGCTGTGTCTGGATAGTAAGCCCTGCTCTTCTTAAACCATTGGACCAATAACAATCATCTTGGTTTACTCAGCCAGTAATCTACATGCCTAATTTATATTAATAGTAGTTCCTATTGGAAAATTGGAATAACTCTTAGTATTTTAGAAACTCTCAACACTATAATTTTTTTAAGTAGCTGGTTCATATGAGAAAAGAGATTATATTTTCTTTTAAAAAAAATGGTGATTTTGTTTGTTCATTAACAAAAGAAAACTTCCATTAAAACTTCACTTCATAGGGGCTCCTGGGTGGCTCAGTGAGTTGTGTCGTGATCTCACAGTTCATGAGTTTGGGCCCCACGTCATGCTCTGTGCTGCCAGCTCAGAGCCGGGAGCCTGCTTCAGATTCTGTGTTTCCCTCTCTCTATGCCCCTCTCCCACTCACATTCTATCTCTCTCTCAAAAATAAATAAAACATTTTAAAACATTATTAAAAAAAATTCACATAATGGGTTGCTAGCCTAAGGATATGCACACAGGATTGATTCTGTGCCATAATGTTCCTTCCATAATGCTGGACATGCCATTCCCAGCTCCATTCAGCAAAAGCACCAAGATTTGAGAACAACCGAAAGCTCTTTCCATTCTCTTTTGCCCAAAAATAGTTCTGCTGTTATCTTCATGGGGTTATTAATCACTTTCTTGAGCTAAAGAGGTGGTTTATAAAAACCTTTGTTTAAAATGGCATTTAGCCATTTTAGTTGCTAACATAGGACCTTACTGCTGGAGAGGACTCCAGTCTCTTCATCCTTACCTATAGCCAAGTAAACAAAAGCCCAGGGAGGTTAAGTGACCTGCATAAGTTTATAGAGCTTTGAGTAATAGGGGCAGAACATGATATAACAAATTTATATCTGCATAATATTTGATAGGCCACAAAGCTCTTATGCTTATTTTATGCCATTTAATTCTCATGACATCTTATAAAGAATCTCTGAAAGCCAAAGCATTTGAAGAAGAGTCAGGGGTTCTTTCCACTGCACATGTGCCCAACACCTAGGCCCTTAGAGAATAGGACATGGGACAGGTATATTTGCTTTGTATGATTGGGAGCGGTAGAGGGATGGAGATGATCCATAATCCAGAAAGACTGGTCTAGGAAGCCAAGCTTGATGGGTCATCTGAGTGAGGAGGAGGAGAGGAGTGCAAACTGAAGCAGGAGAGCCCAAAGGAAAACAAGCTATTGCCCAAATATTTTGAGGGGTTAATCTGAATAGCTTCATCTTTTTCTATGAGTTCCTTTAATAACCTTAAAGGGCACCTGGCCTTATATATTTGTATCTTAAGAAGAAGGACTTGCCTGAATACAGGCTGCTTAGCCTTTTCTCCTTTACTTTAATTGCTTTTGCTGAACTGTCAATAAATTCCCAAGTGTCTGAGCTAAGCAACGATAGGAATAATTTCCATTTCTGCTTCTCTCAGCATGAAAGAAGGCAATCTCTTTCCAATCCAAGGAACTTGGTGAGCAAACATTAAGAAACACCAATTTCTCTCGTCCTTTTTGCTTGTTTAAAAAGAAAATCATAAAATATGATTTTTGTTTGTTTCTTTTGCAGCAGGAAGTATTTGCCCCCAAGCTTCTGCGATGTTATTTTCAGGCTTGTTCTGTCTGTCAATATCTGAAGAACACTTCACAGCAATGACATAGCTTTTGAGTGCATGGGGAGAAAATGAGCAGCAAACAGACCCTCAAGAGACACTGCTGCCACCATAGAACCTGAAAATATGGCTCCTATCTTTTATTGGTGTCAGAAGACCTTCAATTGTGGGTCTTTCATCAACACATCCAGTATTTGCATTTCTAAAGTCCTGGAGCTATTTTGCAGTATTTGAATTTAGATGATAGATAGCTGATTAATAGATGATAGATAGATAGATAGATAGATAGATAGATAGATAGATAGATGATAGGTAGATAATAAAGAGACAGAGAGAGACAGAGAGAGAGAGAGAGATGGGAGAGAGACACTGACCCTAAATGTTCCTTGATCCTGGAAGAACATAAAGTGACACAAGATTGGCATGGACAATAACATTAATCCCAAGAGATATGATTGTACTAGAAATTTCAGATACTCTCAGGAAGATTTTTTTTTCATAATTAAAATATTGAATTGCTTTTATTATAAATCACTTTATAATTTTGTCTTTAGATAATGTTCTATAATATGCTTTGTAATCATAATATGTTGTAGCCATCTTTCCATTTTAACACATATTTTGTAATGATTACATAAAAATACATTTCCTGAAGTTCATTTTAACCAAGACTCTGCTAAGTTTAGATGGCTTCCAAATGTTTTCTATTTGAAATAATGCTACAACAGACAGCCTTAAATTTATATCATGATACATTTTAATGAGTATATCCGTATGGTAAATTTCTTATAATGAAAGTCTTGGCCAAAAAAATTGCACATTTTGTAAGGTAATACATTTTACTAGATTGCCTTCTAGGTTATATGACATTGCTTGCTCCCACTACGAACATGTAAACATTCCTGCAAAGATTTTTGTACTGACAATGGCTGCTTCATTGGAAGAGATTGTCTCTTCCATTAAGTGACTATTGAGAAAGTGATAATTTCTCCAGAAGTCAAAAAAAAAAAAAATCAATGGATAAGACATCATGAAACTTGAAGAATAGTCCAAAACCACAGTAGTGACTGGATGGCTTTCTTCAAATCTGGTGCCAGATAAGACATTTGACTGTTTAAAAAGTATATATTCCCATGTTTTATTGCAGGCTGTATAAGTCCTCTAGCAATTACTTGATGGGATGTATTTGAGTTATTTTCTTTTTTCTTCCATAGGAATGCACTTAGAGTATAGTATAATAGGTGAAGTACTGGGCAAGAAGTTATGGTACATGGAGCTGATACCAGCTGTGCCACCAGGTAGCATGTGAAGTATACAGTAGGGAAATTGATTTGTCAGGGCAAATCACAGGTCAGGCTAGACATGGCTATTTAAAGTCAGGCAAACATAACAGTTGCAGCTATTGGTTGTGGTTAAGTGAGATCTGAGGCAGAAATACTGGTTCGTATCAGCAGAAGTCAAACTTGAGTGAGACAATGAGAAGAATATACTCCAAAGCAAGCAGAGCAAGAGGTTCAGTGGAGAAAGTGCCTCACAGAGTAGTCAAGGCTTGGACTACTGCCCCCAGATAAATATAACTTAGACCTGGTCGAAGGTCTTCTGAATTGTAACTTATTGAACAAAGATATAAATGCACACACACATAATGCAAACACACATATATGCATACATATACAAGTATATACATACATACATATATGTATTTGTGTGTCTCTGTATATGTGTGTGTGTCTACATATATAGATATAGATATATTTAAGGATATAGCAGTAATCAAACAAAATCTTTGCTCTTATGGAACTAGTAGTTTAGTTAAGCAGACTAAAGATTCTGATCACCAGTTCCAGTGTGTGTGTGTGTGTGTGTGTGTGTGTGTGTGTGTGTGTGTGTTATGGAGAGTTTTCTCTACACTACCAACAATCCTTGAACACTAGTAGGGTGTCCTACCATTCAGTTCAATTCTGACGCTATCTACCCAAAGATAACATCAGATTCCAAAGGTAAGGAATTCAGTCCCACAAGCCCGCCCTTTGCTTTCAAATGCCAGTCACAAGTCCAAATTGTCACCTGTGCTTCTGACCTACTGGCTATATATGAAAGGTTCCAACAACCCCTTTCTTGGATTCAATTAATTTGCTAGAATGATTCATGGAATGGAGGGAAACATTTTAAGATTACTGGTTTATTATAAAAAATATATAACTCAGACACAATCAGGTGGAAGGGATATATAAGACAAGGTATGAGGAAGGGGTAAAGAGTTTTCCAGCCCTTTCCTAGGCAAGTCTCACCAAATTCCCCCATGTTCACCAAGCTGGAAGCTCTCTGAACCCTGTCTTTATTTTTTTTTTATGGAGGTTTAGTTACACAGACATGATTAATTAAATCATTGCCATTGGTGATTAGGTAATTGAACTCCATCCACAACCCCTCTTCTTTACCCTGGGTGGGGTGGAGAGAGTGGGACTGAAAGTTCCAACCCTCTAATGATATGGTTTGTTCTATTGGCAACCAACCCCCCATTTAGAGGCACAAAGCAAAAGTCACCTTATTAACATAATAACCAATTCCTTTATCACTCTCATCACTGGAAATTCCAGTGGTTTTAGGGGCTCTGTGCCAGAAATGGAATGAAGACAAAATATATTATTTCTTACTATAAATCACAACATCATAGGAACACAAAAAAATAAATAGGAAAATATATATTGAAGCCAGGTGGCAACAACAGCTATGAAAAAAATTAAAGCAGACATTGGTGCAGTCACTGTGGAAAACAGTATGGAGGATCTTCAAAAAGTTAAAAATAGAACTACCCTATGATCTAGCATTCACACTACTGGGTATTTACCCAAAGAATGCAGAAACAATAATTCAAAGGGGTATATGCCCACTTATGTTTATGGCAGCATTATTTATAATATCTAAATTATGGAAGCACACCAAGTTGTCCATTGTTTGAGGAATGCATAAAGAAGATGTGATATATATATATATATATATATATATATATATATATATGCAAATAATTCCATACAGTGGATTATTCAGCCATTAAAAAGAATGAAATTTTACCATTTGCAACAACATGGATACAGCTAGAGAGTATAATGCTAAGTTAAATAAGCCGGCTAGAGAAAGATATATATCATATGATTTCACTCATATGTGGAATTTGAGAAACAAAACAAATGAGCAAAGGGGGAAAAGAGAGAGATAGAGATTGAGACAAATCAAGAAACAGACTCTTAACTATAGACAACTGATGATTACCAGAGAGGAGGGGGCCGGTTGGGGGTTGATGGGCTAAATAGGCGATGGGGATTAAGGAGTGCACTTGTCATGATGAACACTGGGTGATGTATGGAATTGTTGAATCATTATATTGTACACCCAAAACTACTATAACACTGTATTTTAACTGACTGGAATTAAAATAGAAACTTAAAAATTAAAGCAGGATATAGGACATAGAGAGTAATTGGGGTGCTATTTTAGATAATCTGATTAGAGAGATATCTTAAATAATGACTTTTGAGCAAAGTCTTGAAGGAAGTGAGCAAGTTATCTATGTAGATGGCTGGTGGAAGAACCTTCTATGTATAAATTTCTGAGGTTGGAGTATGCTTGAGGTAGTGGAGGAGTAGTAAGGAGCTAATGTGCCTGGAATCAACTGATGAACAAAACCAAGTATAAGAACAGATAAGAGAGGTTACTAGGATAGACCATAGTTACGCAGGCCTAAGGACTCAGATTTCATCAGAAGAGTGTTATTCTGGCTGCTGTGGAGGAGTCTTCAGAGAGCAGTAGAGTGGGAATAAATTATAATGTAACAGAGAGATGGAAAAAGTGCAGGCATGAAGTTCTTGAGTCTGCAAAGGAGCAAGGGTAGAATCAGAAAGACCAGTTAGGAGGTTACTGCATGTCCAAGTGAAAATGATGGTGACCCAAGCTAGAGTGGTAGCTAGAGAAGTGGAAAGAAGTAGCCTACCTCCTTCAAAGGTAGACAGGATTTGCTGAAGAATTGGCTTTGTAATATGACAGAAAGAGAAGAGTCAATGATAATTTAAGGTTTTTTGATCTGCATAACTGGAAGAATGGTATTGCCAGAGGAAAATCTCTGGAAAGAAGATTTAGAACGAAAGGAGAAACCAGAGTTTGATTTGAGGAGCCTGTTAGGTTTGAAATGTTTATTAGGCAATTAAGGGCAAATGTCAAGTAAGCAGTTAGAAATATGAGTCTAGAGTTCAGGGGCAAGAATAGGCTGGACATAAAAATGTTGTGTCATCGATGTAAAGAAACCATGGAACTGGATGAGATCATTCAGAGAAAGGATGCAGATAAAGACAAGACCCAAGGACTGAGCCCCAGGGCACAGCCTTGGTCAGAGGAAGAGGAACCAGTCAAGGAAAGGAAGAAGGAACAGACAGTGAGGTAGAAAGAGGGTAAAAGAGAGTAGTGTCCCAGGGGTAAAATGAAGGAAGTGCTTTAAAAAGTGGTGACAATTTATATTAAATGCTGCCAAAGGCCGAGTAAGATGGGGACTGAGAATTGACCATAGGATTTGATGATATAAAAGTCATTAGTGACCTTGACAAAGAAGTTTTGGTAGTACAAGGTGGTCAAAAGCACAAATAGGTTAAATTCCTGAAAAATTAAAGATAGGGAAGTAAAAACATCTAGAAGACGCAAATTTCTCAAAGAGTTTAGTTGTAAAGGAACAGAGAAAATGATCGATAGCTAGAGAACAATGAGGAGTCAGGAGTGTGTTGTTGATGGAACTAATGGGAATGAGCAGTTGAGTGGGAACAAATTAAAACGTAATAGAGAGATGGAAAAAGTGCAGGCATGAAGTTCTTGAGGATACAAGGGAGAATGGCATCCATTGCACAAGGAGAAAATTTGGCCTTAGGAGCAGAATGTTTGTCTTTGGGAACAAAAGAAAAATAAAGCATTCAGGCACAGATCCAAGTTGACTAATAAATGTGTTAGTAGGAGAGTGTGGAAATTATCTTCTTAGTTTTTCCTATTTCCTATTCCCAGTGAAATAAAAAACTGAAGGAGTCACTGAGGGACTCCTTGAAGTGGATTGACTAAGGAAATAAAGCAGGAATGCTGGGAAGCACCAAGAACCTACTTGAGATATGTGATTCTGAATTTAAAGTGAGGTCAGCAATGTTTAACAGGTATGAAAATAATGGGCGATTGGATTTAATCAGATTTGGGTTTTTTCCAGGTGATTGTGA
Organism: Herpailurus yagouaroundi; assembly: GCF_014898765.1. Classification (NCBI taxonomy): domain Eukaryota; kingdom Metazoa; phylum Chordata; class Mammalia; order Carnivora; family Felidae; genus Herpailurus; species Herpailurus yagouaroundi. Next base: position 72,485,556 of record NW_024412400.1, on the reverse strand, counting down.
CAGAAGGAAGGAAGAACAGGTAGTTAAAGAGGTAATCCTCCTCATCATAATTATAATCATAACAGTCAAAATTTAATAATCATCTCTGATGTGCAAGACACATGGTCAGTCTCTACAGAATTTATCTACAATGTTTACAACAAATTTATTATTATTATTATTATTACTACATAAATTTCAGGTGTATAGCTTTATAATTTGAAATCTGTATACAGTACAAAGTAATCACAACTACAAGTCAGTTACCATCTATCACCATACCATATGGTTGACCCCCTTCACCCATATCTCTCACTCCCTCACCCCCATATCCCTGGTAACCACTAGTCTGTTCTCTGTATCTATGAGTTTGTTTTTGTTTTTTTTTTGTTTATTCATTGGTTTTGTTTTTAGATTCCACATATGATTTTGACTTTTTTTTATATTCCACATATGAGTGAAATCATACAGTATTTCTTTTTCTTCATCTGACTTATTTCACTTAACATAATATCTTTAAGATCCATCCATGTTACTGCAAATGAGAGATCTCATTCTTTATGTCTGAGTAGGATTACACTGTATAAATATGCCACATCTTTATCCATTCATCTATCAATGGACACTTAGGTTGCTTCCATATCTTAACTATTGTACATAACACTGCAATGCACATAGGTGTGCATATATATGTTCAAATTAGTGTTTTTATATTCTTCAGATAAATTCCAAGAAGTGGAATATATTGGTCATTTGGTAGTTCTATTCTTAATTTTTTGAGGAAGCGCCATACTATTTTCCATAGTGGTTGCACCAATTTACATTTCCACCTATAGTATATGAGGGTTCCCTTTTCTCCACATCCTTTCCAACACTGTTATTCTTTGCCTTTTTTATAATGGCCATTCTAACTGGTGTTAGGTGATATAGCATTGTGCTTTGATTTGCATTTCCCCAATAATAAGCTTTTTCTGTGTGTATCTTCATGTGTCTATTGGCCATCTGTATGTCTTTTTTGGAGAAATCTCTACTCAGATTCTCTGCTCATTTTTTAATTGGGTTGTTTGGGGTTTTGTTGCTGAGTGTAATTCTATATATATTTTGAGTATTAGCCTTGTATCATATGTACGGTTTGCAAATATGTTCTCCCATTCAGTAGGTTGACTTTTTATTTTGACGATGGTTTCCTTTGCTGTACAGAATCTTTTTAGTTTGATATAGTTCCATTTGTTTATTTTCAACTTTGTTTCCCTCACCTTTGGAGTCAGATCCACAAAGATGTTGCTAAGACCAAAGTCAAGGAGTTTATTGTCTTCTGCTTTCTTCTGGGAATTTTATGGTCTCAGGTCTTACCTTCAGGTCTTTACTCCATTTTGAGTTTTTGGATATGGTGTAAGATAGTGATCTAGTTTCATTCTTGTGCATGTGGCTGCCCAGTTTCCCCAGCACCATTTATTTCATTTGCTTCAGTTTATTTATTTTGAGAGAGAGAGAGAGAGAGAAAGAGTGTGCAAGAGGGGTAAGGGCAGAGAGAGTGAGGAAGACAGAATCCCAAGTAGGCTCCATGTTGTTGCATAGAATCCACTGTGGGGCTCAAACTCACAAAACATGAGATCATGACCTGAGCTGAAACCAAGAGTCAGATGCTTAACCAACTGAGCCACTTAGGTGCTCCTCCCAGCACCATTTATTGAAGAGATTGTTCCTTCTCTATTGTATGCTCTTGTCTTCTTTTTCATGGAATAATTATCCATATATATGTGGGCTTATTTCTAGGCTGTCAATTCTGTTCCATTGATCTGTATGTCTGTTTTTGTAACAAAATCATACCATTTTGAGTACTATAGCTTTGTATGATAGTCTGAAATCAGAGCTTTCTTTCTTTCTCAAGATTGCTTTGGTTATTCAGGATTTTTTATGGTTCCATACAAATCTTTTAATTATTGTTCTAGTTCTGTTAAGTGTGTCATTGGAATTTGTTGCGCTGACTCTGTTGATTGCTTTGGATAATATGGGTATTTTAATGTAATTAATTCTTCCAATGTATGAGCATGGAATATTTATATCCTCTTCAGTTTCTTTCATCAGTGTCTTATAGTTTTAAATGTACAGGTCTTTCACTACCTTGGTTAAATTCATTTTTAGAAATTTCTGTCTTTCTGATGCAATTGTATATAGGATTATTTTCCCAATTTCCCTTTTTAATATTTCATTATTAATTTATAGAAATGCTTCAGGTTTTTTCTATTGATTTTGTATCCTGTAATGTTACTTAATTCATTTATTCGTTCTAAAAGTTTTTTTGTGTGTGTGGATTCTTTAGAGTTTTGTGGGGATTTGTTGTTGTTGTTGTTTTTGTGTTGTTTTTTAGAAAGAGAAAGTGTGTGGGGGGGGAGAGGGGCAGAGGGAGAAAGAGAGAGAATGTTAAGCAGGCTCCATGCTCAGTGTGGAGCCCAAAGTGGGGCTCAATCCCACAACCCTGGGATCATGACCTGAGCCAAAATCAAGTGTTGGATGTTCAATCGACTGAGCCACCCAGGTGCCCCTCTTTACTTTTTTTTAAATATAATATCATGTCATCTGAAATAGTGACAATTTTACTTCTTCCTCTCCAGTTCTGATGCCTTTTATTTCTTTTTCTTGCCTAATTGCTGTGGCTGGGACTCCTAATACTGTGTTGAATAAAAGTGGAGAGAGTAGGTAGGCATCCTTGTCTTATTAATGTTCTTAGAGAAAAAGCTTTCAGCTTTTCACCATTGAGTATGATGTTAGCTGTAGGATTGTCATACATGGCCCTTATTATGTTGAGGTACATTTCCTCTATACCCACTTATTGAGAGGTTTTTTTTTTTCATAAATGGATGTTGAATTCTGTCAAATGCTTTTTCTGTGTGTATTGAGATTATCATATGATTTCTATCCTTCCTTTCGTTAATATGGTGTATCATGTTGATTGGTGGATGTTGAACCATCATTGCATACCTGAAATAAATCCCACTTAGCTATGGCATTTGATCCTGTTAACGTGTTGTTGGATTTAGTTTGCCAATATTTTGTTGAAAATGTTTGCATCTATGTTCATCAGAGATATTGGCCTGTAGTTTTCTTTTGTGCATGTGGTGTCCTTGTCTGGTTTTGGTATTAAGGGAATGCTTGCCTCATAAAATGTCTTTGGAAAAGTTTGAAAGGATAGGTATTAAATCGTTTTTGAATGTTTAGTCTGATCTTGGACTTTTGTTAATTGGTAGGTTTTTGATTACTCTTTCAAACTTCCTACTAGTAATCAGTCTATTCAGTTGTTCTACTTCTCCCTGGCTCAGTCTTGGAAGATTATAAGTTTCTAGGAATTTATCCATTTCTTCTAGGTTGTCCAAGCTGGTAGCATACAATTGTTCATAGCAGTCTCTTAGGATCTTTTGTATTTCTATGGTATCAACCATAGATATACAGGAGGAATTTTAATCTCCTCCATTTCTGATTTTATTTTATTTTATTTGAGTCCTCTCTGATTTTTTTCTTGGTAGTCTAGGTAAGGGGTTGTCAATTTTGTTTATATTTTCAAAAAAACTACTCTTTTTTTAGTTTACTATTTATTTTGAGAGAGAGAGAGCATGCGTGAGAGAGGGGGAGGGGCAGAGAGAGAGGGAGAGAGAGAGAATTCCAAACAGGCTCCAGTGCTGTTAGCATGGAGCCTGATGCAGGGCTTGAACTCATGGACTGTGAGATCATCACCTGAGCTAAAATCAGGAATCAGATGCTTAACCAACTGAGCCACCCAGAAACCCCATCCAAGAACCTACTCTTAATTTCATGGATCTTTTCTATTAACTTTTCAGTCTCTGTTTCATTTGTTTCTGCTCTGATCTTTATTATTTTCTTCCTTCGGCTAATTTTGAGCTTTGTTCTTCTTTTTCTAGTTCCTTTAGGTATAGAGTTATGTTCTTTATTTGAGATTTTTCTTGTTTCTTGTGGTAGGCCTCTATTGCTGTGAACTTTCCTCTTAGAACCACTTTTGCTGTGTCCCATAGATTTTGGTATGTTGTATTTCTGTTTTCATTTATCTAGAGTACTTTTTTATTTCTCCTTTGATTTCTTTGATGACCCATTGGTTGTTTGAGGGCATGTTGTTTAATCTCCACATTTTTGCAGTTTTCTCCATTTTCTTCTTGTAATTAACTTCTAGTTTCATATCACTGTGGTTGTAAAAGATGTTTGATATTATTTCACTTTTATTTTAATTTATTGAGACTTGTTTTGTGGCCTAACATGTTATCTATCATGGAGAATGTCCCATGTGCACTTGAGAAAATGTGTATTCTGCTTCTTTTGGATGGAGTGTTCTACATATATCTCTTAAATCCATCTGGTCTAATGTGTTATTTAAGGGTGATTTTTCTTTAGTAATTTCTTGTCTGGATGATCTTTCCATTGATGAAAGAGAGGTATTCAACTCCCTTACTATTATTGTATTGCTTTCAATTTTTCCCTTTAGATTTGTTAGTATTTGCTTTGTATATTTTGGCACTCCTATGTCGAGTGCATATATATTTATGAATATTATATCTTCTTGCTGGATTGACACCTTCATCATTATGTAAGGCACTTCTTGTCTTTTATTAAAGTTTTTGTTTAAAGTCTATTGTGATTGATATGTATGTATAGCTATTCTAGATTTTTTTTTCATTTACATTTGCATGGAATATCTTTTTCATCCATTTACTTTCAGTCTCTGTGTGCTTACTTCTGAAGTGACTCTCTTGTAGGCAGCATATAGATGGGTCTTGTTTGTTAATCCATTCAGCCATGCTGTGTTTGTTGATTGGCAAATTTCGTCATTTACAGTAATTATTGATAAGTATATACTTATTGTTATTTTGTTAATTGTTTTCTAGCTATTTTTGTAGTTCTTCTCTGTTCTTTTCTTCTCCTCTTTTTTCTTTCCTCATAGCTTTATAGCTTTCCTTAGTGTTATGTTTAGATTTCTTTCTCATTTTTTTGTGTGTATTTACTATAAGCTTTTTCCTTATGGCTATCATGAGGTTCATATAAAATATCCTATGTAAATATCAATCTATTCAAAGTTGATACCATCTTAATTTTAAACAGATTACAAAGCTTTACCTTTTTAACTACCCCCCTCCCCCATGTTTTATAGTTTTGGTGACACATTTCACATCTATTTATTTTATACTTCTCTTAATTATTATAATTTTAATTTTACTATTTCTGTCTTTTAACCTTCATGCTTGCTTTATAAATGATTGATCCACTATCTTTGTTATATATTTACCTTTTCCAGTGATATTTTTACTTTTGTATGTTTTATTATTAAATAGTGCCATTTCTTTTTAGCTTAAAGAAATCCTTTTAATATTTCTGGTAGGGCCCATTTAGTATTGATGAACTTAGCTTTTCTTATCTGAAAAGCTCTTAATTTCTTTTTTAAATCTGAAAGATAACTCTACTGGGTAAAGAATTCTTGGTTGGAAGTTTTATCCTTTCAGCATTTTGACTATATCATGCCACTCCTTTCTGTCCTATAAAGTTCCTACTGAAAAATCTGCTGAAGGCCTTAAGGAATTTTCCTTATTTGTAAAAGTAGTTTTTGTCTTGCAGCTTTTAAGATTCTCTCTGTACATTTTTTACTGTTTTAATTATAGTGTGTGTGGTTCTCTTTGGATTCATCTTGCTTGAAATTCTCTGGGCTTTCTGGACCTGGATGTATGATTCCTTTCCCAGATTAGGGAAGTTTTCAGTCTTTAGTCCTTCAAATAAATTTTCTGGCCATGTCTCTCTCTTTTATTCTTCTGGGATCTCTATTATGCAAATGATGCTTGATCTTCTCCCAAAGGTCCCTTAATGTATCTTCACTTCTTAAAAAAAATTTTTTTTTCATTTTTCTGCTTTTTCTGGGTGAATTCCTTTGCTTTGTCTTCCAGCTCACTGATTCATTCTATTTTATCCAGTATGTTTTTGAACCCCTCTAGTATACTTTCAAATTCAGTTATAACTTATGTTTAGTGCTTTCTTATATTTTCTGTCTCTTTGCTGAAGTTCTTATTGTGCTCATCAAATTCTTCTCTTGAGTTCAGTGAGCATCTTTATGACCATTACTTGGACTTCTTTATAAGGTAGTTTGCTTAATTCCATTTCATTTTATTCTTTTTCTGAGGATTTGTCTTCATTTGTTTAGACCATATTTCTCAGTCTTCTCATTTTGCCTAACTCTTTGTTTTTGTTTCTATGTATTAGGAGAGTCAGCTACCTCCCCCAATCATGAAGGAGTGGCCTTATGTAGGAGATGTTTTCTGGGACCTAGAAGCACAATTTCCCCTGGTCACCAGCACCAGGTACTCAAGAGATGCCCCTGTGTGGTTTGTGTGCAACCCTCTTGTTGCAGCAGTCCATGGCTGTGGCATGTTGGTGAATAGGACTGAAGCTTGATATGGCTGCAAGGTGGATCTGCTACTGCTGCAGCATGTTGGTGGCTAGGGTGCTCAGCAGGTCACATCCTCTGGTACTAGCAGATTAAAGGGAGAATTCCAAAATGACACCCACTGGCACCAGTTTTAGTAATGTGGACTAAGATCACAAAAATGGCACCTGTTAGTGTCTTTGTCCCTTGGGGAAGTCCCTGCTATTTTTTGCTTCTCCAACAGATTCTTTAAGGTTAACAAATGGGTTTCCTTTACCTATGGTCGATGTGCTTTTCAAATTTTTCAAATTAGTGTTTTTGCAATGATTTCCAGGTGAAGTAACTCTGCTTAGTCCTTTTAAGAGCAGGTTTTCCATCCCTACAGTTTTAGTTTTCCTGAATATAATTCCCATTGATTCTCAAACCCAGTGTTTTGGGGGCTTGTCTCTCCTGTGCATAATCTAAGGGTTGGGGTGCCACTCACTATGGCTGGGGTACAGTTTTTCTCCTGGTGGTTCCAGGTCTCTGCCTCTCTTTCTCATCTCAGTGGTATCCTTTTATCCTCTATTGTGGGATCTCACTTCATTTAATTTTCAGGTCCTTTTAGAGTGAATTATTCCATATGTAGCAGTACATTTGTTGTGCCCAAGGGAGGAGGTGAGTTCAGGATTCTGCTACAGTGTCTGCAACAAATATTAGTGGTAGGTATTGTTATTCCCATTTTACAGGGGAGGAAAGAAAGGCCCAATGATATTAAGTAATTTAGAAAAACTAAATACGTCTTGTATATATCAGAGCTGAGATCAATGATATTTTACATATCTTAAATTGATAATGATGACTGCATTATTATTAATTTTAATTTCCCATCCATGGCTCATTAGAAGAGTAACAGGGAGAAAAGAAAAACATGATTACTGGAGTCTGCTTTGGAAAACACCTCACACACACACCTTAACCAATCAATATTAGAGCTTCCAGACACACTAATTGAAATACTTGGCAAAGTTTTCTGTTTTCAAAGACTTTTGGGAGAATGATGGAGAATGAGGAGAGAAATCAGGTTCTTCAAATTGAGCTAAGCCCAAGGAATTGATTCTAAGAACTTTGAAATTTCTTGAAACATCTTTTACTTTAAAAAGTTTCTGCAGATCTTTCTATTACTCATGATGGGAGCTTGGTCTCATCTTTTAGGCTCAGTACTCCCGAGGAAAAAAAAAAGTCAGTGGGCTTTGGGGATGACAACTAGAAGAGTAAGATTCTGATAGAATGGACACTGAGGAGGAACATTGCTCTGCATAATAAATTAAAGGCCCTCTTCATTGAGAGTCATTTCTCAATGGAATCCTGAAATATGTGCAGGTTTAGGTGCCCTGGACCCAGGAACAAAGTACTTGGTCAAAGTCATTCCTGCATAATAAAGAAGAGTAGGCCCCTCTAATATGGCATTGGCCAAGGAAAATAGGAAAATGGCCTGCTGGAAATAGCAATATCTACTCTCAAGTTGCGTTTTCCATCTTCTACATTGTAAACTCCACTCTCCATTAACCTTAAGATTTCTATAAAGTTTTATTAAAAACCACAGGCTGGTCTTACAAGTTTAAGGAATTTTGATGGGACTTGTGTCCTCACATGGGACAAAATGTTATTTGAATTTCTACAGAAGCCTGAAAAATCGTTACAAAAAAGCAAGACACCCCCAGCTTCCTGCAAAAACAAACAAACAAACAAACAAACAAAAGCCATTCAGATGAACAAGGGACCTTTAGTACTTGTAGGAAATCTCAGAAAGGGGAATATAAGTACAAACAGGACTTCCTGCTAATCAAGTGAAATGAAGAGCTCTTGAAGGCTGGAGAACTTGGGGACAGCTGAGTTACAGAAATGGTTTGTATCTCTCTACCATATAGTTTTAATAGTACTTGTAAATATTTATGTTCTTTCTTTACAGATAATATAATTAATTACAAGGTATCCTTACTAATGTGAAATTTGTCACCTAGAATTGCTGGCTCCTATCTTCTTGCTCATAATGCCACTCAAGAGACACAAAGTAAGAGATACAAAGTATGAATTCAGATCCAAAAGAGAAAGAGAGAGGATTCTGCTAAGGACGTATTTATAAATTACTTTCTTAGAACCCATATCATAAACTTAGGTTATAATCATGACAAATTTATACAAAAAAAACACATTCTTCCCACATCCCTGTTCAAATAGTTTCACTCCCCCCACCCCATTCCTGAAGTCAACTGAAGTAGAGTTCTGAGATCTTCATTTATTTCTCTTCCTTCTTTTACTTTTTGAAAAAGCTTCATGGCAAAATCTCATTTTCCAAAATTCAAAATATATAGAAATACAATGTAAAACTCAACATGATAAGCAATGAATCACGGGAATCTACCCCCAAAACCAAGAGCACACTTTATACACTGTATGTTAGCCAACTTGACAATAGATTACATTTAAAAAAAAAAAACCCAACATGAATTCACAGTATCACAGAGAAGACACTGCTAACATTTCAAGGACATTTAACTGCAGTATAGATATCAAAACTACATGCACACCCCCCACAAAAAGCATTTCTTATTATCTTCATTATCTTAAAATGATCTCATTCTCAAAAAGTGTTGGATAGCAAATTTTTAATTAACAGAAGCCATATTTCATTACTTTAAATTAAAAAAAGTATTCTCAGCCCATCAAAACCTTCCAAATGATTTCCCCAAATATCATTAAAATACTCTTAAACACAAAATTTAACAACCCACCAAGAATTTCTGCATGATATAATGTTTATAAAACACCAATGACCTAATTCTTAAATTCTTAATGAACTCATTAGTATGTATGTTTACATACAGTACAAATGGAATCTGCACATTAACAAATACAAATATCATTTTTCCTTTATACCTCAGGAAATAAACAATAAACAATTGTAACATAAATAATAATATAATGAATTAGATAATAAAAATAACATCTGAATTGGACCTGAGCTAGCAGAGTCCTTAAGTGCTTCACAGAAGTTATATTACTGGCAGTGTTAAATGTCTAGACTGCAGGGGGAGAGAAGGAAAAGGATAGTGATAATGCATAGCATATTTACACTCCTGTAGGGAGCAGGTGCAATGAGCCTGCAGTGCTCTGTACATCCTCTTGCCAGGACTCAAGGGCAGCTGAAGAGTCTTCTCTAGACGACATTTGCAAATTCCTTATAGTTTTGTTTTTAATTTAGGTAATGAGTTTGGATAGTGAATTGGTTAGTCAATTTTTTTTATAAATGATTTTTTTACAAGTGATTACAATGTTTATATGGTGAAAGTCAGCATGGATATATATATATATGCATATATATTTTTTATATGTACATACACGCACATATACTGCATATATACATATGTATTCTGCTATATAATATTATGATAGATACCACTTTTTTCACTAATAGTTAATAAAAACATTTTCCATGGCATTAGTTTCCAAATCGCTGTTTTTAATGTTGAATAGTGCTCCATAATATCCAAATTAATAAATTACTATCTTCCTATTGTTGGCCATTTAAGTTGTTTCCAGTTTTCCATTATTATAAACAATGCTTCATTTCTAAATGTCTATGTAAATTTGTGATTATTTTTAAATTATTTACAGTGGAAATACTAGCTTTTCAGGAACAAACATTTTTGTAGCTTTTAATCCGTATTGCCAAATCATTTTCCCGGTAAATTGCTAATGACAGTACCCCTCACACAATGTAAGAAAGTATCCATTTCAAACACCTGTCCAATACTGAACATTTTCTTTTATCATTTTTAAAATTTTTTAACCCTTATTTATTTTTGAGAGACAGAGAGAGATAGAGCATGAGCAGGGGAAGGGCAGAGACAGAGGGAGACACAGAATCCGAAGCAGGATGCAGGCTCTGATCTGTCAGCACTGAGCCAGACATTGGGCTTGAACCTTGAGATTATGACCTGAGCCGAAGTCGGATGCTTAACTGACTGAGCCACCCAGATGCCCCGAACATTTTCTTTTAAAAAAAACACTTTACCGGGGCGCCTGGGTGGCTCAGTAGGTTGAGCTTCCGACTTCGGCTCAGGTCATGATCTCACGGTCTGTGAGTTCAAGCCCCGCGTCGGGCTCTGTGCTGGCAGCACGGAGTCTGGAACCTGCTTCAGATTCTGTGTCTCCCTCTCTCTCTGACCCTCCCCCAATCATGCTCTGTCTCTCTCTCTGTGTCAAAAATAAATAAACATTTAAAAACAAAACAAAAAACATTTTACCAACATGATAAGTGATTATGGTGCTCCTGTATTTAAGTGACCATTTCTTTCATTTCCATTTTTGCTAACTTTCTAATTTGTTGAGAATTTATATTTATTGACCATTTATACTTCTTTATTTTATGAATTTTATATTCTTATTGGAATTTTTTGTTTTTTATTTATTTATAAAGGTTTTTGCATATTAAGTGTAATTGCCCATTGTCTGTCTTCTTATTGGACAATGTGTTCTTATTGGATTATTTATTTTTTAATTTATTCATAAATATATTTGCATATTAAGTATAATTGCCCTTTGTCTGTGTTTTACATTGTGAATATCTTTTCTTTCCAAAGTCTGAGAGATTCCTAAGCTAAAGCTATATTCTCACTTACCAAATTAGATCAGTACCATTAGGAGTACTTGCTGGTATAAAATGAGCCTCCCCAAGTCATTACAGCAGAGAATATATCAAATTTCCCACCTACCCCACCTCTACCTCAAAAGCTTTTCTTATTCATATAGGGTAGGGAACTGTATCTTCAAAGCTGGTTTAGGCATCCCTAGGCCTGCCCTGATTTTCAAGAAAGCCCAATAAGTTTGTCAGGTAGTTCTTACACCGTTTTTTCTGAAACTGTCAAGTCCTGAGATTTCAGTGCATTTGGGCCAGGTAAACAGGATTGGCCAAGGTTGAGGCCTTGATGAAGTTAGTCCCTTAAATTGTCTAGGCCTCAGTTTCCTCATCTGTAAAATCAAGTGCATGATGCAGGTGATTACCAGCATCCCTTTCAGCTCTACCCTTCTGTGGGTCTTAATACTGCAGGTGCCTGACAATAACTTCTCATTAGAGGACTTAAAAGATTCTGTTTGTTTTGAATGCCCAATTCTTTACTAAATGAATAAAACTTGTATTTTCTCTTCTTGATTAGCATTGACATGTTTCTTGCATATTTACTCACTAAGAATTAATTGCATCACTTTGGAAAATTCAAGCCTCTTTATCCATTCATCTATCAATGGACACGTGCTGCTTCCATATTTTAGACATAAATAATGTTGCAATAAGCATAAGGGTGCATATACCCTTTGTGTTCTTTGGGTAAATACCCCAGTACTGCAATTACTGGATTGTAGAGTAGTTCTATTTTTAACTTTTTAAGTAACCTCCATACAGTTTTCCAGAGTGGCCGCACAGTTTGCATTCCCACCAACAGTGCACAAGTGTTCCTTTTTCTCTACATTCTTGCTAATACTTGTTGTTTCTTGTGTTTTTGATTTTAGCCATTCTGACGGGTGTGAAGTAATATTTCATTGTGGTTTTCATTTTCCTTTCACTGATGACAAGTGATGTTGAACACCTTTTCATGGCTCTGTTGGCCATCTGTAAATTTTCTTTAAAGAAATTTCTGTTCATGTTGTCTGCCCATATTTTAATTGGGTTATTTCTTTTTCTGGTATTGAGTTGTATAATTTCTCTATATATTTTGGATACTAACCCTTTGTCACATATGTCATGGGCAAATATCTTCTACCATTCAGTACATTGTCTTTTTGTTGTCTCAGTGATTTCCTTTGTTATGCAGAAGGTTTTATTTTGATGAAGTCCCAATAGTTTATTTTTGCTCTTGTTTCCTTATCTCAGGGGACATATCTAGAAAAATGTTGCTATGGTTGATGTCACAGAAGTTACTGCCTGTGCCCTCTTCTAGGATTTTTATGTTTAAGTTCTTACATTTAGGTCCTTAATCCATTTTGAGTTTATCTTTGTGTATAGTATAAGAAAGTGGTCCAGTTTCATTCTTTTTCATGTAGCTGTCCAGTTTTCTCAGCACCATTTGTTGAAGAGACTATCTTTTTCCCATTGCATAGTCTCACCTCTTTTGTCAAAGACTAACTGACCATATAATCATGGGCGTATTTCTGGGCTTTCTATACTGTTTCATTGATCTATGTGTCTATTTTTGTGCCGGTACCATACTGTTTTGATTACTACAGCTTTGTAGTATATTTTGATATCTGGGATTGTGATACTCACACTCCAGCTTTGTTTCTCTTTTTCAAGATTGCTTTGGCCTTGGGGTCTTTTGTAGTTACATACAAATTTTAGGGTTGTTCTAGTTCTGTGATAATGCTGTTGGCATTTTGATAGAGATTGCATTAAATGTGTAGATTGTTTTGGGCAGTAGAGACATTTTAACAATATCTGTTCTTCCAATCCATTCATTTGTCATCCTCAATTTTTTATCAGTGTTTTATAGTTTTCAGAATATAAGTCTGTCACCTTCTTGGTTAAATTTATTCCTGGGTATTTTCTTATTTTTGATGCAATTGTAAATGGGATTGCTTTCTTAATTGCTCTTTTGGCTGCTTCATTGTTAGTGTATAGAATGCAATAGATTTTGGTATATTGATTTTGTATCCTATGATCTTAGAGAATTAATTTATCAGTTCTAGTATTTTTTGGTGGAGTCTTTAAGGTTTTCTATATATAGTATCATGTCATCTACAAAGAGTGAAAATTTTACTTCTTCCTTACCAATTTGGATGCATTTTCTTTTCTTTCTTTTTGTTGTCCAATGGTTGTGGCTAGGGCTTCCAGTACTATGTTAAATAACAGTGGAGAGAATGGACATCCTTATCTTGTTCCTGACCTTAGAGGAAAACTTTTCGGTGTTTCACCATTGAGTATGATGTTAGCTGTGGGTTTTCCACATATGGCCTTTATTTATGTTGAGGTATGTTCCCTCTAAACCTACTTTGTTGAGGATTTTTATCATAAATGGATGTTATACTTTGTCAAATGCTTTTCTGCATCTATTGAAATGATCATATGGTTCTTATCCTTTTTTATTAATGTGTTATATCATGTAGATTGATTTGTAAATATTGAACCACCTTGCATCCTGGGAATAAATCCCACTTGTCATGGTGAATAATTGGTTTAATGTATTGTTGGATTCAGTTTACTAATGCTTGGTTGAGAATTTTTGCGTCTATGTTCATCAGAAATATAGGCTTATAGTTCTCTTATTTGTAGTGTCTTTATCTGGTTTTGAAATCAGGGTAATGCTGGGTTCCTAGATGAATTTGAAAGTTTTTCTTCCCCATCAATTTTTTGGAAAAATTTAGGAATAGGTATTAATTCTTCTTTAAATATTTGGTAAAATTCACTTGTGAACCTTTCTAGTCCTAGAGTTTTGTTTGTTGGGAATTTTTTGGTGAATGATTCAATTTCATTGCTGGTAATTGGTCTATTCAAATTTTCTACTTTTTCTTGATTCAATTTTGGGAGGTTATATGTTTCTAGGAATTTATCCATTTCTTCTAGGTTGTCCAATTTGTCAGTGTATAATTTTTAAGAATATTCTCTTACAAGGCTTTCTATTTCTGTGATGTCCATTGTTATTTCTCTTCTTCCACTCCTGATTTTGTTTATTTGAATTTTTTCTTTCTCTATTTTTTGAAGAGTCTGGCTAGAGGTTTACCAATTTTGTTGATCTTTTCTAAGAACCAGTTCCTGGTTTGATTGATGTGTTCTATTGTTTTTTGTTTGTTTGTTTGTTTGTTTGTTGTTTGTTGTTTTATTTTCTATTTCAATTATTTATGCTCTAATTTTTATTATTTCCTTTCTTCTACTGCTTTTGGGTTTTGTTTGTTCTTCTTTTTCTAATTCTTTTAGAGGTAAGGTTAGGTTGTTTATTTGAGGTTCTTCTTGCTTCTTGAGGTAGACCTCTATTGCTGTACACTTCCCTCTTAGAACAGCTGTTGTTGCATCCCAAAGATTTAAAATTTTTTTAATGTTTATTTATTTTTGAGAGAGTCAGAGTGTAAGCGGGGAGGGGCAGAGAGAGAGGGAGATACTCCGAAGTCAGGACAGAGCCTGATGCGGGGCTGGAACTCACAGACTGTGGGATCATGACCTGAGCCACCCAGGCACCCCTGCATCCCAAAGATTTTAGACGATTGTGGTTTCATTTTTCTTTGTCTCCATGTATATTTTAATTTTCTTTTTTTTATTTTTTTAAATGTTTATTTTTGAGAGAGAGACAGAGTGTGAGTGGGGGAGGGGGAGAGAGAGGGAGAGACACAGAATCTAAAGCAGGCTCCAGGCTCTGAGCTGTCAGCACAGAGTCTGATGAGGGGCTTGAACTCAAGAACTATGAGATCATGACCTGAGCCAAAATTGGACACTTAACCAACTGAGTCACCCAGGCATTCCTAATTTCCTTTTTGATTTCTTGGTTGACACACTCATTTTTTAGTAGCATGTTCTTTAACCTCCATGCATTTGTGCTGTTTCTAGATTTTTTTTCTTGTGGTTGATTTGTAGTTTCATAGTATTGTGGTCAGAAAAGATGCATGGTATGACTTCAGTCTTTTTGAATTTGTTGAGAATTGTTTTTGGCCTAATATGTGATCTATTCTGGAGAATGTTCCATGTACATTTGAAATGAATGTGTATTCTGCTGTTCTAAATATATCTATGAAAGCTATCTGGTCCAGTGTGTCATTCAAAGCCACTGTTTCCTTGTTGATTTTCTGTTTGGATGATTGGTCCATTAATGTAAGTATTAAAGTCCCCTACTATTTATGTATTACAATTGAAACTTCTGTTATGTTTGTTATTAACTGCTTTAAGTATTTAGGTACTCCTATGTTGGGTGCATAAATATTTACAGTTGTTGTATCTTCTTGTTGAATTGTTCTCTTTCTTATTATATAGTATTGTTCTTTGTCTCTTGTTACTGTCTTTGTTTTAAAGTCATTTTGTCTGGTATAACTATTGCTACCCCAGCTTTATTTCCATTTCCATTTTCATGGTAAATGCTTTCCCATACCTTCACTTTCAATCTGCATGTGTCTTTAGGTCTTGTAGGCAGCATATAGATGGGTCTTAGTTTTTTTTATCCATTCCATCATTCATGTCTTCTGATTGGAGAATTTAGTCCATTTATATTCAAAGTAATTATTGATAGATTTCCATGTGTTACTTGTTTTTGGTTGCTTTTGTAATCTTTCTCTGTTTTTTCTTCTCTTACTGTCTTCTGTCATAATTCGTTGGCTTTCTTTACTGACATATTTGGATTCCTTTCCCTTTATTTTTGGCATATCTATCACATTGTTTTTGATTTTTGGTTACTATTCAGTTTTTA